>NW_004524835.1:1202849-1214641 GCF_000260255.1 Octodon degus | reverse complement strand
GGCAGGAGGGCTGGGGAGGTACAGCAGAGTGGTGTGGGGCGGCCCGAGGGGGTGGGAGAGGGTCAGGCCCACGCTGCGCCTGGGCTGGGACTGGTCCCGCCGGCGCAGGGTAGCAGGAAACTCTCTGCACACTCACCGGACCTGGGCTAGGACTGGGTCTGGGGGCTCCCGGAACTGGGCAGAAAATCCTATTCGGTGGGCGGTGTGGGGGAGGCACTGCAGAGTGGTGGGGGCGGCCTGAGGGGCTGGGAGAGGGTCCGGCCCACGCTGCGCCTGGACTGGTCCCGCCGGCGCAGGGTAGCAGGAACCGTTGATTTCTTTTTGATAGCTGTTCTTTCTGGGATAAGATGGTATCTGAGAGTTGATTTAATTTGCATGCTGGGAAATGAACCCTGGTCCTTATGCTCTGCCTAAGCAGGTGTTTTAATGAAATATTTTTAAGAGTATGAAAATTAGAATCAGAACAGAAAAAAATACAAGTGATACAGAAGTTTTGATGTTAAGATTTTACTATATGTCATTTAATAAGTACAAATTATGTCATAATATTTTTCCCTTCACCTATTTTCTATGGAGTTCAGGTTTTCATCAGGGCTATGAACATGCCTGATGCACCACTTTGATGAATAGGTCATTCTTGAGATATGGAACTATGTGCTCACTCCAATGTACAGGATCTTGGGGATGTTTCAGAGATAGATAAAATTAATTCAGGGATAAAATGCTGAGAATGGAGTGGGGAAGATGATAGTCACCTTGATAGGCAGGTAAGTAGTTATTTAGCATATATAGATATAGATATAGATATAGATATATCCTATACAAGTACACTACACATACTTGTATGAAGTAGTTGTACATGTGACATATATTTTTGCCAGGCCAAAAATACAGCTAATTGGCAGCTGTTGAGAATTTTAGTTTAGTTGTATTATTTTCTTTCCTTTTACCTGTTAAGTTACTATATTGCTTTCTTCTTGTAGAGAACAGGCAGGGGATGAAATCATTGTCCAAGTCAATTTCCCTCCTTTAGTTATCTTTAAGGATAAATCTATGAAATGAGATTCAAACTAGTATTTAAATATTTATGGATTCTAAAATTCTCTGTTTTCTCTTCCACTCTTCGTAGATAACCACAGGTGATTTTCTCCAGGAAATTTTTAAATTGAAATGACAACATCTGGAATGATGCCTATTTTTCCCATACATAGGAAGCATGTGGATAAATAGGAGAAAATCTAGAATAAAAAGTACAAAAGGATCAAACTAGTGTATCATAGAGAAAGACTCATTGAAAGAAACTGCTGAAGAAAACAGGCTATTCCAGTTGAAATCTAACTTGTCTATAAATATATTCAATATAGCAATATAAACACAGGAAGGAAATTTTTCTCCATAGTTATGAGAAGCCATTTGTGCATAAGGGAGGAAAGACTTGGGATAAATATTAGGAGAAAGGAAATAAGAGCAAGTACAATTAATAATAGTCTACTCAAAGGGGGCCTTGGAATCATGGCTGTTCCAGATCATTAATGTAATGATATTAGTAACAGTAAAACTGGTTCAGAGCACCATTTTCTTGAAGAGAAAAATCATATATAATGACTTAATTAAAACAAGCATACCTTCATTTTTATGTGGTCTTATCTGTTGTTAAACTCGGAGTATTCATTTCTAGCCCAAAAATCAGGTATTCTGTATGCCTAGCAACATGCTGAAGACCAAGAGAAGATCCAGTGCTGCATCACTAAGGGAATTCACTAGAAAACCATATGCACAAAACGGAGGCCTTGGTTGTGTGGTTCTGATATTCAGTACAAGGAATGGAGATAACACAAGTCCTGAAGCTTTTGCATCACCACCTACCTCCCTAGTTACAGAGAATATTTGGGATTCTCTACTTGAATATTCCTTCCAAAGACATGTCTCTGTTTCCATGTGGCCAGCTACTTTCCTAGCACACTTGGAGCTGGTACAGTGAACACCTTTCCATCATGTGTCCAGGAATATATATTTGAGGGCAATTCCTTGCACATAAAGTAAAATTAATGTTGGCTTATTTCCAGCCTAAATGCATCAGTAAAGAAGTTTTCCCTCATTTCCAAGTTAGGTGGTTATAGAAACTCACCTTTGAGGATATATGTAACTTGAGAGCTGTAGGGGAAGGAGATTATTTTTAATCAGACTTTGATTCCAGAGATTAAGTGAAAGAAAGCAATGGGAATGGGCCACGGTGAGTGAGTTACTGAGGTCCCTATTGGATCTCGTCAAATAAAGAGGCAGCTGTACCAAGGACAATCAACTTTGAATCTTCCTCTTGCATACTAGGTTAGTTTTGGTTTACTATTTATAAGACATCCACACTGTGGGAAATAGGGAAGGATATGTGGCATGATCCCGGTCTTTAGAAGTCTGAAAAATTCTGAGAATTGGACCCCAATGGGTGAAAAGAAATCTAAAAGTCTAAAATAAATGGGACCTGAGCAATACTTCCCTGGCAAGTGCAAGGGCCTGAGTTCAATCCCCGGTTCTGCAATAAAATAAAATAAAATAAAATAAAATAAATGTCTAAGATATCCTGTGAAGCCATATTTAATAAAGATTATTCTTCAATATTATATCTACTATACATTTGTAGATACAAATGTATGCATTTGTCTACAACTATGTACTTGTTATATGCTTGATAAGATGAAGTATGATCATTATGAAACAAAGCATCAGCCTAAAAAATTCAAAATAGATGGAAATACCTACTTCTAGAAGTTAACATATAAAGAAAATAGCTATAATTGGGAAGTTTAAGTTTGTGGTGCAATTTTATAAGCATTTTTGTACTGAATACGATCATTTTCTGCAGGCTTTATGAAGGAGACAGGAGAGATAGGATTAGATCCAGAAGACAGGAAGAGTGCGGATGATTAAGGACTCAGAAATGTTCCCTGTGGATTTGGTAGAGAATTTTGGATGAAAGAGAGAAAAGATTATTTAGCAGCTGCTTTGAGGACTTTCAGTTAATAGATTAGTAGACAGGAATTTCAGGAAGGTCTGCTGTGTTAAGCAATCTTTATTGCTTAAGAACTGTGCTGTTCTTTGAGAAACTTTTCTAAAGATGAACATTAATTTTAGAAGAAAAAATGCACACAGCACATGGAAAAGTTTTGAAAAATTAGACATTGTTTTGTAAAATTAACCAATTGCTTTATTACAGGACATAGAAAGGATAATGCAAACTTAAATTATGGAAGGGACATAAAAGGTAGAAAAGCTCAGTGGCTAGGGCAGTGTAGGACACTACAAAACCATTGACAGTAGGACATCAATAGAGAAGGGAAGCAATAACGATGGTGTGGACACCCATTCCTAGCAGAAAGGTCAGCTTAGTGTTACAAGAGTAGATGTTAGAGGACCTAGAGTTGGACATTTAATAGTTAAAGCATAAAGATAAAGCAGTGGTGAGTACAAGAGAGAACTTCAGACTATATTTCACAAGCTTTCAAAATTTATTCCTATTATAAGACTCAGAACTGGGCTTATGACTTTTATTGTGAGCAATGATGACCCTTTGTTTTTTTAATTATCATGATTCTCAGCAGAGCCTTAAGGAGGTAACTTTGTGTATATTATGATATTTCTACATGCAATAATCAGAATCCTCTTCTTCTGGATATATACCCTACAAATCATATAAATGAAACTTTTTAACTAATTAGTGTCCACTTTTTCTTTCTGGTTCCATTGGATCCATTCATTTCCCTTTTCTGGGAATTATGGACATGGGGAGAGGAGAAAAAAACCATCCAGCAGAAAGATTAAGGAGATGTAAAGCTCAAGCAAAGAGAGATAGTGACCATCTCTGTTTAATATTGCCTGAACATAGCACTCTGGCTTATTTACACAGACATATAAATGTTAAAGTTTTTCTTTCCATTTCATTGCTAACTCTGCCTTAAAGGAATTTTGGAAAGACAAACCAGATCCTCTTCCCTTTCCCTCTTCCTTCCTATTTCTAAAAATGGTAATTCAATGAAAGTGAAAACTTGAACTATAGGGTAACAGTTCATTATGTTTTAGTCCAGATTGGATCTGTGAAAACTTATAAAGATAAATGTAATGCCACAGGAGAAAACAAATTTAAAATTATGAACAGCAAAGGAAACTGAAATAAGGATTTTTAAAAGAATAGTGGGAATACTTTATAACACAAATGTATATTTACACAATGTTAGTCACTTTAAGGAAGTGAAAATGAAATACAAAATATAGTTTCTACCTTTAAAAAACCATACACTATTTACTTGAGAAGGTGGAAAAAGCATACATGAAAGCCACAGTGGATGGTTAGAATCTTTGTCTCTATACACTCCTTTTGAGACAGGATCTCCATTTGTAGCCCATGCTTGATGTCACAGTGATCCTCCTGGCTCAGTCTTCCAAGCACTGAGATTACAGTTGTGCGCAACTGTGCATGGCTGGAGTCTGTTTTATTATATTTTAATTTTAATTTTTTTTTGTTTTTTAAAGAGAATAAAAATAGTAAAAAAAATTAGAAAAGATATAGAATTTCACTAAATAAAATAATGGGAATTCAACAATAGTTGTTATATTACATATTGATGTCTTCAAATTAGTGTTTAGATTATCAGAGATAAGCATGCAAAAGTGGTCAAAAATTATAAAAAATTAAAAAGGAGAAAAAAATTTAAGCATTAACTGCTCCTTTCAATAGGCCAGCAGAAATCATCAGTACAGTTATTCAAGCTACCGTGTATATATACATGAATATCTTTTTCCCTTCCTTCTTTCTTTCTTTTGTCACTTATATTTTTTTGTATCTTTGGAAAAATTGTTTAATCTCACTCTACTTAATTAAACAGAATAATAATACCTCAATCACATGGCTTTTGTGAAGATTAATTTAGAACATGTTAAGCACTTCATGTATTTTTACTGGAATACTCATATGAACCTGAGCAGAACCAAACCTTTTATTCTTATGATCATATATAAATTGGATGCAGAGAAAAGAGAGAAATCACTGTGCACTAGGTTATGGAGAACTGGCTTAATGGTATAGATGACATTTAAGCTACATGTTAGTGGGTGAAGTTTTAAGTGAGAAAATATAAAAAATAAAGTTATGCCATTTAAGTAAGTTACAAGAGCAAGATCAGATTTTTCTTCTGATGAAAATCAATACAGTGCCATGAATGTGATCAGCAATATGTGATGAGCTTGAGGTCTCATTTTCTCAACCAGGCATTAGCTTTGATATTTCTATTTTTATGGAGCATTAAAACCCTTGTGTGATTATTTTAAACATAGTTTCTGAGCTCACAATCTGCACTCAGCCAACATAACTTATCAAAGTGAATGGCTCCTATGTTCACACAAAGCCACGTTTCTTGTTTTTGTTTTTTGAAGACGTTGAAGGCTTCCCACAGCTGCCTTAAAAATCATTATATCCACAAAATAAATTCTTTATTTTCTTCAGCCACCATGTAATATGTGGATCAGTCTTAAAACACATAGTAAGAATTTCTGTGGTTGTATGGATGCATTTCTTCTTCAAATTTATACAGCAGGATTTGACTAGCAAGTCACTCTTCACCAGAAATTGTGATCTTATCAGTAAGGTATTCACAATACTTCTGATAATGCCTAAATCGGAAAAGAGAGAAAAAAAAGATGTCGGCTTACAATCAGGCATTTTCAAAACAGAAAGTGGCCTCTTTTAAAGGATGTTATGGTTACCCTATGTTCTATTTTTTGTGGCCTTCCCTGGTTGTTAGAATAAGTTCAACTTTATAAGCTTTAACACTTTATTCCCTGTAGTATGATAGTGAGTAAATAATTTCTAAATTGAGTGAAAAAAATTTAATGTGAATCTAATATGAATTTAAATCACTTTTCTATTGATGTGATTGCAGTTTGAGTGCAAATTCAGATTTATAAATCAATAAGGGACATTTTCTTAAAAAATGAAGTCATTTAATCTCAAAGATTTTATAGAATTGGTCTGTTTTTCTTTCGTTTAACATAATGTAGACAACCATGTGCATTTAACTTTGAGAAACTAATTCAATACAACTGAATTCTTTTGCAACTATACATGCACTTGTGTGCACATAGAGAAATAGTATATTTGCTTTTTTTCAACTCTCCTGACATCTCATTTTGTGGAGTATGAATTGGACTTCCTAGAGGAGTGAGTTAATATCCAAGGACTTTATCTTATTCCCTAGGGAGCTTTTAAAAACCATTTGTCAAGCTGCGATTTGGAAAGTACTCATTCGAGGAAAGCAGGGCCAAAAGCCAAGATCAGCAAAGCTAATGTAAGCAGTCAAGGGACAGTGGGGTAAAAAGGAACTAGAGTTCAAGGCAAGGTAGGGTTCATAGATAGGAAGAACGATCTAGAATAAACAGTCAGAAGTTAGAGAACACAGAGGAACTGAGAATTCAGGCAGAGCATGTAGGTTGACTGAGACACAAAACATTATGGTCAAGGGAACTTGCAACTAAAGCTAAATTCTCTCTGAGGCACAAAACCCCACAACACTTCCTTTGCTCAAATACTGGTAGTTGGTGAATAACACTCATAGTGAACACTCAACCTGGAAAATCCGAACAGTTACTTGAAATATTAGAACATCAGGCTGGGAAGAGTGTCTAGAGATTTTCTTCGCTGACACTCTCACATTTAAAAATAAGAAACTGTGGACACATTAGAGAAGTGGAAATGACATCAATTTTTTTGCAATCTAGTAAGAGGCCTTGGGCTACAACTTTGGTGTCCACACATCAGTATTCTCTATGCCATGTTTCTATCTTGCCTACAACCACAGTTCTTGAATGGGAGTTAAGACTGAGAAATCGAGATCATTAGAAACTTAGCAGGGCCAGGGAGATGGCTCAGTAGAATAAGTGCTTCCCTGGCAAGCGCAAGGGCCTGAGTTCAATCCTCAGTTCTGAAAAAAAAAAAGTCCTGTGACTTTTTTTTCTTTTTCTTGTGTCTTTTTTTCATTTATTACCCATTAAAAAAACTTTTTACTTGTGAGAGAGTGTGGTAATAATTGGTATGTGATAACAAGAAGTATGCATTTAGAAGAGCAGAATGACAGGCATTCCAAGCATGACCATACTACAAAATGTGGTATTGCTTTCTTTAGTGCAGTTGCTTAGTTCACAGGTATGAGTGTATATAGTTAGTGAGGGTGAGAATCCTACCAGTTAACTGCTAGTTTCAAAAACCTGCTGATGTTTCTCAGGATCATTGCCTTGCCCATCTTGTGCGTATAAATGTATGGCTTTGTCCCCGTCCTGTTTCCAAGCTTTTATCTTTGCCCTCTCCTTGTTGTCCAATCCTCAAGTTCTCACTTTCCTTTTAATTGTGTTATACCTTTCTATTTGTATTTCTTCTTTTGAGTTCTTACACTAGAGAGACTATGCAATACAATGCTGTATATGGTTAGATTTCTAAATTTCTGTGTAAAAATATGTAATTGTTCATTCATATTCTTTAAATATTTTTCATTTTTTAAATTTTTATCTCCATATTCTGTAGAGACTTAATGTTTAACATATCAATACTTGATGGTAAGTACCTGTTCTATGTTATGCCTAAGATGTTTGATATTCAGACAGATAGTGAAATTAAACCCAACTGTATGAGATATAGGGTCATAATAAACTCTTCTGGAGGGTTACCAACCTAAGTTTACAGGCCAAAAAGTAGGGAAATAGAAGGACTGCAAGGACAGCCAACAATTTGACCATAACCTTTTAAGGTCGTTTAAGGCTGAGGACATAGGAGAACCTATATTGTAACATCATGTAACTCAGATGTGTCACAAATTTTTTGATCAAGAAGATTAAGGGGCCACAGAGCAATGTGATTGATGACATAGAGTGTGCCTAAAGAGAGTCACCTGGAGAGAAAACAGTCTCTCAGGCTTTCACAGACAGCAAATTGGTCAAGCAATGACCATGACTCATCCACATGGCTGAAGCTGACAAAGGCTCTGCAAACTGCGGTACAGGGTTACAGGATAAAGCCTGAGGGTACTTGACTGACCTTATCAGATACAAAAGTTACATCTCTGGTTATAGATCTTGCTTTATCTTGGTCTTAACAATCCAGCAGAAAAGTATAAAAACGAGGTATATAAAGTAAAGCCATATTAATATGCTGAGCTGTGAAAGGCTCAAGTCAACAACTTCTGTGGATAACCCACTACTATTGTGGACTGCTAGGCTGTGTTGGATTATTTTGATGATTTCATGCACCTATAGTATTTAGATGCCAATGGAATACCCATTTCTGACAGGACTAAACAAAAAAAGGTGACACAAAGGAAGGACCATTTTGTATCTGTATATGCAAAATAGTTATCATAGATATACAGCTACTTAGCTACTTTCACTTAATTCAATGAGAAGAGAGATTTGTACTAATAGTGTTTGGACAGGATATCCTGTATGCATCTTGTACTATGGATAACCACTAAGAAGATAACAATGTACAATGTATTAATTATTGAAACTGTTCTATTAATCAGTTTTGAAACTGTCTCATTGATATTTGTTTCTCAATAAAATTTAAAAAATTAAAAAAGAAAGGAAAGATACTTAGCAATTCAGTTCTTACTCTTGGGGAGCAAAAACTTAATAGTAAAGTCTGGGCATAGTATGGGGGTTCTAGTGAACATTATAACACTCACCCTTTGAGCCAGTTGTAGATAAAGCAAACTCATTCTTGATTATTTCACCTATAGAAATAGTACTCTTTCTCATCCTACTTTAAAATTTACTGTTGTGTTATTCCCCTCTAATACAAACAAATTAACTGTGAGGATTTTCCTCTCAATACCCTCGAAGAACAACTTCTGTCTTCAAATGCATAGTGTAAGAAGAAATAGTAGACACCAAAAAAAAAATAGTAGAAATATATATATATATATATATATATATATATATATATACATTTCTGTCTCCACTCTCTCACCAACATCCTTAACCTCCTCCTCCTCCTCCTCTTTTTATTTTTTTAAAGTTATTTATTTATTGAATACAGGGTCTCACTAGCAGTTCAGACTCATAATGATCCTCCTGTCTCAGCCTCCCCTGTACTGGGACTACAGGCTTACACCACCATGCCTCATTTCCAGCAAGCACAGTGCCTCTGGGTTCCAGGCCCATGCAACATGAGGTACCTGGAATCAAACTTAGGTCCCTGCACTTGCCCAGCCCCTTCCTGCTCATTTTAGTCCAAAGATCTTAAGGGCAACAAAATAATTCAGTGGGCTAAGTGGCTGCTTAGGCAAGCACAGGGACATGGGTTTGATCTCCAGCACCATATTCAGTGCCTCCCTTGCCCTCAGGGCACTGAGCTGGCTACAGACTCTCAGAATGGTAGTGCACGCCTGTAATCCCAGCAGTGTGGAGGCTGAAACAAGAGGATCACTAAGTCCAAGCTACATAGCGAAACTCTGTACCAAATGCATTTAAAAAAAAAAAAAACAGATATGAAATCCTTTTCTCCAATGTTTCTTGATTCCTAGATTAATTAACTCTGGAACTCACTTTCTTCTATCACAGTCTCATTGTTTTCTGGGCAGAAATTCGTACTTTTCAGCACTTTCCACCATCTGGGACAACTAATTTATCTCTTTTTATCTCGTTAAATTTTCATCTCCCTTTGGATTGTATTGGAAGAAATACATTTTTTTCTTCCTGCCTTACGTTCACAAAAACTTCCTTTATTCTATAATTTAGCGTTTTCCTACTGACTATATCATTCAATTGAGAAAAAAAAGATTAAAAAGGAAAAATAAATTCACTCTGGAATATGTAAGCTGCTTCCTATTCTCTGATATATACAGACAGAAAAGCAAAATTGTCTCTATAAGACTGAACAACACAGTACATATTAGAAAGCATGAATTCTTTTTTTTTTTCAGAATTGAAGCTGGCTCAAAATTTGATCTCAGGAAAAGCAGTTAACTTCTTTCTGAGTCTGTTTCCAAACTTCAGTAATCCATTGAGTTGATTTGAAATTGTCTGAGAGAATGCAAAGAACTTGTGTTTTTGCCAATTTAATTTTGGCTGTAAGGAGGCACAAAACACATTGGATGACTCAAAGCAAAAGCTAGAGTTAGCAATGAAAAGCCAGTGCAAATAAAAGGAATAAAAGTTCATTGTGACTGTCCCTCTGCCTCTCTCCCTCTCCCTCTTTTTCTCTTCCTTCTTCCCTGGGAATTGAACCCTGGGGTCATGTGCCTGCTAAACAATTGATCAACTACTGATCTATAGTCCCAACTAGCTTTTCCCTTATAATACAATGAACTGATGGCATGAACTGTAAGATATAATCTTAATAAGGCTTTCCCTACATGCAAATTGGAACTCCACCATTTATTTCCCAATCAGGAAAATCACAGCAGATCAAATATGTATAAGAGTTTAATTAATATGAACATGATCTCATCTCTAATTTTAAAGAGTAATTTAAAATTTTCAGTCCATTGTTATCAATCAACTTCTTAAAATAAGTTTCACAAAACAAAGTAACATGGCCCTGTGTTTAACACTGACCTACTAGAAGAAAGTATTTAAGTCAGGGTACCCTCACAAGTACAAATAAGATATATGCTCTAATTGTGGATTATCTTCTTAAGAAAGGGATAAGCCCCTTGAAAGTTACAACTACAAAGTTAAGTACATAAACCACAGCAGGAAGGTGAATAACCTTTACAATGGCATTGTAACTACACACTCCTCTTTCATCTTATCTTGTAAAGCTAAATCTAAGTCTGAAATCAGGGAATAAAGGAGAATCTCTTTTTACATTAGCAGTAACAAAAATACAAATTCAGTGATTAAATCCTTGATGATAATGGAGAAAATAAAATGTATCATTTAAGCTGATGATACACACTTTATAGATTTCTGCAGTGAATTTCAGACACCTAGTTATTGTGGTATAAAGTCAACATAATAAAGACTCATGTCTTGTTCTATCCATAGAATAATTGCTGGGGGGTCAAACTAGAATAAAATGTTGATAGGCTTAGCCCAGGTTGAAAGGAAGTAAGGGGGATTCCCAACTTTGGGAATGAAAAGGGAACTCAAAGTCAGAGAAAAGAGTATAAACTGAAGCGTATTTTTCCTGATGTTATTAGAACCAGATATGAACCTTACGGGTTCAAGGCCTTGAGTTAAGGAAGTATGTAAAATATGGAAGAGAAATTAGACACCAGCAAAATCTGGAGGCACAAGTAGCCTATCCTGCCTTATAATGCATGAACTACAGACTAGAAAACTCTGCTTTTTGGCCCACGAAAACTGTCAGAAAATTTCTAAAGTTCAAAGCCAAAGAAATAGTTAAGTGAAAATGGAACTTTAAACATGTGCCAAGCATGGGTATGAAATTTAAATTTCCATATGCTAAATGGAGCAAAATCCTATAAGGTAAGAAATTAACAGAAAAATTGGTTTCAAACCAGTGAAATTTTTAGGTCATTGGCAGTGGCAATCTTGGTAGCACTCTGAGAGGATTCTTATACAATCCTCAGCACCCAGAAATCCCACAGGGAAAAAATCCCCAGATATAGATGAAAACACAGTAATGAAATTACAAATCTCAGTAAAAATTAATCACCAAAAAAGTGTTTCTCCAGAGAGAAATGGGGAAAATTGCATCTCAAAAAATGAAGATAGGGCCAGGGAGATAGTTCAGTAGAATATGCGCTTGCCTGGCAAGTGCAAGGGCCTGAGTTCAATCCCAGGTTCCC
>NW_004524835.1:1191630-1202695 GCF_000260255.1 Octodon degus | reverse complement strand
TAAACTGACTGGCAAAATTATATCGATGGTTGCCTGTGACCTTCATAAAATTTGTAGCCCATTGAGAGGCAAAGCTAGATTGGAGATTAAGTTCTTATCTTGAAAAGTTCTCAGAAAATTCTTATGGAAGTAAAGATTATGATGCATTCAAATTAAAATAGATTTAATCTTTTTTGTACCATCAACTGAAATTTTTTCACACCAGATAATTCAGTCTCATGTTCTTTCTAAGTCCTTCTATGAGAAATTCTCTGGAATTGAGATACAAAATAGAATAGGTTACTTCATTCATCAGAAGAGATAATTCATATAAATGAAGAAGAATAAAGTTATGAGATTCATCTCTCATTTTATTTTCATCCTTCTTACTATCAGTGAAAAGATTGGACAATATACATGTCAAAACTACATTGGATTTTGATCTGAAAACTTAGCATCCACAAAAATAAATGAAAATACGCTGAGCAAAAACTGAGTACTTATAACAAATACATTATATTTTATTACTATTTGTAGCTTATGTTTTGCATACCCTTTGTATCAATAAATTTTTAAGTTAATTTATATATGTTTTATTCATATTATTTACATAAAACAAGTTATACCATACCAATGTTCCAAGGATATCTTTGTTGTTTAGAAATTGTGGAAGTTATAAAATATTGATCTCATACTCCTCCAATACTTACTCGTTTCTTAATCTCATCTAAATTCATATCCACAAGTACACAGAGAGACACACAAATTCTATCACCCTTATTACTTACTGTACTTCCATTTTATTTTGATATTATTACCTCATAATCTAGTTTTTAAAAGTTTGGGCTCTAACACCTAAGAAAACATAATGGAACATAAGCACAGAAGATTTTTTTTCTGACTATGTCAATATTCTGAGTTTACCAGTTTCAATATAAATATCCAGCAAATTTATGGCTGCAAAAAATTAACCTTGTTAAAAAAACAAAAGACAAGAAAAAATGTCACAGGACTTTGCTGCTACAATGCTGAATATGGTTAGATTTCTAAATTTCTGTGTAAAATATGTAACTGTTTATTCCTATTTTTTAACTTTTTATTTTTTAATTTTTTTCTTCATATTCTGTAGGTACTTAAAGTTTAACATATCATTACTTGATGGAAAATACGTTTTCCATATTATGCTTAAGATGTTTGATATTCAGACAGATAGTGAGATTAATCTCAACAGCTTAGGTTGTAGGGTAATAATAAGCTTCTCTTCTCGAGGGTTAACAACCTAAGATTGCAGACCAAAGATTAGAGAAAAAGGGGGGCCACAAGGAAAGCCAACATTTTGCCCCTAGCTTTCCAAGGTCAGTGAAGACTTAGAACATAGGAGAAACTATACTGTAACATAATGTAACTCAGTTGTGCCCCAAATTTTCTGATCAAGGAGATTATGGGGCCACTGATGAAAGTAATTGATGATGTAAAGTTTGCCTAAGGAGAGTCACATGGAGAGAAAACATTCTCTCAGGCTTTCACAGAGAGCAAACTGGTCAAGCAATGGCCATGACTCATCCACATGGCTGACACTGATAAACGATTTGCAAACTATGGTACAAGGTTTCAGGATAAATCCTGAGGGGATTTGACCCTCTTATCAGATACAAAAGTTACATTTCTTCTTATGTAGGTTTTGCTTTATCTTGGTCTTAACCATCCAGCAGAAAAGTATAAACACGAAGTATGAAAACTAAAGCCATATTAATATGCTGAGCTATAAAAGGCTCAAGTCAACAACTTCTGACATCGCCAGTCTTACCGAAAACCCACTACTATTATGGAGTACTGGACTATATTGTAATATTTGTTGAATTCACACACCTACAATATTTAAATGACATTGGAATTCACTTCTCTGACAAAACTAAACAAAAAAGGGGGATACAAACGTACCACCATTTGGTGTCTGTATATTCAAAATAGGCTAGATATACAGCTGCAGCCTCTTAAGTCAGTGAATACAAAGATTTGTTCTAATAGTGTCTGTGGACAGGATATCATGTCTACATCTTGTACAATGAATAAACACTAAGACAATAATATGCAATGTATTAATTATTGAAACGGTGCTAGTAATCAGTTTTGAAACTGTCTCATTGCTGTTTGTTTCTCAGTAAAATTATTTTTAAAAAATAAAAGATTTCTGATTAGAGGCCTGGGAGATACATCAGTAGAATAAGCACTTGCCTGGCAAGAAAAAGGGCTGGTTCCACAAAAAAAAAATCTAGAGTTTTAAGATTTTATTTGTGTTATAAATAAGGTCTCTAGTTGCATCCATTTACCTATAGATGCCTTGAGTTTAACTTTAAAAAAAATTCCGACACACATGTGTAAATACCACATTATCACCCTAGTATAAGAACTTGAAAGGATGAATAAAATCCAAAAGGTACAATAGATATTGTGAAAGGCAAAGAAACTTCTCAAGTGGAAGGAATAACTGGGGTGAGAGGAAGGAGCAAAGAAAGAAAAAAGGAAGGGAACAAAATATGCGTGTATGGACACAGGATGTGTTGGTAATTGTACTACTGAATTCTACTGTCCTATTGAAAGGAATAGTTAATGCCTATTTTTCTTTTCTTTTTTTTGAATAATTTGGCATGCAAAATCTGGCAATCTGAACAATTAATTTAAAGACAATGTGCAATATAACAACCACTGAGGCATTCCTATCATTTTTGGTAGTGAAATTCTGTATCCTTTATAATGTTATTTTTGCTTATTTTAATTTGCTTTAAAAATTAAAAAAATAGGGTTGGCCAAATAGCTCAGCGAATTAAAGCACCTGCAAGCAGGCACAGGGGCCATGATTTTAATCTCCAGGCCTGCCATGCCAGCCCCACACCCAGGATGTGCTGAGATGGCAATTGAGACTGGGCATGGTGGCACACGCCTACAATCCCAGCCCTTGGGAGGCTGTAAACAGGTGGAACACTATGATCTAGTAGTGAGATCCTGAACACCCTGTAGACCCTTCCCTAAAATAATAAAAAAAATGACAAAGTTAAAATATTTTAATAAACCTCAAAATGTGAATTTTCACAGAGCTCTCAGAGAAAAGAAATTGGCAGGATACTAAAACAATGGAAAGTCATTCGGCTCATGTATGCCACATTCCAGCAAGCCTTACCTCTCAGCAGTGTTGCACCAACTTACAAAGTTCTTTCAATTTTGGCAGTTTTTAACCTATTTAGATGTGAACGTAAGTTGACCTTCTCTACTAATAATTCATACAGTAACAGAATGACTTCGAAGATGTCTGGAGGCAAAATAAAACAGTAGCTAACATACTAAAAGAAGATAGGATTTAGCACAAAGGCTGTATTTTAGAAAAGTCTGGGGAGATTCTGTTTCAAATTTTTCCCAATCAATGCATCAATCTTTCTCGTATATTTTGGAAGAGAAAATGCCTGCTCACTGTCACACATTGAATATCGCCATCTGACACAGGACGTGATTGCTCAGGATTATCTTTAGAGTATTGCATGTGATGTTTGGATGGTTCTGTGGTTTGGAAATTGACAAAAAGCTTTAGGATATTTAGTCAGCATTTATACAAACTAGATTGCTGAAATAGCTGTGTCTTGTGTTTATTTAACAAGAACCTATCTGATGGGGTAGTAAAAACATTCCTCTCAGGAGAAATCACTACAAGTTAGTACCTTGTGTGCAGTGCCAAGAAAAGGGAAGGCACTATCACTTTTGATGTATCACCTTAAAGAAGCCTCATTCACCCACTGATGTAATGCCATTCTCCAATAAACTCAAAATAGGTCTGAACACCTCACTAGGAATCACTGAAAGGTTATTTGTGTGATGTAGTCTTCCAACATAGCCCATGGAATAAAAATAAAAATTTATATTTATAAATCATTTTGAGACTGAGATGCCTTATTTACCACAATTTGCATTTTCTTCTATCTTGTTTGTTGTTTTCTTCAATTTCATGGGAATGACAGATAGGAAGGTATAGAAAAATCCATGAGTTTAGGTTTAGAGACTTCAGGGCCATCTAGGGTAAATCACATGTACTCTAGAATATAGGATGCAGTTGCAAAATATTGATAAGAGGATATATTGCATAGGTGCTTCTATATAAAAGATGGATATGAGAGTGAAGGGACAAAATTAGCATGAATCTGTATCAGTGTCTATATTTATGCCTCATGTTTGACTTATACTTGAAGGAACAAACTTTAGAAAGAAAAGTGTTATTTTAATTTGTATTTCTCAAATGAGCAATGATGTTCAACATTTTTTTCATATATTTGACATTTGTATTTCTTCATCTGAGAAGTGTCTATTTATCTTACATGTCCATTGTGAAATGCGGATTAAAGCAACACTGATATACTATCTCACCACATAAAGAATGACTAAGAGCAAGAAGTCAACCAATAACAAATGCTGGAGAGGCTGTGAGGAAAAAGGAGCCCTTCTCCACTGTTGGAGGAAATGCAGACTGATACAACTACTATGCAAATCAGTGTTGAGAGTTCTCAAAGAGCTAGGGTTGAAGGTCCCATTCAACCCAACTATTCCCTTCCTGAGTATTTTTCCAGAACTTAAAACATCATTCTGGGACTGGGGAGATAGCTCAGTTGAATAAGCGCTTCTCTTGCAAGCTCAAGGGTCTGAGTTCAATCCCTAGTTCTGCGAAAAAAAAGAAAAAAAAATCATAGCATGGCAATATATGTTTATAGCAGTGCAATTTTTCATAGCTAAATCCTGTAAGCAACCCAGATGTCCATCGTTTGAACACTGGATAAAGATGTGGCATTTTTGCACAACGGAGTATTATTCAGTTATAAAAAGGATAAATTTGAAGCTTTTATCAGTAAATGACTGCATCTAGTGACCATACTCTTAAGTGAAATAAATCAGACATGCAAGTGCAAACATCATATTGTCTCCCTAGTCTAACAACCTAAATGAGTAAATAAAATCTGAAAAAGTACAATAGATACTGTGAAAAGTGAATGAAATGTTCAAAAGGAAGAAATTACTGAGATGGGCACAAGGACAAGGGAAGGAATGGGGGAAAGAGATGTATCTATGGATGTATGCAGGATGGTTTGTACAACTGTATTGTGATTTTCTGCTGATCTATGGGAAGAAGTTAATGCTTAATTTTTTTGTTTTCTTTTTTCCTTTTTCTCTCTTAATTTCTTTCTTTTTTTGTATTTTTAGGGAAGGGTCTACAGGGTGTTCAGGGTCTCACTACTACATCACATTTATAGTGATCCGCCTGTTTACAGTCTCTCAAGAAAAGCTGGGATTACAGGCATGCGCCACCATGCCCAGTCTCAATTGCTATCTCAGCATGCCCTGGGAGTGGGGCCACCGTGGAAGGCCTGGGGATTGAACCCCCTGCCCTGGTGCCTGCTTCCAGGCACTTTAATCTGCTGAGCTATTTGGTCCACCCTCTCTCTTCATTTCTCACAACATTATTTTCTTTCTTTTTCCAATGTTACATGCATATATCTGGTTATCTGAATAAGGAAGTTGAAGATAACACTATGCAGCACAACATATACTGTCGAACTCTTTATTTTGTTTAGTGAAATTCTGTATCATTTATAATATTTTTATTACTATTTTGTATTCTTATTTATTTATTTATTTATTGTGGTACTGGGGGTTGAACTCAGGACCCTGTGCTTGCCAGGCAAGCTCTTATTCTACTGAACTATCTCCCCAGCCCTATTTTGCATTCTTTTTAGAAACAAAAATATTAAAAAAGAAATCAACACTACAGTAAATTTCGGGGAGGCTTTTGTATTCACTAAACATTTTTGCATGCCTTATCTTATTTGAGGAAACCTCATATTATTATCATTCTCATTACATATATGAATGAACAGTTAACATAAAGTTATGTTATCTGTCCAAGGCCCGTCTGTTTTACCATGATAAAGCTAAAACTGAGTTGCAATATTCCTGGCACTTAGTCTATTATACTTTTCACAATATGAGACTGTGTCACTTTTATACAATTACATGGAAAGCACATATTCAAAACAACAATGAATAACCTTATTTCAGATTTGCATCAGACATAAAGGACAGACACCTGACATCAAAGGATTTGACAATATGAAATGATTCAAAGGTAAATGTGGTGCAATTTTGCTGAAATATACATTTTATTCAAATGAAGCTAATAATTGGCAATGACTCTATCACCCAGCAGCCTTGTGTCTATGAAGTTTTCTTAATCTCTGTTCTATATTAATATTAATCCTAACTTCCATAAATGCTTTTGTATGAAATAATCCCAAAAGAAAGCTATAGAATGGATAATTTTTCCCTAACTGAATGATGATGGAACTTGTCTGCTATGAGCTTCAAAAGAAAAAAATATTGTAAAAATTACTTTATCTAGTACCCTTACAAAATCAAAAATGAATTTTATGGAGAAAATTGTATGATATAATGTTATCTATGAGTAGTGGATTTCTATATCAAAAATGTCAGAATTGCGCTCTCTATACCATTCTTCCCTTACTGATCTACTTGCCAAAAAGAAAATAAATCAATGTCAGCAAACAGATGATAAAAGAGTAAATAAAATCTGAAGGGTACAATAGACACTGTGAAAAGGGGATGAAATGGTTCCAAAGGAAGGAATTATTACTGAGATGAGGACAGGGGCTTTGGCCACTAGTTCAATAGCCAAAACCTTGGAACTCTAATGTGCAATGAAGGGAAAAGAAGGGTCTCTCAGCTTTAGCAGACAGAATGTAAATTTTTCTTTCCCATTGTTTATTCTTCCACTCCATCTCAGCAGACTAGATGGTGCTCACTCAGTCTAATATCTCAAATTTCAGTTTCTTCTGAAAACACAATCATATATACCCAGAAATAATGTTGTATCAGCTATCCTGATATTTCTTAATCTAAACAAATCAATCTCTATTTAACCATCACTGTTTGTATTGTTCAATTTTTCTTATTGGTCAAAATAAAAAATTCTCCTTTTGTAATCTTAACGATGGGTAGTCTACTATATATGCTCACACATCAAGAAGTACCTAAGGCTGGGGATATAGCTCAGCCATATAAGCCCCTGCCCAGCAATCACAATGTCCCTGGTTTGATTCTTGATACTGAAAAAAAGTTATACTTTTGATAAATGTTAGCTTCAAAAGTGAATCCAGATAAGCAATACTTAATATTCTTAAAAAATGAAAATAACAATGGATTTGTTCATGTGAATTTCTATAAGGACAGCAGTAAAAATAAACAGCTTTAAAATGTGAATGACAGTCAATATTTTGCCATTTTCATAATAGGTTGGATTTTATAATTTCCCCAAAGTTTTGACTATTATTTTAAAATGTTTCATGCATAATGATGATTTGGAAAATAGTTCAAATATGGTTCACTGCTGAGTTTCCTTTGGATGTTAAATGTCCCATCTGTGGGATTTTGATTAATTCTTTGTCTCTCATTCTAGGAAAGCCTCTGAACATTCCTTGCAAAGCATTTTTTGGATTCAGTGGGGAGTCTGGGCCAATGATCTACTGGATGAAAGGGGAAAAGTTCATTGAAGAACTGGCAGGTCATATTAGAGAAGGTGAAATAAGGTATAGTACTTAATTTGTTTATTTTTCATTGTTGTCTTTGCACTTAAGCAGGTCACTGCTTAGTCTACTGGGCAAATGTATATTTACTCCCCTGGCAGCAGACTGCCTTTATCTGTTATACATTTGAACTGCATAGGAAGTAATAAATTGATACTCTGCCAAAATAACTGTTGATTCTGATTGAACAGTGTTTCATTTTCTCAGCATCCACTGCTTATCTTGCAAGTGACTGATCCTCCAGCTTAGTATCTGGTCCTCTTTTCATTTTTCCATTACACAGATCCCCTCCTGGTGTATCAATATTAGTTCAATTCAATTGAGTTTTAAAAATTCTAATTAGTAACTTCTCCCTTGTACCAAAAGAATTTTCCTCTGATTTCAGAAATGATAGAGTACAATTTACGTTGCTTTTTAATAGAAATTGTGATACTCCTTCCCACTAAAAATTGTGTAATACAAAAAAAATCTGATGTTGCAGCGCGATTCATTATAATAGATAACAATAAATGAACAAGTATATTTTCTAGTATTTATCATGATTAAATATGATTTATAATTATACAAGTGGCACTCTTTCTCCACGTCTGCCCAGTAACTGTACTTGAGAAGTTCGTAATTTTGAGAATCCATAGACTGTGAGAGTCTATATAAAAATTGAGAGGAATTTGACTCACTTGTCACCAGAGAAATAAAAATCAAATGAATGTGATACCACTTCATACTTACTAAGATGGTTGTAAAAATGAGTTTATAACAAGTTTTGGTGAGGATGTGGCAAATTTTGGAAAATTTATGCACTACTAGCAGAAATGTAGAACAGTCCAAAACAATTTAAGTCCAACAAGTTCTTAAATGGTTAAGTATGGAGTTACCATATGGTGTATTAGTTCATTGCTAAATTACAAAGAAAAAAATATGAATCCACATAAAATCTGTACATGAATCTTCATTGCAATATGAGTTTTAATAGGCAGAAGTTGGAAAAACCTAAATATCTATTACTCAATCTATGAATAAATAAATATCACATATTCATAGAATGGGATAGTCATTTCCATAAAAATGTTTAAAACATTGCTATACAATGCAATATGAACAAATTTTGAATAAAACTACACTCAGTAAGGAAAAGCCAGTATAAATGTACACATATTATATAATATAGATCATGACAAATATTCAGAATAGAGAAATCTATATATAGAGAAAATAAGTCAATAGTTGATTCGGGATGGTGGAAAAAGATGGGGTGATAGGCTGTAAAAACTAGAGTGCATGTGTGGTAAAATACGACTCAATAGTCAATGCTAATTTTAGAGTGTACTATTCAATGGCATTTATTATATTCACAAGGTTGTGTTTATTTTAGCATTCTCTAATTCCACAACAAATCCTGTACCATTTGAATAGTGTGAACCTTCTTTTTGATGCATAAAAACATTATAAAATCAACCACGGTTATGGTTGCACATATTGAGGAATATTCTAAAAAATGAATTATACACTTTCATAAACGCATTGTATAGTGTGTGAACTTTATCCTTTAAAAGCTGTTTTAGATCACTTCTAATTATTTGACACATAATATGTTTTCAGGAAAAACTATATATTACAAATAATGTTTAAGTATTAACTCTCATTTGAACTTTCGTTTCCTAATTAGTAAAACTTTATTAAGAAATTTCAAGTTAAGTTTTCTTTTAAATTACTACAACTGAATTTCCTTAAACTGTTTTAGAAGATAGAAGATTATAAATATATCTACCTGTAAAAGACCTTAAGAGTCACTCTTCTTTCTTCCTATGAAAGATAATGGTCTCAAGCTGAAAGATAGAATTGTAGAAAACATAGGTTTAGGCAAAGATTTTATGAACAAAACCTCGATTACATAGAAACTAATCATATAGAATGAACAACTGGGATCTCATCTTATTGAGAATCTTTTCCACAGCAAACAAAAGTCACCAAGAGAGTGAAAAAACCCAGAGTGGGAAAAGTTTATTCCAGCTCTTCTTCAAACAAGAGACTATTATCTAAACCATATAAAGAACTGGAAAAAAATCAGACCCATTCCAAAAATAGACATTGGACATGAATAGACATTTCTCAGATGAATTATAAATGGCAAATAAATATATGAGAAATTTCAACATTCCTGGTCATTCAAGAAATGCAAATTAAAACAACACTTAAATTTTATCTCAGTCCAGAAAGAATGGCTATTAAAACAAAGCAATTAATAATAAATGTTAATGGGAGTATAAAGAAAAAGAAACACCTATCTATTATTGGTGGGAGTATAGGCTGGTACAACCACTGTGAAAATCAGTGTGAAGGTTCCTCAAAGAACTAGGCTTAATGGTCTTATTGACCCACCTATTCCCAGGCTTGGTATCGTCCCAGAAGGATTAAAAGCAGTGTACCACAGCAATATATGTGCACCTATGTTTATAGCAGCATAGTTTGTAATAGCTAAATCTTGGAAGCAAGCCAAGTGTCCATCAACTAATAAATGGATTAAAAACAGATGGATTTTTTTATATGGTGGAGTATTATTCAGCCACAAATAAAGATAAAATTGAGACATTTATAATTATACAAATGGACCTTGAAACCATAATTATAAGTCAAATAAATTGCACACATGTAAATATCACATTATCTCTCTTGTATGAGAACCTAAAAATGTACATTAGAACATAAAGGTACAATAGATATTATGAAATAGGAAGAAATTATTCAAAAGGAAAGGGCAATACGTATGGGATGGAAAAGGAAGGAAGAGAAATAGAAAGTGAGAAAGGAAGAATAAAATGAAAACCAAGCTTTGTGAACAGAGAAGGAAATGGGCAAAGGACTGAAAAGGCAAGTGATAGTACACAGGTATGTAAGTAATAGTAGAAATTTCTCTCCTACAAAACCGAAGTTATATTTTATGATCAAGGGTAATGATTATATGAACCTAATTTGACTGTATTCTTTTTTGTGCACAAGACTGAGTGGATTTTTCAAAATTAGCAGCTATATTGGAATAAAATTGACATGTAATAAATGACACACAATTTAAAGTGCACAATCTGTGCAGACTGAATGATATAGCTATGTCTCTATGAAACTCTTGCCATAATAAAATATCACCCTCACATTTCTTGATGTTCACATGAAATCCTGCCCATTACACTAATTTTTCTGTCCATACAAATCAATCTGCATTTTCCTGAGCATTTTATGTAACAGAATTATGTAAGAAGTACATACTGATTTTGTGCATAAAATATTTCACCTAACAAAATTATTGTGAGATTTACCCTTCTGGCTATGTGTATCAGTATTAATTTCTTTTTAGAAGAGTACTATTGCAGGGATGTTACAAGCTATTGGTTATCCATTCACCTGTTTATTGACATTTGGGTTGTGCAAATACAACTGCTATGAACATTAATATACAT
>NW_004524835.1:1182153-1191530 GCF_000260255.1 Octodon degus | reverse complement strand
TCCCCTCATTCTTGGTTAAATAACTGGACATGGAGGGTCTGAATTAAATAGTACATGTATAGTTAACCTTTGAAGATCATTTTAGCTACCTTTAAAGGGAACCTTTATTTATACTGTGACTTATGGCACTCATTTTTTGGTTATTCAGTCAGGTAAATTTTAAGTGATGCATAATATTTGTGCTTATTTATGAGTACACTATGATAATTCGATGCATATATGAAATGTCTAATGATCAAATTGGGGTAACTACCACTTCCACCTCCTCAAACGTGTTTCATTTATGTGTGTTGGATACCTTTGGATTCTTCTAGAAAGCAAATTTTAGTTTTAGAAAACAAGTGTAATTTTAGAGTAATTTTTGACTTTTAGAACCTTGAAAACTATTATAAAATGTTTCTGTATGCTGCACACCTAACTTTTTTTGTACTAGGCATCAAACTCAGGACCTTGCACTTGGCAAGCCTAATTTTTTTTCTTTAGTTTAAAAGGAAAAACATAATAGATAAGACTTTAGAAATGATACATAATTTTTTAAAAGCTGATAAGTATTCACCAGTGGTTATCATACTGCACATTATTCTCTTCAAAGCAGTTGCTTAGATTACCAGCTATAAGTATGTTAAATTGGTCAAAATAAAAATTTTAAACATTAACTTCTCCTTTCAAAAAACCAATAGTATTTAGTAGTACAATTAATTTTTCATTATTAATATTTTAAATTGCTATGGTACACTTGTTATAAGCAGTGAAGTAGCTTGAATCATTATTACTAAAGTAAGTTTTAAAATGATTTCCTTAGTTTTATCCTACTATCCTTTTTTTCCTGATATTATATAACATTTTAAAGCATATATCTTACTATACTCCAAACTGGTTTTACCGTTTTTGGGATAAAGCACTACTTGCTGCCACTTTCTCACAGTAAGTAGTTTAAACGAGGAAGACAAAACATGTAAACATTGAATAACTAAGCCCAGAATAAGTGACTATACTAGGTGCCAAGTGAGTCAACCAGCTAGTAAATGTAATAAAAGTCAAACTTTCAAGATTTGAAAAATTCAGCTGTTTATTTTTGTGTGACATCTTCTTTTTCCACTCTCCTCAACACCCCATTCTCTGTGAGAAAAATATAGTACATAACATAACTGCAGTGGAAGAAAGTTACAGAACATTTATTATGAAAATTTTACAAAATCCACTACCTAACTAGAGACATCTTCAAAAAGTGGAAAGAAGCAGGGATTCCCAGCCAATGCAAACACATAGTCAGCCATTACATAATATTAATTCTGTGATCTTTAATTTCTTTGAGAGCTTGTGGGGGTTCCAACATTCCTTCACTCTATAATCATTTATGCTACATGGGAGTTAATTAGTACTAGACCTTGTTTTCCATCTTTCAAAGCCAATGTCCTTGAAACAAGCATGTAAGAATTTTATACAGTATTGTAGATTGCACCAAATCAGGCAGTTTAATTAAAAATTTGTTAATTTTCCTATTACTAGCTCCAGGGTGAAATCTACATTGTTCTGAAGCTTATTCATGTTCTCTAAAGGAACAGCTCTGCAGACAATATACTGAGTAGTTTAATTAGGGGATTCCTCTCAAAGACATTTCTGTGAACAAAACCTACTCTGTGCTTTTCTTGTTTTGGTGGGGCCAGGGATTGAACTTAGGCCCTTGTGCTTGTCAGGCAAACACTTATTCTACTGAGCTATCTCACTGGCTACAAAGGCCTTTTGTCTTTTTTTTTTTTTTTTTTGAACAGGGGATTGAATTCAGGCCCTTGCGCTTGCCAGAGAAGCACTTATTCTACTGAGCCATCTCTCTGGCCCAAAACCTATTCTGGATGATGACTCTTCCTGAAGATTATCATTGTCCAGGTTACTACAACAAAATACTGTATACTGAGTGATTTTAAAACAACAGAAACTTATTACATTTCTGGAGGCTAGGAAGTCCACAGTTAAGGAACCAGCAGATTTTTTTTTATCTAGTGAAGATCTGTTTCTCATAGATGGAAATTCTGGTTGCCCTCACGTAGCAGAAGGGCAAAAGAGGTCATTTCAACTTCATTTATAAGGGCACTAATCACTTGCATAAGGATAAGGCATTCATAATCTAATCAATTCCCAAAGGCCTCCCCTCCTAATATCACTCTGAGTATTAGATTTCAACACAAAAAAATAGAGGAGGCATCAACTTTGAGACTATAGAAAGGACATTGTATTGGAGTAATATTTTAATTATAGCATGGCCATTGTGTTGTGCATGTACACCAACAGTGCACTGCCTAAAAGTTGTACTGATTTCTAAAAATTGAGACAGGTAAGTGGGGATGGAGCTGAAAAGAAAAGTGTTGGAGTTGATTAGTACATGTTGAATATATGTGTAGAAATATCAGTGAATTCTATTAATTTGTACAATTTATACTTATTAATAAAAATTTAAGAGTGCATTTCTATGAAGATTAAAGTTGGAATGTACATAAATGGTTCTCATGCAGTTGACTTATGAAAAATTTGTCCCAGATACACTAGACATGAAGAGGCCAGGCCTCTCTGCTTGGTTTCTCAACTTCCTGAACTTGATCCTACAAGTACATGTTGCAACATTTAATCTCCTAGTACTGCCCCAGGGGGACACAGGGTTTTAAAATATCACCCAAGCAAAGGCTTTAATATTTACTGAGATTTTGATGTTATAAGGTCATGCAAACTTCAAAAAGTACAAACACTATGTAGTAAGTGACTTGTAGCTTGACTAACATATGAGATCAAATCCTGGCAAGGGTTTTAGAGTTCTTACATTTGTCTGCTCTCTGGCTCACTTTGACAATGGTGGCCACTGATATCTCTTGATTTGCAACTTACTGGTAAAACACTTAACTCTGGACATAGAGATTTACTTTTACCACCTTCTAAGCAAAGGCTTAAATAGCCTTACCATGTCATGATGCGAATAAGAAGCTGAGATTCAAGGAAATTTGAACTCATATGTAGTATTTATTCCTAACAGACACCATGTTCCATGCAACTGCATCACAAATCAAACTCTAGACGATATAATTTGAACAGATGGAGTTTCTGTGTGCTGTTCCACAAGCTGTGACTTTTCACTTTTTGGTGTCTTTCTATAATTTAATAATACTTTCAACAAATTTATCTCTGCCAACTTTATTGTGTCTAGTCAAATCAGCAAATAGTTTTACAGAGGAGACCAGTGGGAGCCATCATTATGAGAGGAAATTCTGCCTTCTGTGCCTCACATAATGCTCAGTGAAATATGCTTGTAAATAGAGATCAGTGCTCATGAAATGTGATTTTGAAGAAGAGCACTGTAGAAATGCCACTCCAGTTTCACACTTCTATACAGCTTCCTTTTCTCACCAAAGATAAATCAACAGAAATAGACTATGTGCCCATCAATACACACATGGGTAAAAAAAAAAGGTGATATTTAAAAAAAAATAATTTTATTGAGAAACAAATAGCAATGAGACAGTTTCAAAACCGATAAGTAGGACAGTTTCAATAGTAAACACATTGCATATTGTTGTCTCAATGGTTATTCATTATACAAGATGCAGACATGACATCCCGTCCACAAACACTATTAGAACATCTTATTCTTTGAATTAAGAGAATGTAGCTGTATATCTATCCTAACTATTTTGAATATAAAGATACAAAATGGTTGTTCATTTGTATCCCATATTTTTGTTTAGTTTTGACAGAGATGGGTATTCCATTGTCATTTAAATATTGTAGATGCATGAATTCAGCAAAATAATCCAATATAGTCCAATAGTCCAAAATAGTAGTGGGTCATGTGCAGGAATGACAATGTCAAAAGTTGTTGACCTGAGCCCTTTACAACCCAGCATGCCAATGTGGCTTCACCCCTTATATCTAGTTTTTGTACTTTCTGCTGGATGGTTAAGATGAAGATGAAACAAGACCTATAAAACAAGAAATGTAACTTTTGTATCTGATAAGGTCAGTCAAGTCCCATCTGGATTTCACCTGAAACACTATATCGCAATTAGGGATCCTTTGTCAGTGTCAGGCATGTGGATGCGTCATGGCCATTGCTTGAACAAATTTGCTCTCTGTGAAAGCCTGAAAGAATGTTTTCTCTCCATGTGACTCTCCTCAGGAATACTCCACATCATCGACCACATTCCTCTGTGGCCCCATAATCTCCTTGATCAGAAAATTTGGGACATAACTGAGTTACATGATGTTACAGTACAGGTTCTCCCATGTCCTGAGTCTTCACTGACTTTGAAAGGCTAGGGCCAAAATGTTGGCTGATCTTGCAGCCCTTCCTTTTCTCCAACTTTTGTTCTGTAAACATAGATTTATAACCCTCCAGAAGAGAAGCTTCTTATTACCCTAAAACATATGCAGTTGGGTTTGACCTAACTATCTGTCAGAATATCAAACATCTTAGGAAAAACAAGGAACAGGTATTTTCCATCAAGTATTGATATGTTAAACTTTAAGTCTCTACGGAATATGAAGAAAAAATTTTAAAAATTAAAAATATGAATAAACAATTACATATTTTTACACAGAAATTTAGAAATCTAACCACATAGAGCATTGTGGCAGGACACACTTGTGACATTATTTTTCTTGTCTCTTGTTTTCATTTATTACTCTTTTTATAAACAAACATTTACTTGAGAGACAGTAAGACAATGATTGGTATGTCATGAGAAGCAGTACATATTTAGAAGACCAGAATGACAGGCATTCCAAGCATGACCATACTACAAAATGTGGTATTGCTTTCTTTAGTGCAGTTGCTTAGTTCACAGGTATGAGTGTATATAGTTAGTGAGGGTGAGAATCCTACCAATTAACTGCTAGTTTCAAAAACCTGCTGATATTTCTTATGATCATTGCCTTGCCAATCTTGTGTATATAACTAGATGGCTTTGCCTTTTTAAATTTTTTTCTTCATATTCTGTTTCCCAGCTGTTCTCCTTGTTATCTCTTCATTTTCTAATCCTCAAGTTCTTGCTTTCCTTTTAGTTGTGTTATATCTTTCCATTTGTATTTCTTCTTTTGAGCTCTTATACTAGGGAGACTATACAATATTTACATATGTGGGTCTGGCTTATTTCACTTATGAGTATATCTTCAAGTGGCATGCACTTAAATATAAATGATTCAAGTTTATCATTCTTTATAGCTGAGGAATACTCCATTGTATTAAAATACCACATATTTTTCATCCATTCCCCAGGTGATGGGCATCTTGGTTGTTTCCATGATTTGGTGATCACAAATTGTGTTGGTATAAACATAGGTACCCATATATCACTATAAGATGTTTTAAGTTCCTCCGGGAAAAAAACCCAGTTGGGGGATAGCTGGCTTGAATGGAATTTCCAGTCCTAGTTTTTTTAGGAGTCCCCATGCTGTTTTCCATAATGGCTGCACTGGTCTACATTCCCACCAGCAGTGAAGAAGGTTTCCTTTTACCACACAGCCTCTCTAACATTTGTGGTTAGTAGATTTGTTTATAATAGCCATTCTATCTGGGGTGAGATGGTATCTCAGTGTGGTTTTAATTTGCATTTCATGGATGGCTCATGATGTGGAGCATTGTTTCATATATTTATTCTCTTCTTTAATTTCATCCACTGAGAAGTGTGTGTTCATCTCAGATGCCCATTTCTGGATCGAGTCTTTAAATGTTGGGGCCCAAGTGGTTTACAAATTTTTATAAATTCTAGAGAGCAGACCTTTGTCTGAGTGCTTATTGGCTAACATTTTTTTCCAAAATTGTGGGTTGTCTTTTCACTTTGTTCTTAATTTCTTTTGACACTTAAAAATTTAGTAATTAGAGGGAGGTACCAGTTGTTAATTCTTTCAAGTATTACCTGTGCGATTTGATTTTTGTTTATAAACTCTGCCTATACCTATGTCTTCAAAAGTTTGTCCTACTTTCTCTTCCAGGAGATTTAGTGTTTCTCTTTTAATGTTTAGAACTTTAATCCATTTTCAAGTTAGCTTTGTGCATGGTGATAGACCTGGGTCAAGTTTTAGTTTTCGGCATGTAGAGAGCCAGTTTTTCCAGCACCATTTGTTAAACAGGCTATCTTTCTTCCAGTGAGTATGTTTGGCCCCTTTGTCAAAGATAAGGTGGCTGAGAGTGTTCGTAGGGGCTTCAGTGTCTTCTAATCTATTCCACTGATCCTCAGGTCTATTTTGATGCCAGTACCATGCTGATTTTATCACAGTAGCCTTGCAGTATAATTTCAAGTCAGGAATTGTAATGCCTTCTGCCATATCTTCGTTGTTCAGCATTGCCTTTTCTATTCTAGGTCTTTTCTGGTCCCAAATAAGTTTTAGGAATGATTTCTCAAGGTCTGGGAGGTATGTTGGTGGTAGTTTGATAGGGACTGCATTAAATCTGTATAGCAATTTTGGGAATATGGCGATCATCACAATGTTGGTTCTTCCTATCCAGGAGGAGGGAATATATTTCCATGTTCTGAAATCATCTATTATCTCTTTTTTTCAGATTACTGTAATTTTCCTTGAAAAGATTTTTGACTTCTTTAGTTATATGAATTCCAGGGTATTTTATTTTCTGCATTGTTATTATAAAAGCTATTGTTTCTCTAATTTCCCTCTCAGTGTGTTTGTTATCTATGCAGAGGAATGCTATTATCTTTTAGGTATGGAGTTTGTATCCTGCTATGCTACTGAATTTGTGTATCAATTCTAGTAGATTCTTGGTGGAGTTTTTTGTTTCTTCTAAGTGAAGCATCATGTCATCTGCAAATATTAATTTACCTATTCTTATTCATTTTATTTCTCTCTCCTTTCTAAGGATTCTAGCTAATGATTCCAGAACTATATTGAATCAGAGTGGTGAGAGAGGACATCCTTGTCTTATACCAGAACTAAGAGTAGTAGATTTCAGTTTTTCCTTATTTAGAATTATGTTAGCCCTTGGGTTGTCATAGATGGCTTTTATCAGATTGATATAGAGGCCATCTATTCCAATATTCTGTAGGACTTTGAACATGAATAAGGGTTGGACTTTGTCAAAATTCTTTTCTGCATCAGTTGATATGATCATGTGGTTTTTAGATTTGGCTCTATTGCTATAGTGTATTACATTTATATAATTGTGTATATTGAACCATCCTTGAATTCCTGGGATGAATCCTACTTGGTCATGTTGTATAATCTTCTTGTTGATTTACTGTATTCTATTTGCTAGGTTTTCATTGAGGATTTTTATATCTATGTTCATGAGGGAGATTAGCCTGTTATTGTCTTTCTTAATTGTGTCTTTTCTTGGTTTTGGTATTAGCATAATAATTTCCTCAAGGAATGATTTTGGGAAGATTGCTTCGCTTTCAATTTCATTGAAGATTTTGAGAAGTATAGGTATTATCTTCTGTAAATTTCTTGTAGAATTCAGCTGTAAATACACCAGGACCTGGATGTTTCATTGTCATAGGTTTTTTATTACATTTCATATGTTATTGGCTGTTATTGGGTTATTGAGAGTTGTTATATCTTGTTGATGCAGTTTTAGTAATTTGTACCTTTCTATGAATCTGTTCATTTTGTCTTTGTCTTTTATTCTGTGAGAATAAAGATTCTTAAAGAAGCTATTGACAATCTTCTGGTTTTCCACTGGGTCTGTGGTAGTTATACCCTTTTCATTCCTCATTGCTTATATTTGAGATTTTTCTTTCCTCTCTTTGATGAGGTTAGCTAGGGGCTTATGAATTTTATTTATTCTTTCAAAGAAACAGCTTTTTGATTCTTTAGTTCTTTGAACTGTTTCCTTCATCTCAATTTAATCAATTATTTTTTTCAGAACCGGGAACTGAACTCAAGCCCTGGTGCTTGCCAGGGAAGTGTTTATTCCACTGCTCCATCTTCCCAGCCCCCACTGAATTAATTTCTGCTCTAACCTTTATAATTTCTTCCCATCTTAGGTCTTTGGGTTTGGTTTGCTGTTCCTTTCCTAGATGTTGGAAGTGCAACATTAGGGTGTTTATTTGTTCTGTTCTGTTTTCCTAATGTGTGAGTTCACAGCTATAAATTTCTCTCTAAGAACTGCTTTCAGCGTATCCCATGAATTACAATAAGTTGTGCTTGAATTTTCATTGAATTGTTGATATTGTTGAATTTCTTGTTTAATTTCATCTGTGACCCATTGGTTGCTGAGTAGAGTGTCATTTAATTTCCATATATTTAAGGTTTTTTTCTGGTTTCTTTTGTCATTTATTTCCAGTTTCATTGCACTGTGATCAGATAATGTGCATGTGATAATTTCTGTTTTCTCACATATACTTAAGCATGACCTATAGACCAGTTTGTGATCTATTTTAGAAAATGACCCATGTGCAGCTGATAAAAAAGTGTATTCAGCTGTGTTTGGGTGGAACACTCGGTATATGTCCACCAAGTCCATTTGTTTCAAGCTCTGGTTCAGTTCTGTTATTGCTTTGCTAAGTTTTTGTCTGGTTGATCAGTCTTTTGGGGATAAGGGGGTATTAATGTCTCCTGTTAAGATTGTGGTATTGGATATTAGACTTTTCATGTCCACTAAGATTTGCTTTATATAAATGGGTGCTCCTGTGTTTGGTGCATACATATTTATGAGTATTACCTCGTCCTCTTGAATTACTCCCCCAACAAGTATATAGTGGCCTTCTTTATTTCTCTTGATCATCCTTGGTTTGAAGTTGAGACTGTCTGAAAATAGGATTGCTACCCCTGCTCTTTTCTGAGGGGCTGGGGCATGTAGTATTGTGTTCCATGCTTTGACTTTCAGCCTATGAATGTCTTTATGAGTTAAATGTGTTTCTTGTATACAGCATATTGTTGGATTTTTTTTTTGCTAATCCACCATGCCAGTCTATTTCTCTTAATTCGTGAATTGAGTTCATTTACATTGATGGTTATAACTGAGATGTATTCATTTACAATCAAAATGTTATTTACCTGCTATTGTTTATTCCTTTTTCTCCTATGTGCAATTGTTTGCCATATTTAGTGAGCGCCTTCTTTTCTCATTCATGGAAAATATTATATTAATATTGATCCCTCTCTAGAGCATCTTTTAATTGTCCGTGTAGGGTTGGCTTTGTCATGATGGAATTCTTTAGCTTTTCTTTGTCATGAAAGTATTTCACTTCTCCATCACACTTGAAAGAGAGCTTTACAGGGTATAGTAGTCTGGGCTGGAATTTATTTTCTTTTTTTTGTATTTTATTTTATTTTATCTTTTCCCATAATTTTATTGATAAACAAATAGCAATGAGACAGTTTCAAATCAAATTGGTAGGACAGTTTGAATAATTCACACATTGCATACATTCTTCCTA
>NW_004524835.1:1161745-1181982 GCF_000260255.1 Octodon degus | reverse complement strand
AACTATATATCTATCCTAACCTCTTTGAATACACAGATACAAAATGGACATTCATCTGTATACCCTTTTTTTGATAAGTTCCGTTATTTGAATATTATAGGTGTGTTAACTCAGCAAAATTATCTAAGAGAGTTCAGTAGTCCATAATAGTATTGGGTCTTCCACTTGACAGGCAATGTCAGAAATTGTTGACCTGAGTCCCCTACAGCTCAGCATAACAAGCATGGCTTTACTTCTCATATTTCGTTTTTATACTTTTCTGCTGGGTGGTTAAGACCTAGGTAAAGCAGGACCTATGCAACAGGAGTTGTAGGTTTTGGGTCGATACTGTCTGTGAAATCCCCTCAGGATTTATCCTGAGATCCTGTACCTCAGATTGTAGAACCTTTGTCAGTGTCATCCATGTGGATGAGTCACGGCTATTGCTTGGCCAATGTGATCCCTGTGAAAGCCTGAGAAAATGTATTCTCTCCATGTGACTCTCTTTAGGCACACTCTACATCATCTATCACTTTCCTCTTTGGCACCATAATCTCCTTGATCAGAAAATTTGGGACACTACTGAGTTACATGATGTTATACTACATGTTCTTATATGTCCTGAGTCTTAATTGACCTTAGAAGGCTAGGGCCAAAATGTTGGCTTTCCTTGCAGCCCTCCTTTTTCTCTAATTTTGCTCTGCTAACTTAAGTTGTTAACCATCCAGAAGACAAGCTTATTGTTATTACCATACAACTTAGGCTGTTAAGCTTAACCTCACTGTCTGGCTGCATATCAAACATCTTAGGCATAATATGGAACAGGTATTTTTCATCAAATATTTTTTCCATAATTTTATTAATAAGCAAATAGCAATGAGATAGTTTCAAATCAAATTGTTAGGACAGTTTCAATAATTAACACATTGCATACATTCTTCCTAGTGATTAATTGCTGTACAAGATGCGGACACGATATCCTATTTACAAACACCATTAGAACAAATCACTCTATTCATTAAGAGAATATAACTATGTATCTATTCTAACCACTTTGAATACACAGATACAAAATGGACATGCATCTGTATACCCTTTTTTGTTAAAGTCTGTTATTTGAATATTATAGGTGTGTAAACTCAGCAAAATATTTTTAAAAAGTCCAGTAGTGCATAATAGTATTGGATCTTCCACTTGACAGGCAATGTCAGAAATTGTTGACCTGAGTCCCCTACAGCTCAACATAACAGCATGGCTTTACTTCTTATATTTCGTTGTTTTACTTTTGTGCTGAATGGTTAAGAGCAAGGTAAAGCAGGACCTATGCAACAAGAGTTGTAGGTTTGTTTCTGATAAGGTCAGTGAAATCCCCTCAGGATTTATCCTGAGATCCTGTACCTCAGATTGTAGAACCTTTGTCAGTGTCAGCCATGTGGATGAGTCACGGCCATTGCTTGGCCAATGTGTTCTCTGTGAAAGCCTGAGAGAATGTTTTCTCTCCATGTGTCTCTCATTAGGCACACTGTACATCATCGATCACTTTCCTCTTTGGCCCCATAATCTTCTTGATCAGAAAATTTGGGACACTGCCAAGTTACATGACGTTACAGTATAAGTTCTCATTTGTCCTGTGTCTTAATTGACCTTGGAAAGCTAGGGCCAAAATGTTGGTTTTCCTTGCAGCCCTCCTTTTACTCTAATTTTGGTCTGCAAACTTAAGATGTTAACCATCCAGAAGACAAGCTTATTGTTATTACCATACAACTTAGGCTGTTAAGCTTATCCTCAGTATCTGCCTGCATATCAAACATCTTAGGCATAATATGGAACAGGTATTTTTCATCGTGTATTGATATATTGAACTTTAAGTCCCTACAGAGTATGATAAAAAACATTTAAAAATTAGAATATATTTTAAAAATAGCCGTAAAAAATTATATACTTCTTATGTTAGGCTGGAATTTATTTTCATGGAGGACTTGAAGTACTCTGGTCCATGCTCTTCCTACCTTCATGGTTTGTGAACAGAGTGCTGCCATTATTCTGATGGGTTTTCTGTTAAATATGTTCTCTTTCTTTTCTCTAGTGGCTTTCAGTATATTGTTCTTGTGCTGGATTTCTGGGATCTTGAATATTATATGTCTCGGTGTGTGTTTAATTGGGTTGAAGTTATTTGGCATTCTGTATGCTTTGGTTACTGCATATCAAATTGTTTCCTCATATTTGGAAATTTTTCTGCTATTACTTCTGCTTATATTCTTTTTATATCATTTGTATTGACTCCTTCTTTCTCATTGATGCCTATTAGTGTCACATGCATCTTTGCATCGTCTTGCAAATGATGAATTATTTTTTCCTGCATTCCAGTTGTTTTTAAGAGCTGTTTCTTATCTTTTCACTAGCTGCTAGGGCATCTTCAAGATCTGAAACTCTATCTTCACTGTCATTCAAACAGTTTTACAAGCTTGTGGTTGAAATTTTAAGTTCATCTATATGTCTTTGACTCTGCTTCATGCAATCTATTTCTTTCCTATATTGCTCATTGAAGGAATCTGTTGCTTTTCTAATCTCTAATTTTTTATCCGTGTCTTCTTGAGAAGCAGTTTTTATTTCTTTTACTTCAGAGATTATTTCTGATCTTATTTCCTCTATATGTTTCTGCATTTGATTCTTTAGACGTTATTATTTCAAAGATTTCCTTTTTCATTTCAGAGATTAATTCTGATCTGAGTTCCTCTATACTTTCGTGCTGTTGTTTCTGTACTTTAGATGCTATTATTTCAGACATGTCAACTGAGCTCATGTCCTCTGCCCTTGTTTTGGGTTGGCTCAAGACCTGAGAGTGCATTTTCCTCCTTCTTTTTGTCATTTTGTATATCACTGTCCTCTAACCTTTGATGTAGATCTTTGGTGCAGTTATAACATTTGCACTTACTAAAATTTGTGTGCAGATCTACTTAGAGTTTATCCAGTTGTACCTGGCTTGGGTCTGGCTACTGTGCTCAGATCCTTGCTGCTTAAGCTCTTAGAGGTGAACCTGTTGTGCCCTTCTGGCAAAATGTTCTGCTCCTAGGTTAGCTGGGTGGTTTTGGCCCCAGGGCCTTCAGCTGCAGAGTTTCACCCTAGGCCTGTATGCCAGGCCTGGGCTGTGTCTGGAGGGGTCCATGGGGCACAGGAGAGTACAGAAGCTCTCCCACACACTCACCAGGCCTGATCTTGGGCAGGTCTGGTGGAATCCCAAGAATGTGGCAGAAGTTCTCACTCACAAGTTCAGCTTGGGCTGGCTCTGCAGTGGTGGAGGGGTTCCAATAGTGTGGTGAAAGATCTCACTCACACAGTGGACCTAAGCTTGGTCTGCAGAGTTCTGGCAAGCACAGGGAAGCGTAGAAGCTCTCCCACACACTCACAGGGCCTGGGCTTGGGTGGGTCTAGAGGGGTCCTGAGAGAGTGGCCAAAAATGTGATATCTATGTGTAATGAAGTACTACTCAGCTATAAAGAAGGACAGATTTAGAATTTAATAGGAAAATATGGGAAGCCCTGGAAAATATAATAGTGAGTGAAACACATGAGAAATATCAATTTAAATCCTGCATGGTATCTCTCATCTGAATAAACAAAATACAAATGAAGAGAAAAATAAAAGATGGATACAGGGTATACAGGGAGCTAGATTTTTGCAAATGTGAAAGGGTCCTGGAGACTGAGAGTAAGGGGAGGGGAAAAGGGGTAAATAAAAAGAGATATGATGCTTGATATACAGGTACCAAATACCCATAGGAGTATAAACAGTATATATCATAAACATAAGCTCAAATAATAAGAATAAAAATGGGCAAAGGGAATTTATAGATGTAGAATGAAAGGTGGGCAGACAGGAGAAGTGTATTAAGAGAAGAATTGCTCTGCATTGTATACATGCATCTACTCTTCAAATGAGTGTAAACTTCATACACTGTAAGCATGTACTAATAAAATGTTATGAGATGAATGAAATGGAAAAAATGAAAATTTGTTACTTGCATTTTTATTCAATAGTATCAGAGAAATTGAACATTTACCAAGAAATAAGAGACTTTAAGAATGCCTACAGGGTTCAGAAATCTATCTGATAATAAAAAGTGACGATATAAATTTTATTACATTGTTTTGTCCCAATGGACTTTAATTTTCAGTAATAAATTTCACTTTATGAAAAAAAACCTATCAATATCTAATATTTTCTTTCTCAGGCACAATATAAAAATTTACCAAGTCTTTCATAAGTATTTACCTGAAAATATACTTATTTTATTTTAAGGTATTTCAAAAATCATTCTTAAAATGCAAATAATTATTGTGTATAGTTAGTTTCTGAGAGGCCACAAGGTGATTTTAGTATTTTTATAATTTTGATTACTTCACTATTCCTCTTGCCACTTTGTCTTCTTTTTAATGCCTTAATCTTACATACTATGCTTAAATGAAGGAAATACTCTAACAAAGAAAAAAGTGACATAAGTATGTATTAAATTATTTTACTCTTAAAATAAAGTAAATGTATCTAAAGACCCAAACTAACCTATTAATAGGCTGTCCTTTCTAAAAACAATGTGGTGCTATGCCAGTCTCACCCCCAGGGCTAGCTGAAACAGCAATTGAGACTGGACATACTGGCAAATGCCTATAATCCCAGCATTTGGGAGGCTAAAAACAGGAGGATTACTTTGAGTCTGATCTGTGTAATGAGTCCCTGTAGATCCTGTACAAAAACAAAATAGGGGGCCCAGCCCTAGCTCAGTTCTTTAAGTGGCTGCTTCCACAATGCTGGCAGCCTCAGTTTGCTGTAGTTCAATCCCCACAACACTCCAGCCATGCAAAAGTGCCCTGAAGGCATTCAAGGAGCAAAAAAAAAATTCCTTAAAAATTTAAAAATAAAAACAATATGGATCTCTGAATACACAGTATAAAACTCCTACTACAGTCACAAATCACTTAATGATGGGAACATGTTTTAGGTGATTTTTAGGTGATTTTAATATTGTGCAGACAAAGATATAAAATCTTGACATATAATTTACACGAAGTAATAGAGCCTTGATATTACTAGGTGATATAATCCTAAAGTGCTACTACTGCATATGCAATCTATAATTGACCTAAACATGAGTATGTCACTCATGTCTGTGTGGAAGAAATAACAGGTGTTCCAGGTAGCCCAAGACAAAAAATGATAGGTCCTCAAAGCCTACACATTTTTTAATATTTCAAACCAATGCTCATGCCCTTTTTTAAAAAAAATCTATTTTATTTTTAAGAGTAAAAATAGCAAAAACATGGGGCCGGGGAGATGGCTCAATGGAATAAGCTATTCCCTGGCAAGCACGAGGGCCTGAGTTCAATCCCCGGTTCCACAAAACAAAACAAAACAAAAATAAAAATAGAAGTAAATAAAATAGCAAAAACAAAACTAGATAGAAACAGGGTAACAATACAACAATACATATGTTACAGATTTTCAAAAGATGAATAGCTAATTAACAAATGTTGTTATATTATCTATTTTTATTGTCAAATCTGTTACTCAGATTAACAGATGTATAGTAATGCAAGATTGGGGAAATAACTGAATACTGGTACTTGCTTTCAAGAAACCTTAACTGGTTCTTTGTCTTTTTGTTGTTGTTATTGTTGTTTTAACATTCCCTTAATCTTCCCAGAGTTGAACTGTAGAAATTAATCTTTTATTTCTCTCAAACTCAACACATTTTCTAAAGGATCATTGATCAATGACTTTGTCTTTGAGTTACATAAATTGTAAATCTTATCAGTTCTACGTAAACACAGATTTTCTAAGTCAGGAGAAGACCTCAGTAGAACCGAAAAACTTCATAAGCAACATGGTTTTACTGAAGAGTAGCCATCATTGCCATTTATCTGAAGGATATTTAGAAGAGTTGTATCTACTATTCATAGTTCCATGGTGAGTTTTAGTCTTTGCATATGTATAGAAATCATAAAGCCTACATAAGTCATATTTGTTTTCTCTATTTACTGAGTGGACAAAGTTTCAACTATATTGTCTTACAAATTTCTTTAGACAACAGTATATAATTAATAAATAATATAATGGAATTATTAATAATTTTATTTCATTTTTTATAATACAGAAAGAATTGAAAAGCATATAGTATCCTAAGTTAAACAGGATTTTAGTTATAGTCATCTGAGATAAATAGTATTAGCTTTATTTTTCAGATAATGAAATTATGGTTTGTAGACTTGAGGAAGAACTACCTGTAAACAATTGATAGTTCCTGAATGCTTAGATTTAATTTAGAAAAACAAAGCTACAAAAATCCTCAATTGTTTAGAATGCTTTGTATTGTTCCACATTTGAGCTTCAGCATCAAAAACTGCCTGGAACTTAAAGAGTAAACGTCAGTATGGAGTGAGAATAAGCAGCCCTGCCATTAATCAGGTTGGGAGGACAGACCAAGCCAGCTGCATAGTTAACATAAAACACTGTTTCTCCCAGGGTCTTGTAGCAGTTGTAAAATGTCAAAAAGACCCCTCCTCCCTCCAGTAAACACCGTTCTCCTGCCACTGATACATAGACCTGCTTTACTTTTGGCATTTATCACTGAGGCTACCTATTGGCTAATTCACCCTCACCTCATGGTGATCTACATTCTAAGTATTTCCCCTTCTCTAGATCTGATAGCGGAAAATACAACCAATCCAGAATTTACCACTGCTTCCCTGGACCACCCTGAGAATCTTCCTGTTGAAATGTAAATGTTACAAAATTTTTTTCTTATTTTTAATCATAGTTCCTGTAGTGCCTCTCCATTAATACATTGATTCAATGATTCTGATTTTGGCAAACTAGTGACTTGATGCTGATATTTGACTAATAATATTCACTAAAAGAAAAAGAAAAATGACTGGCATTGAGGAGAGAAACTTCATATTTTCAATCATTATTTCTTAAAGATAATTATTCATATTTCATAATGATGATCCAGAGACTCTGCATGATAAAGAAAATTCAGTTTAATTCAAGGGACCACTTACAATGAATAGAAATTTGATTTAGAAATTTTATAACTATTTTCCTTAATTAAGAACCAACATAACTTTCTACTTAGATGTCAAGTGAGCAGAAAATTTAATTATGCAGGATCCCCAGCACTGAAAATTTCCATTAACCAAAATTTCATTGATATTTAACATCATTTGGGTTCTTTATCCAAATGCAATGCTATCACTGCCCTCTATGGCACTTCTTTTAGATTTTGATCTTTGTGAGAGCAAGCATAACTATATATGAAAGTTTGTACAGTGCTGATACAGCAAACTGTTACTTACTAATAAATACAGATGGTTACCAATTTATAGTGGTTCATGTTAGGATTTATTCAATGAACAATGGCAGAGAAAATGATATGTGCTTACTAAGCACATAGAAATGAAGAGCAAACTAAGCACATTGAATTTTGAATGTGTACCTTATCCAACATTAGTGGGAAATCATATTATACTTTTGTTCTGATGTATGGCAGTATGAACTCTAGCTCCCAGTAAGCCTAATGCTCATAAGAAAAACAGCACATACTCTACAGTATATTGTGTTGCTAAGCTATGATGCTCAGTAGGATGCTGAGTAGGTCAAATATGTTCAATGCATTTTCAACTTACAATATGTTCAACGTATGAGCTTTTTATTGGGAGGAAATCACATTAAAGTCAAGAAGGTTCTGTGCTTTCTGGTTATGACATCAGCAGGAGTAGCAGTAATAGAGTTGGCAGTATGGGTAAGTATGGAATCATATGAACTGGGGGCTCTTTGGTGGTAATTTAAGACCATCATAAATTATTAAAAGCACTGCTACTACTGGAATAAACTAGAAAGTACTTTGGAATTTTTCTGCTAAATAGTACACTTATTCACTAGCATTAATGAGGGATGGCTCTAAGACTCCATGCAGATATCAAAAGCCATAGAAACTGGAGTACTTTATATAAAATTCCATAGATATTTACATAAAACCTACACATATCTCCTGTATACATACTTTATTTTTATTCACTTATATTAACTAATATGTAATAACATAAATAATACACATATTAATGGAGCAAAGTACTATTTCAATACATGTACAATAATATGATGTTTCTACACATGTGCACATTGTATAGTGTTTAAATTGTATTAAATATGCATCTATCATTTATTTGTAATAAAAAACTTAAAAAATGTATTTTCCTTTAGGTTTTTAAAATGTATATAGTGCATAGGGCTGGGGAGATGGCTCAGTGGAATAAGTGCTTCCCTGGCAAGCACAAGGGTCTGAGTTCAATCCCCGGTTCTGCAAAAAAAAAAAAAAAAATGTATATAATACATTGTTGTTACAGTCACCTTATTGCGCAAAACATATCAGAACTGCTTATTCCCATGTAACTGTAACTTAATACTGATTGAATAACCCTTTCCCAACCCCTCCTCCCCTTTAAGTGCTATTGCCTCTGGTAACCACAATTCAATGATCAATTTCTCTGAGTTCAACTCTTAAATTCCACAAAAGTGATATCAAGAAGTACCTGGCTTTCCATATACTTTGAATCAACATCACATTATCCTAGTACCTAATATAATATGCAAATTCCATATAAACAGTTGTTTTACTAAATTTTAGAGCATAACAAGAAAAAGTCTATACAATTTTAATACATACATTGTTTTTTACAACTATGTTTCATCCTTAGTTAACTGAATCCGTGGACATCAAATTCACAGATAACTCACTGTGTTTTCTTGCATCCTCTTTTCATTGTCATAATAAAATCTTATTGGGCCTGGAGAAATAGCTCAGTAGAATAAGCACTTGCCTGGCAAGCACAGGGTCCTGAGTTCAATCCCCAGTACCACAAAAAATATTAATAATAGAAGTCAATAATGAGAGAATAATGCAAAGTAGTTTAAGAAAATATGGATTTTAACATATGTCTCATCTTACTGAACTGCTAGCACATAAGACTTTTTGAAAGTCTGTTTAATGACTTTGTATTATACTAAGTTGTACTAATATAGTGTCTTTCTAGCATAATAAACACATACCATATTTCAATTTTTTAAGAACATTTAAGTTCACAGTAAATGTGAGCAAAATATGTACATATCCTTGCCACCCTCCCTTGCCTGAGGAAGACTTCTCTATCAGCAGCAAGCATTATGGTGGTAAATTTGTTACAATCGATGAGCCTTCACTGATACACCATTATAAGCTAAAGTGCATAGTTTATAATTATAGTTCATGCCTGATATTATTTTTCTATGAGTATTGTCCAATATAACATTGCAACAGCAAACAGAAACGTCAAAAGGACACCCAGGATTTTGAGGCAGATTTCATTACAAGTGATGGGCACTCGTAAAGATCATACCCCAAATACCAGGCCCCAATCTCTGGTGGTCTAGGTCTTATATAGGTTAGCAAGCAGGAAGTACAGAGGCAGAATGGCTTCTCAACTCTGGATTGGTTTACACAATGTACATCATTGTGACCAGCTATGTATCTCAGTGACCCACCGTTTCAAAGATACAGGAGCAACCAAAATTGAAACAAAAACTATTACTTAGGCAACTAACAAATTGAAGTATACTGGCTGGAATGGGGGCATTGTGTGCTACAATATGACTTGTTATTTCAATGATGGTACCGTGTAGAATAGTTTCACTGACCCCCAAATCTGAACCATACCTATTATTATTTTTTTTTGGTGGAACCAGGGATTGAACTCAGGCCCTTGTGCTTGCCAGGCAAGCGCTTATTCCACTGAGCCATCTCCCCAGCCCCCATACCTATTAATTTATCTCTTCCCTAACAATGATGGCAATCCCAATAATTTTACTATATCCATAATTTTCAAATTGCTGGCATCATACAGAATATAGCCTTTTAAAGTTGACATTTTTGCTTAGTAATATTTACTTATGGTTCTGTTATATCTTTTGATGGCACATTACATTTTAAATGAAATAATTTACTTACTATGATTTTATTGAGTTTTTGTGATGACCCCACCACTGCACTAAATGCCAATGATTAAAAATTAAGGGCTCAAACACACCCTAAAATTTGCCTCCAATAAAGGATGTTTTGAGAAGAAAAAGAGTGAGATATTATTTGTTAGGGAAAACACACAGCAGTTATTTAAGTTTACAAAAACTGAGATTTAAGATGCTAAATATTCCAGCAAAGGAATTTTAAATCTGATAGCAATAATATATTAATCAATATTGAAATTATTAATTACTAGGAGTGGAATTTCATATCTATAATCCCAATAATTGGAGGCTGAGGCAGTAGGATTTCTGAGAGTTCAAGGCCAGCCTGAGGTTCATGGAACTAAACCAACAAGCCAAACAACAAAAAACATTAATAACTTTTCTATACACAAATACTAGACTACTTCAAGAAATGAGAAAACCAATTGCATTCACAATAGCTTCAAAAGAAATAAAACACCTATGAATCAGTGTATCTAAGTATCTCAAAGAGCCGAACAAGGAAATTTCTAAAAAACTTAAGAAATTGAGGAAGATGTCAGATGGATGGAAAAACCTCCAATGTTCATGGGTTGGAAGAAAAAATATTGTCAAAATAGTCATACTACAAAAAGAGATATACAGATTTAGTAACATCACCACCAATGACATTGTTTATAGAACTATAAAGAAATCCTAAAATTCATGTGGAAACACAAGACCTAGAATAGCTACAGAAATTAAAAGCAACAACTGCAAGGCTGGAGGCACAACAATAAGCAATCTCAAAATATAGACATATCCTTAATAAGAAAAAATCATAGTACCAACACAAAAGTAGACATGCAAATCATTGAATCAGAGTACATTTCACAGAAAAAAAGAACACATGACTACAGCCATTTGATTCTGGATAAGAGAGCAGAAAAATACATTGGAAAAAGTAAAACTTCTTTAACAATTGGTATTGGAAAAACTTGTATCTCGTTATAAAAGATTGAAAGTAGATGCCTATCTCTCACTGTATAAAAATCAATTCAAAGTTGATCAATAACATAGGTATAAGATTTTAAACTTTGAAACTATGAAAAGAAAATGAGGGCCAATTTGACAGCTCAGTGGATTAAGGTGACTGCTTAGGCAAACACAGAGGTCAGAGGTTCTATCCCAGGCCTGCCATACTGGCCCCTCCCCTGGGGTGCGCTAAGATCATGATTAAGATTGGCAATGGTGGCACGTGCCTGTAATCCTGGCACTTGGGAAGCTGAAAACAGAAGAATCACTGAGTCTGATCTGTGTAATGAGCACCTATAAACCCAGTAGACCCTGCACTAAATACAGAAAAAAAGAAAAGAAAATGAGAGAAGTACTTAAAGATATAGTCACAAGTAAAGGCATCTTAAATAAGACTCAGAAAAAGAAAAAAAAAGGGCTGGGGAGATGGCTCAGTAGGATAAGCGCTCGACTGTCAAACGCAAGGATCTGAGTGCAATCCCCAGATCCGAAAAAAAAAAAAAAAAAAAAAAAGACTCCCGTAGCACTGGAAATAATAGGAAGAATCAAAAATGGGGCTAATATTAATATGCTGAGCTGTGAAAGGCTCCAGTCATCAACTTCTGACATTACCAGTCCTACAGGTAACCCACTACTATTATGGACTACTGGACTATATTGGATTATTTTGCTGAATTCACACACCTACAATATTTAAATGGCAAGGGGATACCCATATGTGTCAAAGGTAAAGAGAAAAAGGGGATGCAATTGAAGGACCATTTTATATCTGTATATACAAAATAGGATAGATATACAGCAACTTTCTCTTAATTCAATGAGAAGAAAGATTTGTACTGATAGTATTTGGACAGGATGTCATGTCTGCATCTTGTACTATGACTAACCACTAAGAAGATAACAATATACAATACATTAATTATTCAAAGTCCTATTAATCAGTTTTGAAACTGTCTCATTGCTGTTTCTCAATAAAATTAATAAAAAATTAAAAATGAGGCTAATATCAAATTAAAATATTTCTGTACACCAAAAAATAAAAATAAAAGAAATAATAATGAATAAAAGAATTAGACAGATACTTCTCAAAAGAAATACAAATGACAAATAATTATGTGAAAAATATTAAAACATTTTAAGCAATCGTTAAAGGAAATACAAATCAAAACTACATTGAGATTCCATTTCAAATAAATTGGAATGAATATCAAGGTTCCTGGGCAAAGGAACCATCCCTCAGTGCTAATAGAAATGTAAATTAATAGAATCACCATAGAAAACAGCATAAAATTTCCTCAAAAAAAGCCCCTAAAAATAGAACTACTACTTTATCCAACTATACCATTCATGTCCAATATCCCCCCAGTCTGCAAGTCATTTAGAGTAAAAAGACAGCATGCAGACATCAGGCAGCTATACTTCCAAAAGCACAGCTTGGAAATTTACAGTTTTTGCCTGCAATCTGAACCTGCCCATGAACTATACAAATGATTACAAGAATTATAAATTCAGTGCACAATCTAGATTTTATGGTCCCCTGTATTTCCAGGTATGGAGAAGTTTAAGTCTGCAGATGTAAGCTAATTCTACCATTTTGGGACCTACCTGGTATACACTGATGATGACAGAGGGGTAAAAGCCTCCAGCCTGGTCTACAAAAACATAATCGAGAAGGCAAGAGAAGTTGCTGTATGGTCCTGGATAAAGAATAAAGAGCTCTCAAAATGGTAGCTATGCAGGACTACGAAAAATATAATCATATTAGATGAACCCATTTTTTGGAAAAGTGGTGCTATAATTTTAACTACATTCAGAAATTTTAAATCTTTAAATATTTATTGCTTACCCCATTCTACTTTGAGAATTCTATGAATATAATTTTCTTTATTTTGGCACAGAAAGAACTATTATATGACTGATCTGTAAACTCTTCTTGATGTTTATTTTAAACAATTTTTATTCTTATATTCATTTAAGATTGTAAATACTTTTTTTGCAAAGTGCAATCTATTATTCATCTTGTAATGTATTCATTTCAGAAGTATTTTTCTAAAATTCACTCTATCTACATCTTATATCTTTCACATTTCAGTATTTGTCTACAACTTTTAATTTGATATATAAGGACCAGCCAAAAAGTTCAGCAGATTAAAAGACCTGCAAGAAGAAGCAGGGGCCTGGAGTTCTATCCCTGGGCCTGCCATGCCAGCCCTGCCCCCAGGGCATGCTGAGAGGGCAATTGAGACTGGGTGTGGTGGCGCACGCCTGTAATCCCAGCTCTTGAGAGGCTGTAAACAGGAGAATCACTATGAGTCTGATGTAGTAATGAGTCCCTGAACACCCCTTAGGCCTTTCCCTAACATACAAAAAAAAAAAAACCCACAAAATTATTATTAATTTTCAATAAGGTTAATGAGTTAAAAAATAAAGAAAGATAAAAAATAAAAGTAAAACAAAGTATAAATAATACTGTGTTGTGTCTTCGCCCACCTCGTTTGCTGGATCTGTTCTAGCACCATACTAATGACTTTTTCTCAAAGTCACAGTATCCATGAACAGTCTTGAATTGTTTCAAGACATCAACATAGCTATGACATCATACATAAAGCCACTCATGAAAAAAGAATTTCAAAACTGCTTCAGAAAGTGTCAACAGTGGTGGCATAAATGTGTTCAAATTTAGGAGTACTATTTTGAATGGGGAAATGGCAATATCTTTTATTGTCAAAATTTTTACAATGTAAACATTCCCCATACATTTTATCACACATCATCAAGTGTTTTACCGTGGGCTTGAATATAGCTCAGTAGAATAAGCGCTTTCTTGGCAAGCGCAAGGGCCTGAGTTCAATCCCCGGTTCCGCAAAAAAAAAAAAAAAAAAAAATTAAAGTGTTTTACCGGGGCCAGGGAGATGACTCAGTGAAATAAGCACTACCCTGGCAAGAGCAAGGGCCTGAGTTCAATCCCCGGTTCCGCAAAAAATAAATAAATAAATAAATAAATAAATAGTGTTTTACCATGTTATGTCCTGTTCTCCCACACGAAGTGTTGTAAGATTTCCTAGTTTTTGTTTCTGATAGTCCAATTGATTGAATTCAATCTTGTTATAACTTCTACTTTCTTTTCCTTTTCCTTTCTTGTTCTTTTTCGGTGCCAGGAATCAAACAAAGGACCTCACAATTGCCAGGCAGTTGCTGGGCCACTGAGATACAGCCCCAGCTCCTCCTAATTTATACACATATTCCTACCTCATATCTTGTTTCATTCCTTCCCATCTCATACCTTCTCAAGTCTCACTTCCTTTCTTAACATTAAACCATATTTTTTCTTTTCTTTTTTCTTAGTGTCAGGGTAATAGCTATATATATAAACATGTATAACCGTTAGTTACCTGTAGGGCTTCTATAGTGTCTTCCCTTGTTTTGCATGTTCACCACATCAAGCATTGTTTCTTAGGTCTTCTAACTTTGTGTATCTGCAAGTCTATCAATTGGATTCAATCTCTATATCTTCTCTTACTTTCCACTTATTTTCCCTTCCATACTCTTCATTGTTTCTCCTCATAAATCTCTTAAACATGACCTGCTTCCCCTGTCTTTCCTTGGAAATAAGTATTATCATTAAAAATTATTTATTAGTTTTTATTTCTTTGCTCCTATTTCTCATTCTTTTATTACTTTTTCTTTTTCCTTTAATGGCTGTTTTCCTAGCCTGTAGTACTTAACTGTTACTATTCCATTTTTCTGGGATAGTAAAATAGTAGCAAACTCTTTAAACATGTTTCAAATTATAAATTTATATGTGGTTGAGACTTTGGATGTTGATATTGCTGGACAATGTTCTTTCCTTACAGTTTAGTGACAGAAATTGCACTTAGTATTTTGAAAAGGCTGAAGAAGTGCTTTTATTCTGAGTCAAACCCAAAGCCAAGGGCACATCACAGGGAGAAAGTTGCTTATTAAGTTAAACTCCATAGAATAGTAGCAGGGATTGAAATCCCAAGTGATCTAGCATCTATAACACAAAAAGAACAAGAGTCTTGAAAACTGAGGCAACAAGATGCCTCCAATAATTCATGACTCAAAAATAACTGATTCCACAGATACTGAAGTTAGTGAAAGCCAGAAAAATAGATTAGCAAACTGACAATTAGTTTAATCAATGGGAATAAAGAAGAGAAATATAAGCAGCTGAATAAATCAATACCTAAACTGAATAATGAGCTCAAAGAAGATACAAATAAGCTGAATAAACCTGAGAAAGACAATGAAAGATACGAAAAACCACTTCAGTAAATAGAGATTATGAACCAGAACCAAGAAATCATAGAATTAAATAATAACATAAATGCATGTCTGAATCTGTGGGATGCAATGAAAGCAATTTTTACCTATGAGCATTTATATTCAGAAAAACAAGAGAAGAAATGCCAAATAAACAACTAACTCAAGGCTCTAGGAAAACAAGACAGTCCAAACCTGAAACCTATGGAATGAAAAGATACTGCTGATTAGAGGGAAATTAATAATATTGAGACTTTAAAAACAAGCAGGCAATGAATCAAAGAGTTAATTCATTAAAAAATATAAGTAAGATGGATAATTCATAGCAAAATGTACCAAAGTAAGACAGGACAACACTAATGAAATTAGATATGAAAGAGTTGGACTTACAAGAGACACTAGTACAGAAGTCCAGATGATTATCAGAAATTACGTTGCATATTGTGGTCTTTGTAGTAGTTATTCATAGTACAAGATGCAGGCATGATATCTTGTCTGAACACTATGAATTTAAAAGTTTCTTCTCATTGAACTAAGAAAAGGTAGCTGTATATCCATGCTAACTATTTTGTACACATGGATATATATTTTTTTCAACTACAAAATGGTCTTTCATTTATATTTCCCTTTTTTGTTTACTTTTGTCAGAGATACAAAAGTTACATTTTTGTTACATATGTCCTGCTTTATCTTGGTCTTAACCTTCCAGCAGAAAAGTATAAAAGTGATGTATAAAAAATAAAGCCATATTAATATGCTGAGCTGTAAAAAGCTCAAACCAACAACTTCTGAAATTGCCAGAGAATTAGACAATATAGGATTGTTTTGCTGAGTTCATGTACCTTCAATATATGAATACCCATCTCTGACAGAAGGAAATAGTTGTTGAGTTGAGAAGGATAATGGGGGAGAGAGATTTATCTAGTATGTGAGTAGAATTTTTGGACAGCTGTACTGTGCAGTTAATGCTTTGCTTCATCACCTTTTTTCAAAGGTTTCTCTTTTTGTCTTATTAATTTCTTCTTTTCTTTCTTCTTCCAATTTGACATGAATATAAATGATAATATGAATAACTGGTTGGAAGACAATACTATGTATTACAACAAATACTGTGAAATTCATATTACTTTGTTAAGTCACAATCTGTCACTTGTAATTTTTTCTCTTTTAATTCTAATTTGTATTCTTTAAAAAATAAAAAATAAATAAGGTGCATGAGCTTAAAAATGCAATTCTAAGCAACAAAGGTAAGGTAGGAGCATCACAATCGTTGAGTTAAATTTATATTACAAAGTTACAGTGAAATTAATAGCATGGCACTGACAAAACAAAAAACAACAGAGAATCAATGAAATACAGTACAAGATACAAAAATAATTCCAAACATACTCTTCCACCTTATCTCTGACACCTCCCTGCAAGTACAGTAGCCTCTTCAATAAGGGGGGTTGGAAAAAACTGGCTTTTAACATTCCAAAGATTAAAACCAGACCAATATGCCTCATCATACATTAAGCTAAAATAAAATATGAATCAGAGATCTAGGTAGTAATACAGAAGTTCTCAATCTACCAAATGAGAGAATAAGTCAAACTATTGGAGACATAGATATAAGCAAAGACTTTATGAACAAAACCCAGTTGCACAGGTAATATTATGAAGAATCAACTTGGTTTTCATCTTATTAAAAAGATTCTTCACAGCAGAAGAAATCACCAACAGGTTGAAGGGACAATCCAGGGTAAGAAAAATAATTTGCCAAGTGTTCCTCAAATGACTAATATATAGACTATATGAAGAACTCAATAAATAATTTCTCCCTAATTTAAAGACCCAATCAAAAAATATCATCTGAAATAAATATACACCTCATAGATAAAGAAATGTAAAAGGCAGGGCCGGGGAGACAGCTCAATAGAATAAGTACTTGCCTGGCAAGTGCGAGTTCCTGAATTCAATCCCTGGTACTGAGAAAAAAAGAAAGAAAGAAAGAAGAAAGAAAAAGAAAGAAAGAAAGAAAGAAAGAAAGAAAGAAAGAAAGAAAGAAAGAAAGAAAGAAGAAAGAAGAAAGAGAAAAGACAAGAAAAGGAAAAAGAAAAGAAATACAAAACTCAAATAAGTATATTGAAAAAAAGTTCAACATGTCTGGGCCTTTGAACAATGCAAATTAATGTAATGCTGAGATTCTATTTTACTCCAGAAAAAATGGCTATTTTTAAGAAATCAGCCAGTAACAAATGCTGCTTGATTTGTGAGGAAAAATAACTCTTCTCCACTGATAATGGGAGTGTAGCCCATGTAACATAGTGTGGTGATTATTCAAAACCCTAAAACTAAGATTCCATTTTATCCAATTATTCTGCTTCTTGCAATCCCACCAAAAGCATTAAAAGTATCATTCCACAGTAAAATGCACCCACTCATGTTTATAGTGACATATTTTGTAATAGTTAAATCTTGGAAACCTCCTATATGCCTATCAAGTGATGAATGGAAAAAGAAATTCTTTTTCATACAATTTAGTACTACCTAGGCATAAAGAAGGCTAATCCTGAAGCATTTCCAGATAAATATATACATTTTCAAGTGATTCTCTTAAGTGAAATAAATAGGACATACTTGTGTAAATATCACATTATTTCTGTGGTATGAGAAAGTGAGTGTGTAAATAAGGGTCAAAATATATGCAATGTGTATGATAAAATAGGAAGAAAATATTCAAGCGGGAAGGGGAACATGAGAGAAGGGATTTGGAAAGGAAGGCAAAGGAATAAAAAAAGAAGGAAAAAACGCAAACAAATTTTGTGTAAAAAAAAAAGGAGGGGAAGAGGGGATTAATGGATGGGGTGGTGTGAATGGGTGAAAAAAGAATCAAGATATATTTTTTACTGGTGCAAATTCCCTATGATGAATTTGATCTTTATGCATATCTAAAGGGTACTAATAAACTTAATTAAATTTTTTAAAAATTGTATTAAAATACCCTCAACATTATTCACAGATATAAAAAGAAAAGAATCCTACATTCCATATGAAGTCAGAAAAGTAGAATAGCCAAAGACAACATAAGCAAAAATAACCATATTGCAGGTATCACTCTACTGAATTTCAATTTATACTACAAAGTTATTATAAGAAAAACAACATTGTACTGGCACAAAAATAGTCAAGTAAATTAATGAAATAGAGCAGAAAACAGAAGAACAACTTCGTTCACCTTCAGTCATCTGGTTTTTAAAATCTTTTTTAAGAGAACAAAAAATAATCAAAATTAGAAATGATACAGAATTTCACTAAGGAAAATAATATGAATTCAACAATGGTTGTTATATTGCATATTGTTGTCTTCAAATTAGGAGTGCAGATTACCAGATATAAGTATGTAGTGTTGGCCAGATAGCTCAGTGGACTAGAGCACCTGTTTAGGCAGGCACAGGGATGGGGGTTTGATCCCTGGTGTGCTGTGCCCTGATGGCCCTGCCCTCAGGGTGCGCTGAGACCATGACTGTTACTGAGACTGGGTGTGGTGGTGTGTGCCTGTAATCCCAGCGCTTGGGAGGCTGAAAACAGCAGGATCACTACGAGTCCGATTTGCGCAGTGAGACCCTGTAGGCCCTGTACTAAATACATTAAAAATGTAAGCATGCAAAATAGGTCAAAAAGTCATCTGAGTTTTGACAAAAGGACCAAAAATATAAGCTAGAATCAGTATAGTCTCTTAAAAAAGATAGACACTTTACAAATGTGTTTGGGAAAATTAGATAGCTACATACAGCAAATTGAAACTAGATTTTTATCTCTTACTTTATAATACAATAAAATCAAAATGATCAATGATTTAGCTATAGAAACAAAAAGATGGATATTTCTGAAATATAAAATATGGAAACACTTGAAGCAATAGGCACAGGCAAATACTTCCTCCTATGATACAAAAAATAATATTAAAATCAAAGGTGGGACTACATCAAAATAAAGGGTTTTTTTTCTTTCCCTGCTCCCCAAATTGAAGTTTCTATACAGCAAAGCAAACAACAGAACAGTAAGAAAATGTAAAATTAGAGAAAATATATGCCAGTTACTCTTCTGGGAAAGGATTAATCTCTAGAATGTATAAGAACTCAAAAATGCTGCCTCCAGAATAATATGGCCAAATTAAAAAAATGTGCAAATGGACAGAGCAGACAATTCAAAAATGAATAACTATAAATGGCCAATATGTATATATAAATCTGCTTAAAATTTTACCCACTAGAAAAATGCAAATCAAAATTAATTGAGATTCTATCTCTTTCTGTTCTGAATGACTATCCTTTAGAGCAGCAAAAGAAAAATAAAGGTATTGCTGACATGAATGTCACAGGAAAAAGAAACCCTTTTACATTGTTGGTGCAGAGGGCTAGCGGCTTAGCTCAGTTGTCTGAAGCACCTTCTTGAGCAAAATCATTCTGGGGCAAAGGACTGCGGTGTGATCCCCAGCACCACATGTCACACCAGACCTGTCCTTAAGGTAGCCTAAGCCAGCCAAAAAAAAAAAAAGAAGAAGAAGAATCCCTACAGTTGTGGTGGAAAGATAAACTAGTACAACCACCACTGTGGACATCAGTATGGAGATTTCTCAAAAAACTAAAAATATAATTTCCTTTTGCCCCACTGTGCTTCTCCTTGCTATATTTTGCTTATTGAATTAAAACAACATGCTGGTTAAAATATAGTTTGTATACACAATGGAATTTTTAGCCATAAATAAATGAACCTGTAATTTGCTGAAAAGCACTGAAATGAAGACCATAATAATGATAAGCAAAATAAGCTAAATCAGAATGTTAAATATCACATGTTTTTTCTTGATAAAGAAAAGAAAGGAAGGAAGGAAAAGAGAGAGAGAGAGAGAGAGAGAGAGAGAGAGAGAGAGAGAGAGAGAGAGA
>NW_004524835.1:1154099-1161645 GCF_000260255.1 Octodon degus | reverse complement strand
AGAGACAGAGAGAGAGACAGAGAGAGAGACAGAGAGAGAGACAGAGAGAGAGACAGAGAGAGAGACAGAGAGAGAGTTAAAAGAAAGAAACAAAGAACAGGTAGCAGGAAGACTTGGGGTGAGGGGTAAAGAAGTTAAGAAGAGTATAAATGAAGGATAAGGAGAGATAGTAATGGGACTGAAGGTGATTAAATCATTCTAAATGCATGTATTAATTTCCTAAATTTCACTACTGTGTATGGCTTCCATGCTCTAATAATTTTTTAAAATGTCAAAATGTCTTTCAAAGTGGCTGTAGTATTTTTCTTTCCCTCCAATACTAAATAAGAGTTCTCTTTCTTCTGTTTCTTCTGCACCTTGATCAACATTTGGTCTTTCAGAGTATTGAATTCTGGCCATTTAGTAGGTGTGTGGTACATGATATTGCCTTAATTTAAGATTCAAAAGTACATGTTGCTAAGTATTGGTTCAGGTGTTTATATTCTGTCTGTATGTCTTCGATAGCCTAGTATTTGTTTTTGCTTTTGATCATCTTTTAGTTGGATGATTAGTTTTCTTATTGTTGAGCTGTGTTTGTGGATTTTTACATGCAAGCTGTTAATAGATGTGCATTTTGCCTGTATTTTCTCCTACTCTATAGCTTGTATTATTTTCACTTTCACAAGATAGGAGTTTTGAACTTTAGCATTTTTTTTCCTTTCCTGAACCATACCTTTACTGTTGTATGTAAAATATCATTGCCATACTGAAAACAAAAACAAAAAAAATCATCAGACATCTCCTGTGTGATAGTTCAAAAGTTTTGTAATTTTCTGCTCACTTTGAGTTTAATTTTGTGAAAAATTTAAATAAGCATCTCAATTTGTTTTCTCAAAGAAGTGCCTTTTTTTCTTTTATTAATTTTACTGAGAAACAAATAGCAATGAGAGTTTCAAAACCGATTAGTAGGACAGTTTCAAAAATTAATACATTGTGTGTTGTTGTCTTTGTACTGGTAATTCATAGCACAAGATGCACACATGATATCCTGAAGTGCCATTTTGTAACTCAACTCATTTTTTTCATGTTAGTGTTTAAGAGTATAAGATATAGGTATTCAATTATCCAATTATCCAATTGCACTATATTAGCACGAAACTTTCTTTTCAATGAACTAAGAGAAATTAGTAGTGTAACTATATTATCTATCTTCTATATATTATTATATGATATATATGACAATATGTTTTACATATTGTCATATATATCATATATTCTATGTTATTGTTTTTCCTTTCCAGTTTCTCTTTCCTTTTGAACAGTTTCTTCCCATTTAAAAATATCTATGGTACATTTTTTATCTTATTTACTTTTTCAGCCTCTCACACTACGGAGACATCATGTTGTTCACACATATGAGAATGGTTCATTTCACCTAGAAGTGTGATCTCAAGTTTTATCCATTTACCAATAAAAGTATCCAGTCTATCCTTTATGGATGAGTACTCCTCCATTGTATAAAAAGATCAGATGTTTCTATCCATTCTTCAGTTGATAGACATTTTGGTTATGAGTTTTAATATATTTTATGTATCAGAATTTTATATAAATAATAAATTTCATGGACTTAATTGCTCATTATCTCTCTTTATTATCAATAGGTAAGGCCAGGTTTTCATATCTGAATTTTATAATTTAGTAATTTGTGACTCCCTTTTGCCTCCAACTCCAGCTGGAGGTTCATCAATCTTAATAATATTTTCAAAGAATTAGTTTTAGGTTTTGTTGATTGTCTATATTGTTTTCCTATTAATAATTTCATTAATTTTCCATCTGGATTTTATAATTTCTATTCACTTACAAATTTTGAATTAAATTTGTTTCTTTGTTCTAGTTCGTGAAAGTAGTAATTTAGTTGACTCATCTCTTACACTAAGAGAAAATACCCTGCACCCAAAGTTAACAGAGGAAATGTTCATTTAGCTAGCTCACAGTTTGTAGAGATTTCAGTCCATAATTGGCCAGCTCCAAGGCAGAGTATCTTGACAGAGGAGAACAGTTCATGGTAGGAAGACTAGCAAAATGAAAGAGAGAGAGAGAGAGAGAGAGAGAGAGAGAGAGAGAAAGAGAGAATGAGAATCAACCTTCTTTCTGTCCCTTATATTGTATGAAAGCTATTTGCCCTAGGACATGTGTAGCACTCTCATCCTTATTCCCAACATTGGACCATGGGATCATTCACAAAGTGTAGATTCAGCCACTTCTGAAAAGCTTCCCCCACCCTCATGACTGCATGAGAATTTGAGGGAACGTCTAGACACTAACCATAAGAATGTATTCTAAGTTTTTCTTCTTTTCTCTTTATGTAAATGAGCTCTAAATTATTTTCTAAGCATAGCTTTTGTTGGGTCTCAAATTTTTAATTTAATATATTTTTTAATTATGAATAAACTTCTCTCCAAATATTTTCTTTGACTTGTATTTCAAGTGTGTTGATAATGTTCAAACAGCTTGGAATTCATTGCTATCTTTTGTTTTTTGTCTATCAGTTCAATTTTATTATGGTCTAAGAACATAAATTGTGTTGTTTCTATCTTCTTATATTTCCTAAGACATGTCATACAGATTATATTATAATCCATTTCAGTGAATGGTTCACATGACCAAGATATATGTGTGTATTTTTCTGTTGTCAAATTAAATATTGTGAAAATTATATTAGATCTTTTTCTTATTACTAGGCAGTTCAAACCAATTACTGTGATTTTCTTTTGCTTAGCTGAATCTTCCAGTTACTGATATATGATTGCTGACTTCTTCAAATATAGTACTGATTTTCTCTATCTCTCTAAGTAGTACCATCATTTTTATGCCTCATGTACTTTAATGTTATGAATAATGCATATGTATTCAAGGATTTTATTTATTCATTTTTTGCGGTACCAGGGATTTATGTATTCTTTTAGAAATTACCTTTTTATAATGAAATGTTTGTCTTTATGATTTTTCTGAGGTTTGATTTGTCTGAAATTAATGTACACCTTCTCTAGCTTTTGAAAAATTATTTTAGCATGTTATACCATTGTACAATTTTTGCTTTTGAACTCTCTTTGTCTTTATATTTAAAGTGGGTTTCTTAGAGACAGAAGTCAGGCCTGATTCTTTCATGCCACTTTGTTTCTGTCTCTCAACTAGTAATTAGATTTTTCATATTTATAGTAATTATTGATATAGTTGGCTAAATATTTACTCTGTACCAGTTATACATTTGTTATTCTGTTTGGTTCATCAGCAGTTTTTCTGCCCTTTTTTGGTTTTAATTGAGCATTTTACATTGTTCTGTTTCTCTCTCTCTCTCTCTCTCTCTCTCTCTCTCTCTCTCTCTCTCTCTTTAGGGAAGGGCCTACAGGGTGTTCAGGGTTTCACTACTAGATTGGACTCCTAGAGATCCGCCTAGAGATTACAGCCTCCCAAGAGCTGGGATTACAGGCACATGCCACCATGCCCAGTCTCAATTGCCTATCAGGTTCCACCCCCCCACCCCCCAGGGGCAGCGCAGGCACAGCAGGCCAGGAGATCAAACCCTGGGGCCCTTTGCCTGCTGGCATATGCTTTAATCCACTGAGCTATTTAGCCGGCTACATTATCCTTGTCAGAGGGACAAAAACCTCACAACTATAAGTAAAAAGAGGAGTATTTTATTTTGGCACACAATTTTGGAGGCTTCTTTCTATTTTCAGCAGAATCCAAGGCAGGAAGGACATAGTGGGAGGGTTTGGCAGAATATGGGCAAAATATAGACAGATTTTCTGCCAGAGCCTAATGGATTTGGATTCCTCAACTGCAAATGGAATCCTTTCACTCAAGTGATGCTTCTGAACTTAGTCTTTACTGTCTACATTTCTATGAGCATTTTGGTCTCCTGAACTCCAACCAGAATCTCCCATCAAGTTTGGATTAAAGGAGTATAGGAATTTTCTAATGATTTTACCAAACCTTTCCGAAGTCCTTCCATAAGCCAGTTCCAAATGATTTTAAAGCACATTGTCAGATATAGTCACAGTGATAAGCCCCATTCCTGGTATCAAATCTGTCTTAGTCACATCATTAATCACTGGAGAGATACCCAGAATCTACAATTTAAAGGAAGAAATATTTATGTTGCCGCACAGTTTTGAAATGTCAGTCCATCCATAGCAGGCTCTAAGGCAGGAAGGGCACGGTTGAAGTGTCTGGTAAAGTAAGACAGCTCAATTCATGGAAGTCAGGGAGCAGACAGAGACAGGAGAAATCCACAAGGGAGACAAACTCTTCCAAATCTTGCCCTTTATGACCTGCCACTAACCATGCCCCATTTCTAACAGCAAGTCAGCTCTAGTGTCCTTATAATCCAACCAACTTTCAAAAATGTGAATGCACCAGAGTTAGGAAATCAATCAGTATAAACCATAACAACCACAATCTGGTGGCAATGTTTGTATCTTATAACAAAGGCTTCCCTATTCCTCCATTTTGCTCCTGGTAACACTGTTGTCCTTGTGTCTATATAAGTATGGACATTATTTTAAACTATTTCTTGTTAGGTCAATTAGGAATGAACAATGATATTTTATCTTCATTTAATTTTCTCTAACATGTTCCTTTTTGTTATGTAGATCTAAATTTCTGACACATGCATTTTTTCACCTAAATTCTCTAAGATCTTCATATTCTACACTTGACATAACCCCTGAATTTTTGTTTGCATAATTTTTATAAATTTTACTTTCATTTTGGGAGGATAATTTAGCTACATCCAGCATTCCAGGTCAGTGTTGCTTTCTTTTTTTCTTGCAATACATTAAGTATTTTGCTCCATTCTCTCCTTGCTTTCTAAAGTGAAATCTATTGTAAACCTCACGCTTGTTCCTTTACAGGTAAGGTCTTTTTCATTTTATTTCTTTGATGTTCTGCAGTTAGATTTATGATATGCCTAATGGAACTTTTTGGGGTTTACTCTGCTGCATGTATTTTGAGTGTTTTATATCTAGGAGTTTGTACTTGTTATAACATTTGGAAAATTATAAGGCATTATTGCTTTAAATATTTTAGGTTTCCTTTCTGCTATTTTCATTACATATATTCTATTGTTTTTAAAAATTTATCTTTGTAGTTGAATATCATACTGTTTTTAATTCCTCTTCTTTTGACATTTAAATTTAGGTGGTTTCTATTTTAATTTAATTAAGCTCATAAATTATTTATTTCTCTGCTTCCAGTCTAGTGAAGAGCTTATCAAATACATTTTTTTATTTCTGTACAGTGTGTGTTAATTTCTAATTTTTTCTTTTGATATTTTCATAGACTTTCCATGTCTCTGCTCATGTTAATCGTCTGTCAATGCATACTATCGAGTTTTTTCATTGTATGTTAATTACCAGTATGATGATTCTACAGTCCGCCATATCTGAACCTGGCACTGATACTTGCTTATTGCTTCAAAGTGCAGGGAACTTTCTTCTTATTTAGTTTGTTGCTGTTAAACATACCTTTTAATTTTTATTGAATGTCCGACACAATATATTGGTTAAAAATGGTAAATGCAACTTTAGTGTGGCATTTTTTGTTTATCTTGCTAAGAGTTCAACTGTTTACAGTATTATATCTACAGGTACCAGAAGCTAAATTTTCCTAGCATTTGTTGCCTCTGGTTTTGTTGAGGTTTTCAAGATAGTGCTTTTGTAAATAGGATCTGGACTTTTCAGTTATTTCAGCTATAATCCCTTGCTACCATACCAGAGCCCAAGTGATATAGCAGCATTCATTCCATAATTCATTCCATAAATTCCATTAGGTTTGAGTCTTTTAGGAGCCCATGCCCCTGAACTGTTATCTTAGTATGTGTTTCTCAGTTTTACCTCTTTTTAGATAAGAGAAGAAGTCTAGAGTATTCTGGAGTTGGGCATTTCTGTTCTGCAAGGTAGATCAGGGTTTTGTATAACCAAAGCAGTTTATACACTGATAAGCTGGCTTCGCTTGAAGGAAAGTTTTGATAGAAGACCAGAATGTCCTGGCCTCATTTCAAAAGAATACTTTTAACCTTTTACCTGCCAGAAGCAGAAGGGGATCCTTATCTATACTGCACCCTGAGAATTGATAGTACTGCCATAGATAAAACCCACAAAAGCATGACTTCCCCATGAGTTATGACCCATAGAGTTTTTATCTGCAGGCCATCCATAATGAGCCTCCAAAATTTTCTTAATTATATTTTAAAATTTATTTTAATTGAGACATAAAGCACAAAAGTTTCAAATATTATAGAGGTACCATATAGTATTTTCATACATTTCATTCAATTACAGTTTACATGTTCCTACTGATTCAAGCTTCTCAGATTCTGATCCCAGTATACTATGATTGTGAATCTCTTCACTTATGTAAAATGCTATTTTCATTTTCTTTATTCAGTTTCTTAAGCATTTTCCAGAATGGCCCCTTCTTTCTTTGAAATTCGATTGTAAGCATAACAGTACTACACTGCTTTGTTTAATATATTCTATAATTTTTTCAACTGTGAAAGTTTCCTCTTCTCATTTAAATTTTGAATCTGAATGGGAAAATGGGCTAGTTATTTTAATGTTTACATTAGAAATACAAACTGCATAGGTCAAATATTTAACCCAGAGGTAGTCACTTACTAAGGACAAAAAAAATAATAGATCATTACAAACTAGTATTTGTAGGAAATTATTGTTCTTCAGAGTGATTTGTAGTTCAATATAGCCTATGCCTTAATGGAAAATAAGCAGGTCATCTATAGCTTATTAAGACCTAATAATTAAGACACATCATACATATTAATAGATAAGCCAAGGCTCCTTTTTCAAATTCACACTCCAAACTTTCTACAGTCTTGAAAACTTGATTTTGGAAACTACCTTTGAAATGCAAAGGGAAAGATTTGGTTAGGAGGGATAGGATCAGATTTCTGTCCTATGCCTTGCAGAGACTGTGGCTGCCTTCCACATAAAGCTTTATATCAGAATGAATTTTGGTACCAAAGCAACTTCTGGAACTACAGGAAATTCTTCCACAGCAAGCAGGTTGCACAAAGCTAAAAGAGTTGAATATGGTGGAATTTAGCAGTAGTAGGAAAAAATAGAGGAAGCAAAAGTAAATGTAAATCAGGAAGGCAATAAATTCCAAATGGTTTCTTGGTTAGCCATGTGTTTGGAAAGAAGAGACAAAAGGGAAAACTATAGCTTCAATCAGAATGTGTTAATAGACTAATAATAAGATATAGTTCAAAAGTTTAGTTAAGAAAATTTCTATACTCATCGAGTTCACCAATAGTGTAAACAGTTAAAGGACAGGGGATGAATTTCTGAGCCAAAAACATTTCAGCTACAAAAGATGATTAGTTCTGCCAGGCATGGAGGCATATGTGGCAATCCCAGAATTTAGGAGACAGACGCAAGAAGATTGCTGAGAGTCTACAACAGTTAGTTCACAGCTGCCATGAATTACAGAGCAAGACCCTGTCTCAAACAACCAAAAATAAAAATAAAATAAAAAGATAAAGATA
>NW_004524835.1:1138254-1153999 GCF_000260255.1 Octodon degus | reverse complement strand
GTCAATTCAGCATTTTTTCATTAGATTTTAGTATAAGAGATTTTCAGATGCTAGAAACTTTTCTACCAACCCAAATTTAACTTCTTCCTTCTCTGAAGGAGGAGCCAGAATGCATTAAGCCATGCTATACTTAAATGTCAGACATAAATCCAACTATTTTTGAGAATATAAAATTTACATACCTTAACTACAGATAATGAAATGTTTATATTTAATAAGACCCTTTTTCAAATGCATAGTGCTATTTAATGGTCAAATCTCTTTCCCATTTCACTCTGACAAGAAATTTATGATACAAGTTTGAATTGTACTTGTTATTCTCAATTTAAAAATGAGTTAAATTAAGGAAACAAAAGGTTAGTTCCTAGGTAAGGAGACAGCCTCCATTTGTAAGTATGAACTGTGTACTTAGAATGCATTTTTTCCCTTGTGCACAATTGTCTTTTCTAATTTTATGCTCAATGCCTGTTAATCCACTCTGAATTTATACTCATTATCCAAGAAAGAGTTACTTTTGGTTTTCCAATTTATCATATAAAATACTATCTATATATTTAAGGACCTGGTCTTGAGCTTAACTATAAGATTTACTACCACTTGACTCTTAATTTGCCCCTACTTTAGCAAAGGCAAGAGGTTACAGAGAAATCAGCAGAGTGCCCACTTTTACCTCACTCCGGAGGTAACTAATCACTTGTGAAAAGATAACTGGGTTTTTTTTAAAGGAAAAGATAACTCTTCAAAGAAACAGGAGGTCCCCCCACTCCAGGGGAAAAGAAAGTCCTGACAACTCAGCTCCTCTGAAAAGAACACCTGTTCCCAGGCTTTCAAGGTCTTTGGAACTCACTTGAGGAAGCAAAAAGCAATACTGGAGAAAATGTGACAGAAGGCAGGGTTTCTTCTGTGAAAGGGGAAAAAGAAAGATAAATGTAGATCAGAGTAAGGAGAAATCAGGCCATGAGGGTAGAGTGAGGATCACTAGAGGAGTAAGGAGCATGACATTTACTGCATTGGACAATAAGTTTGTCACTGATATTTGGGAGTAGTAAAAGGCTATAAGTAGTCTTTTGTTCACTTTTCATACAGCAACCATACTGTAAGACCCTCTTCACTACACTTCTACCTCACTAATGTGAAAACTCTAACTTCTAACATAAAACATATACTCTTACATGTTATTATCATGGCTCCATGCTGTGGTAAAAACTTAAACTTAGTTTTTTCAAACTTGTGGAACCTAGCATTTTCTTAGTTTTGTCACACAAGTTATGTTGGACCCATTATCCAAAGCCTTGTGAAATATTAGTATTTTGGTGCTAAGTAGAATCTTCCATTCCACTTTCCTTCCATTTGTTCTTCAGGTCAAGTATTAATTTCTCTGTGTTTTTGTTAGAGGCCCCATGAGCACATATCATTCAAAAATCCATCATGTTTTGTACCATCTAGAAACCTGAGATCAGGGCTCTATAACCATATGTAGACTTCATTGTGTGTGTGTGTGTGTGTGTGTGTGTGTGTGTGTGTGTGTGTGCCACCAGGGATTGAACTCAAGACTTCGCACTTTCCAGGATCATGTGTAGACTTCAAATGGCTACTTTTTACATAAGGAAGCAATCTAATTCAACCAAGAATACTGTTTTTATTTCAGGCTTCTCAAAGAGCATCTTGGAGAAAAAGAAGTTGAACTGACGCTCATCTTTGATTCAGTGGTGGAGGCTGACCTGGCTAATTATACCTGTCATGTAGAAAACCGAAATGGACGGAAACATGCCAGTGTTCTACTTCGTAAAAAGGGTATTTACTTTTATTCTATCTATACTTGGTTAAAATGGAAATAACTAGTAAATTTAGATATTTTTCCTGGTCTTGATTTGCCATTTAGTACAAACTTTTGTTAAGTATTATTTGTCTTGCTATATAGAACACAAAATATCTATGATCTTCAATGCTGCAAGAAAATGGATAAATAAAATAAAGTTTTATTGTACGTTACATTAATAAAGATAAAATATCCTTTGCTATAATTTAAAGTACTACAAAATTTTGATATAGATTGACATTCAACATCTCTACATATTTCTCTTTTTATGGCATTAATCTTATATTGTTTGAATCAAATGTTAGAGGTAATCAGGTGAGAAACGATGTTTCTTTTATATACCTTGAATAAACGATAAACAAAATAATAAATAGTACCATATGACATTTTCATAATTATTATTATAGCAATTATAATCTATATTTTGTGATATGGTGTTATATTCAGCCTCTCGTGGATTTGTATATTAAGTAATTTGGCATTAATAAAAGTCTCTATATCTAGTTTTGATTGAGTAAAAGTTGCATATAATGGGTCAAATAAAGAATCTATTATGGATAAAAGAAATAAAACTAGACATAAGAACAACAGTCTCAGCAGCTAGAGAGACTTCTCATTTGGCTATTACATTGCTATGATTTTTATTTATTTTTTTTAATTTTTATTTGTGTGTGTGTGTGTGACCAGCTCAGCCCACCACGAGGTGGGGCTGGCTGGCATGTGGTGCTGGGGGATTGAACCGTGGTCCCTGTGCTTTGTTGAGCTTGTTCTAAGTAGGTGCTTTAGACCACTGAGCCATCTCACCAGCCCTATGACTCTTAATGACTACAGAAGCCTAAATACTTTCTGCATGCATCTGGCAAAAGTTTTGTAAACATAACAGATAAAAAGTTTCCAATCATTGTTCTTGTTGCCTAGATTATAAAACAATAAAACCTATTCAGTCAGCAAAGTCACTAGCTATCCCTCTTAAATCTAATATGGACAGTGAAGTCCAGAAACCTCAGTTCAGGAGTTTGTGATTTAGGCAGCTGATTCAATTGGACAATTTTGCCTGATTAGACTCCCTGAGCTTTTGTTTCCTCATCTATGAAATACAAATAATCCATATAGAGAAAAATAATGGACAGAAACATGCCAGCATTTTCCTGAAAATAACAGGTATTTAACTATAAACGTTGTAAGTGAAAGAACTAGATTAGAAATATTATAGGTAGTGAGTCAGGAATGGCCCTGGAAGGAGCCAGTATGGAAGACAAGATACCTTGCAACTGTGAAAGAGACAGGCGCTTCTGCTGTTGGCCAGACCTCAGGAAAAGATAAAACAAATACACCCACATACCAGGGATTGTTATTCTAAATAAGTATTTATCACCTTAAAAAAAGTCACTAACCCAACCCCCTAATGGAAAAGCCCCTCTTCTGTATTCATGCCTGCTTGCTATGTAACTCCCTTCCGTATTTGATCTTGATTTAATCAACTTTACCTGAACAATTATAATCTTATTGGCTCACCATATTTTAGATTCATCTTATGCCCACTTTGCGAATTCCCATGTTCCCCCACCTTGGACACACCTCACCTCATGGATTTGCTAATCCCAAAAAAGGGTCTGGGAGATAGCTCTGAGGCTTAAGCACTAGTCCTGATCACTGGTACCACAAAAAAAAGAAGGTAGGGTCCTTAGCAACTGACTTGTGTCCCCATCTGTCCCTCTCTAGGACAGAAACTTTCTTTTCCCCAATAAATATATTCTGCTTTTAACCTCCATTATTCCTAAAATTCATTCTTCACTTTTAAAGAACATGAATTTGTCCCAGATATCTTTCAAGTTGTGACTTCCTTTCCCCTATATCATGAGGAATAGGCTGCTAAGTAAGATAGACACCCCCTAAGTCCTTGTGAACTTATCATCTTTGGGAGTTGAGAATGAAAATAAAGATAATAGTAAATATTAAGCAAAAAAAATACACAAAGGTGTGTAGTGTCCTAATTCAAAACCTTGGAGAAAAAAAGATTGAAAATTCTATAATTCAGACAGTAGATACAGAAATTTTCACGACTAACTGTATGCTGATATCTGTGATCTAAGCAACTACATCGAGGACAGCAATGTGTAATACAAAAATCATGCTTGAATACTTGTTATCTTGGTCTTCTAACTGTGTATCATTTCTAATGTCATATCAATTATACTATACTCTCTTCAAAATCAATTTTTAAAAAGACAAAAAAGTCAAATGGGACAAGAACAAAAATTTAAGGTTTCTGGAAAACAAGAGGTAATATGCAATCATATGTCCAATCTTCCATAACTGTATGTGTCAATTAGAGCAACAGATTTGATGTTAAAAATAGATAATATATCAACTATTATGGGTTTTTTTTTGTACTTTAAGGAAGTGTCTACAGGTTGTTCAGTATCTCACTACTAGATTGGACTCATAGGGATCCGCATGTTTACAGCCTCCCAAGAGCTGGGATTACAGATGTGCCACTACATCCAGTCTCAATTGTCTTCTCAGCACACCCTGGGGGGGGGTGGCTGGCACAGCAAGCCCAGGAATCAAACCCCCATCCCCTGTGCCTGCTTGCAGGTGCTTTAATCCCCTGAGCTATTTGGCTGTCCTAATATATCAACCATTGATAATCATCAATTTTTATTCTGAAAATCTGTAGCATATATATTGTTGTATGTTACCCTGTCATCACTTCTGATTTTTATTCTTACTTTTGTCTTTTGCTTTTCAAAATGAAATAATAAAATTAAATTTAAAAAAAAGAATTACTCTATCACTCCTTAATAAGTAAATTGTGAATAGCAACCCTTGAAAATCTAGAAATTTGACATTACGAATCAATATATGCTGTAGAACTTTCCTAACTTCTATGACTCTACAAGAAAACATGTAGAAATAATAATAACTAAATATTATTTATCATATTCCTAATTATTAAAGATTGTATTTTCACAGGTTTTAGGCCTACTCACTCATTTGGTTAGTGATTAAGTCCATTCTCTATCTTATGGCTTTGCTTACTATTTAAATGCTGACAACTCCAAGATTTATATCTGCAGCTTGGATTTGTCACCTGAAATCCAAACTTGTATGTGTATTTTCCTATTCAATAAAGCCACATAGCGATCTAGTAGGCATATCAAGTTTAGCTCGTCCCAAGCAGGATTTCTAATTCTTCCTCCCTACAAATGTGACCCTTCAATCTCTTTTTTTCCCCCATAATTTTATTGAGAAAAAATAGCAATGAGACAGTTTCAAATCAAATTGGTGGGACAGTTTACTTTTTTTTCTTTTCTTTCTTTTTTTTTTTCTTTGGTGGAACCGGGGATTGAACTTAGACCCTTGTGCTTGCCAAAGAAGCACTTATTCCACTGAGCCATCTCCCCGGCTCCGAGGACAGTTTCAATAATTAACATATTGGATACTCTCTTTGCAGTGGTCATTTGCTATACAAGATGCAGACATGTTATCCTATTTACAAACACTATTAGAACAAATCCCTCTAGTCATTAAGAGAATGTAACTATATATCTATTCTAAACATTTTGAATACACAGATACAAAACGGACATTCATCTGTATCCCCTTTTTTGTTTAGTTCCATCGTTTGAGTATTATAGGGGTGTTAACTCAGCAAAATATTCTAAAAGATTCCAATAGTCCATAATAGTATTGGGTCTTCCACTCGACTGGCAATGTCAGAAATTGTTGACCTGAGTCCCCTACAGCTCAACATAACACCATGGATTTACTTCTTACTTCGTTTTTATACTTTTCTGTTGGATGGTTAAGACCAAGATAAAGCAAGACCTATGCAACAGGAGTTCCTGAGGGGATTTGATTGACCTTATCAGATCCAAAACCTTCAATTTCTTGCTTCACCACCATCACCATTCTTTTGTTTCTCAGTCCAAAATCCCTGAGATCATTCTTCAAGATTTTTCTCTATTACTTTCAGTCTATGCAGATTCTGACCATTTTCCTCACCTTCACTGTCTCCACTGTAGTCTGAACGATAGCAACAAATCAATGAAATATCAAATCATAATGATGGCCTACAAGGCACTACAAAATCTCTTCTTATTTGTGATCTCAATTTTTACCATGTTCTTTTTCAAACATCATAAACACCAGCTTCCTTTCTGTTTGTCATGCTTGCTAAGTATAGACCTGACTCAGAGCCCTTGCACTTACTGTTTCCTGTGTTGAGATGTCCTCATGATTCATTTTTTCTCTCCACACAGGTCTCTTCCTAGGCCTTCCCTGGCCACTGTATGTAAGATACCACCACTATACATTTCCATTTTCCACTTACATGCTCCTATGTATTTTTCTTGTATCTAGTATTATTATTACTATTATTATTGTCATATATATGTATATATATATATATATATATGTGTGTGTGTGTGTGTGTGTGTGTGTGTGTGTGTGTTTACTTATTTCCTCTACCAACTGGAAAATAAACACTTTGAGAACAGGCACTTTCCTCCTTTGATTTACCAAGTTACTCTTATTGTAGAAAGCATAGTTAGTGTTTAAGTGATTTGTTGCATGGACCCTTTGCTCACTGAGGACATACATGATGAAATGGGGAAAGGATGAAAGTAATTGGCAGAGAGATGTAATCTATAATCTTGTCTTGATTTAAGTCTGCCTCAGTTAGCTAAATTCCTTTCTCTGTATGAAGATTTTTACTTTCCTGGTTTGGCATATAAACATAAAAATTTACAAAGAGGAAAAGAAAATTCAGTGGGCCTCAGGGACCAGGCAGATAGAGACTTCTTTTCAAAGAAGGACAGATATTTGAGCAAACAAAGCATGGACTAAGGAGTTCGAATTTTTAGACAGTGTAGCCTGATTTCAATGATTAGAGTGTTCCCTCTTAAAGTTTGAATATAGTTTGTTTAATGGAATAATAACATTTTAATGATGTACAAATCAAATATTGAAAATACCCTAAGTGATCATTATGGAGAAGAATGGAAAATCATTATGGAAAATCTTTCCTAAACTGCAAAAGCTTTTTGTGAAATGACGTCTCATGTTGAATACATCCAAACAACAGTCAGATTTTTTTATTTATGTATCTTCCACCTCTATTTACCACTTCCTTATTCTCTTATAAACAATTAGGGAGTAAGCAAAACTGAATTTCAGTAATTGATCCATCTTAAATTTTTTATTTGGTGAGTACAGACTTTGAACTTGGTTCAAAGGAAGGGTAATAATTATTTCTAATTCTACACACACTCCCTTTCCACCAAACATAAACATGTAATTGGATATCACTTTTCATTTTTATTCATAATTCTCTATCCTGATGGAAATGTAGGAAAAAATTCTTCTATCATGTAGGAAAATTTCTTAGGCTGTTCAGTTACCATAATAATATACTTCACATTGGGTAATTTATAAAGGACAGGAATTTATTTCTTACAATTTTAGAAGCAGGAACATCCAAGATTCACTCATATCCGCTAAGGACTTTGTCCTTATGTCCATCTGAGTCATCAGAATGGATTTTGCCAACTTTATTTCTACCCACATTATAATCAAAACCACTTAGCTAAACTCTGATAATACTGGAGCTTTCCCTACACAACTCCTTCATTTGATGCCTCACCAAGACTCTCTCCAAAGTTTCCTTTCATTGAAATGTATTTCAAAGTTTTTAGCCTCTATTTCTTACTCAGATCCAAATCCACTTCCATGTTTTTGGTACTTATTAAAACAACACTCTAACTTCTCAAGAACAACTTCTATATTAGTCATTTAGCTGCCTTAATATACATTATACTAAGTAACCAGATGCAGATTTATTGCTTACTCTTTGTACTTAATAAATTTCCAAAGTTTAAATGTTGTAATATCATAACTTTATGTTCAATTCCAACATAGGACTTTTCAGAGGACACTAACATTAGATTACAGCACAAGTCCTGAGGTGAAATCTTCTAACTTGCTTAACTTCTTATAAGTCAAAGGAACAAGCTCACAAATTTCCAGCTTTCTTTTACCTTGCCTTAAGCTGTTATTTGTTACCATCTGTAACATTTGATCTTTATGTTGCAGTAAAGAAATAATTGGGCTCAAACTAAAAGATTAAGCAGAACTATAAACATACTTTGGGTGCCCACAGAAAGTTACAGCCCCATAAACATTTCCTATTTTGACTACAAGTGTCCTGATGATAAGTATAGAAGACATACCACAAATGAAATGACTTTTAGGTTCTGAGTTCATGAATGACCTTAAAAGTATATGTCCTGCTAAATAAAAGTAAACAACAACTGAAAACAGAAGATAAAATAAAAACTAGGTGTCATTTGGATGATGGCAAATCTACTTTCTAATCATAGGACAGTTTCCCCTTTTGATGTGATTGCCTGTGCCTAATTGAAGAACACTGGTTGAGCAGGCTTTTTAATTTAAACAGTCATTATTATGTAATATCTTGCAAAGAAATTTTTATGAAAGGGACCCTAAATCTCAAATAATATTTTTCACATCATGATTTTTATCCATAAATTTATCACTGAAAAAGGTGTCTGATTGATGGGAACACAGATTTTGCCTGCTGCTGAAGTTTTCCATCTACCATATAAGTAACTCCATGAATAATGTATGTATTGCTGGAAAATGTCCTAGTCAAGTAAAACAATTGAATATTGTTCTGAAGAGAGAGAGAGAGAGAGAGAGAGAGAGAGAGAGAGAGAGAGAGAGAGAGAGAGAGAGAGAGAGAGAGAGAGAGAGAGAGAGAAGGGGAGGGGAGAGGAGAGGAAAAGGGGAGAGGGGAGAGGAAAGAGGGGAGAGGAGAGGGGAGAGGGAACAGGGGAGAGGGGACAGGAGAGAAGGCCTGGGGGACAGGGGAGAGAGGAGAGAGGAGAGAGACAGAGACAGATACACAGACACACAGACACACAGAGAGTGAGAGACACAGAGACACAGACAGGGAGGCAGAGTCAGAGAGAATGGAATCAGAAGAACACAGAAATAGAACAACATTTATAGCATAAAATGAACATATTACAATAGGAAAGCATTTTGAATCAGTTCAATCAATGCTCTAAGTTTAAAGAGAGATTGGTTTTCAGAGTGACAAAGAAACTTGTGTCACTTGCAATATAATGCTACCTATTAATCAGGCATCCTTGATGTAAGGTCATAAGAAAACAAAGATTATGCTATGCATTGCTACAGAAATCTCTTAAGCAAGCTTGTTTTCTCCTCTGGCTTTATGGTGAGGACCCACTTATTGTCTCCTAGTCTCTAAATAGAATTAATGGGGGCTGGAGAGATGGCTCAGTAAAATAAGCGCTTGCCTGGCAAGCACAAGGGCCTGAGTTCAATCCCCGGTTCCGCAAAAATAAATAAATAAATAAATAAATAGAATTAATGTGTGGTGAGATTCTTTTACCTATAATTTTGTGGCTTAAATTTCAGAATATAATCTTGCAGCCCACAGAACAGAGCCAGATTCAGTTTCTTATCCCTACTCATCACATGTCCCTTCATAATGTTCCTTCTTGTCATAGTTTCTCTTCATTAATAGTACCACTCTTCCTTTTTTCTTTCTTTTTTTTGTATTTTTTTAGGGAAGGGTCTACAGGGTGTTTAGGGTTTCATTAATAGATTGGACTCATAGTGATTCTCCTGCTTACAGCCTCCCAAGAGCTGGGATTACAGGTGCATGACACCACACCCAGTCTCAATTGCTGTCTCAGTGTGCACTGGGGGAGGGGCTGGCACCCCAGACTTGGGATTGAACCCCTGGCCCCTGCACCTGCTTGCAGGTGCTTTAATCTGCTGAGCTATTTGGCCAGCCCCAGTAAATTGTTTTTGACAAAGCTACAGAATTGATCCCTCCAGAAAGACCAGTGCCAGCTCAAATCAGAAGTAAATGATATACAAACCAGAATTGTTGTCTCTTACTTAGTTTTATGTTACACAGTACACTGAATAAGAGATAGCATAGTCATTTGACAATTACAGAATCAGATTAAAGAGAAGTTATATAGACTTATATACAATATCAGTTAATTATGAAGAGACCACAAAATGTTCCTGTCCCTGTGTGGAAAATATACCTCCAGTGTGCTGTCTCTCAGATTCAGCATCTCTCTGGAGAATGCTGTATCCTCTTCTGACTTTCCATTTTTCTAATTCTTTTTTTTTGCTGTTGTTGTTGCTGCCTTTTCTGAGACAGGGTCTTGCTTTGCAGCTCAGGCTAGCCTTGAGCTTGCTTTGTGTACCAGGCTGGTCTTGAACTTTCAACAATCTTCTTGCCTCAAGCTTCTGTGTGCTGGGATTACAGGCATGTGCCATGGTGCCCAGCTTTCCCATTTTTCTACCTTCCTGTGTTTTGAGGATAAACTCTTTCAAATGGTTAATAATACTAATCAATCTGGATTTCTTATTCCCTTTTAAATTCTACTGTACATATTATATCTTATATTATATCATATATATATATCTGTTATTGCAAATGTAGTAAGGTTTTACTTATGTTGTTTTACATTATGTCTTACTAGGATTAAGTGAAACAGTTAAGTCTTGCAAACTAAAAAGATTTTATTTGATTCTGAAAGTGATTTTATGATGTTCTTCTGTAGAGGAATAGGGCTGATAGCCTGAGAAGAACGAGATGATGTTGCTAAACCAATAAGATTATTTAACAGAAAAAATAAATTATCAGCCCTGGAAACAGAATAGAGCAGCCTCAGTAGTTTTCAGAAATGCAGTTAAAAGAAAAGCCCATTTTTGAAAGAAATGATGTGTTCAGAATATACTAGTAGTGTATCCCTTTCAGATACATTAACCATTTTTAGTTGTAAGTTAGCTCTTTAGAAAAGAGTAAATGTGACAAAAGTCTAATTCATACAAACATATCAAGGATGAAGTATTAAAAAGATTATTCTCAAAAGGAAAACAAAATGAGTAATACATCTCACATATCAGAAATATGGAGACATCCCAAACATTGTTGACTTAATTATGTTTTTCTATTTATTCTCTGTGCTTCAGACTTAATCTACAAAATTGAGCTTGCTGGAGGCCTAGGGGCAATCTTCCTCCTCCTTATACTGCTGGTGATCATCTATAAGTGTTACAACATTGAACTGATGCTCTTCTATCGGCAGCACTTTGGAAATGATGAAACTGTGGATGGTAAGCCATCTCCTATTGTTCAAATTTTGCAGAAGATATTTGTTTATTATTACATACTATAAATTCTCTATTGCTAAAAAATACTTGCTGAAATACGAGAAAAAGGCTGTGTCGTATACTTCTTACCATCAAATTATTTTTTTAAAAAGAGTTTACAAATCAAGAAAGACAAAAGAGGAAAAAATATTAACAATATGTGGAACTGGGTAAAGGACATGTACATTTTTGAAATAGTTTTGTTCTCATAATGCTTGTAGATTTGAAATTATTTCTAAGTAAAAGTTAATGAGGAAGCATTACTTGGTCAGTATGTAAAACAAATGCTATCAAAACTTTTCCCTTTGTAAGAAATGAATAAGGAATCAATTCCTATTTTTAATTGTTTTATAATCTCCATTTTGATTTCTATATTGGTTATACTGATTTACCTTTCTTCACAGTCTCACCAGAATTAGATATTATTTGATTTCTTGATGATAGTCATATTTTCTGGAATAGATGGTATTTTAGTGTTACTTTAATCTGCTTTTTTGTAAAGCTCAGAGATGGTAAACTTTTTTTTTTTCACATACTTATTGGCCATTTGTACTTCTGAGAAGTATCTATTCATTTCATTTGCTGATTGCTTTGTCTGGGTCTTCTTTTGGGGTTGGCAATTTCTTGAGATCTTTATGTATTCTATATATTAGTTCACTGTTCAAAGGGTAACTGTTGAAAACTTTCCATTCTGTGGATTCCTCAAAAAACTGAAAATGAAAATGCAATTTGATGCAGCTAGTTATCTTCCTGAACAAGTTAAAGACGCCATACTACAGCAATACATTCAAACCCATGTTCATAGCAGAACTATTTGCAAAAGCTAAATCTTTTGTAAAAAATATTTTTATTGAGAACCAAATAGCAATGAGATAGTTTCACAACTGATTACTAGCACATTTTCAATTAATACAATGTATATTGTTGTCTTAGTGGTTATTCATTGTACAAGATGCAGACCTGATATCCTGTTTCAAACACTCTTAGAACAAACCTCTCTATTTATTGAATTAAGAAAATGGAGCCGTATATCTATCTTAACTATTTTGAGTATACAGATACAAAATGATCCTTCATTTGCATCCCCTTTTTTTGTTGAGTTTTGTCAGAGAAGGGCGTTCCTTTGTCATTTAAATACTGTAGGTGCATGAATTCAGCAAAATATCCCAGTATAGTCCAATAGTCCATAATAGTAATCAGTTTTCCGTAAGACTGTCAATGTCCGAAGTTGTTGACTTTAGCATTTTACAGAATAGCTAAATCTTGGAAGTTGCCTGTATTATCTGTAAAATGTACTGACAAAAATGTGATATTTTTGCATAGTACAGTACTATTCTGCCATAAAGAAGGATGATCATAAATCATTTATAAGAAAACAAATGTATGTTGAGACCATTATGTTAAGTGAAATTAATCAGACACACAGTTTTAAATACTCCCTGGTTTCTCTTATATGAGAAACAAAAGTCCAAATACATTAAAGAGGAAGATAAAAGATATATAATAGGACACAGGGAGATAGTACTTTCTTAAAAAAATAGATGATCAAGAAGTGGAGGGAGCTGGGAGAGAAAGAAAGGGAAGAGTACATAAAAATGAAGATGCATTATGTGCACATACAAACCCCTCACAATGAATACATTATGTACCACAAATATGTACCAATAAAAAATTTTGAAAATTAAAAATATGGCTAAAAGGAATTAATTCCACATTTTGTCTTGAAAATTCAAATTTAAGTATAAATTTAACCATTATTGTCATTCAAAAACACAAATGTACAAGATACATTGAAATCAATGAAGTTACTCTGTTCAACTCAAAATAAAAGAATTTAGATTTTTTTCATAATTGTAGCATCATTCTCAAAGGCAAAATTAAAAGACAAAAATTCAGTTGTCATCTTTTCTGATATTTGATTTCTATGACATTTAGTACTTCTATGACATGTCAATAAAGCATTTTATTGAGAATAGTTATTTGATCACTCGAAAAATGTTTTCTTTTTCAAGAGAACAAATGTGCCATATTTGGAAATGATACCAAATCATGACATATTGTTCTTTATATAGAAAGTCCTCATATCCAAACTTTTGTAAGCCTTAAAACATGTGGGAAGTGTCTTAAACAATCCAAAAGTTTAAAATTAAAAGTAAAATTTTTGAATAATTAATTTAAACGTGGATTTAAACTTACTCTTCTAGGGACGGGGAGATAGCTCAGTAGAATAAGCGCTTGGCTGGCAGCGCAAGGGCCTGAGTTCAATCCCCGGTTCCGCAAAAAAATTAAAAATAAATGAACTTACTCTTCAAGGGCTGGCCCAATAGCCTACAAGCAGGGGCCAGGGGGTTGATCCCTGGGTCTGCCTCACTTTTCCCACCCAGGGTGTGCTGAGATGGCAATTGAGACTGGGCGTGGTGGCGCACACCGGTAATCCCAACTATTGGAAGGCTGTAAACAGGTGGATCACTATGAGTCCAATCTAACAGGGAGACCCTGGACACCCAGTAGAACCTTCCCTAAAAAATACAAAAGAGAAAACATAAGATAAACTCACTTTTAATTGTACTGAAGTGATGACAATTAAAAATTTAGTTTATCTTTTTGAGTTGGTGGCATTGTGTTAAAGAAGAGTTTGTCATGTTTTACATTTTTATAATGATAAAAACAACATTCAAATTGTTTTAGAAGTCTGTCATTTATGTCTAATTTTTCCAATTATGTAAGTTGTTGTACGAGTGGTTTTTAATTCATTTTTATGTTTTCACAGTAGATTAGAGAACTACTCCTTGAAGAGTACAAGTTTTTTTCAGTATTTTCATTAGTACATGTTTGCATTAAATTGTGTATGTACATGAAATGACATCCTGTGATGATGTCAATCATTATGCCCTGTGTGCTCATTTTCAAGATGTGCATTTACACAATTATATTAGCTTTCTTAAAAGTACTGCAGACCATTATTTTGACAGATCTTCAAAGTACAAAATTATTGCCTGTTCTGGCCATAGTTATATACTATGGCAGTATTTATGAAAATATGATTAGCTATACTTTGTGCTTGTATATTTGTTAAATACTGAAAATCTGAGAATTCACTTTTATACAATAAAAAATCTAGACAAAACACCCTATTGATGAAAATGTCACTGGTTCCATAATGCCAATAACTAGTTAAAGTATCCAGTTAGAGAGGTAAATGACATACTGCATAAAATAATGCAAATCTGAGAATCCTATATTTGTTTGATTCACGAGTAGGAGTCATTTGTTAATCTCAGTATGAAGTGATGCAATTTATTATGTTAATCTGTTGTAATTATTTCCATCGCCTATACCAAGTAACCCAGAATAATGAAAGTCATGCTAGTATGATGAATTTTTAGGGAATAAATATTCCATCTTCGGACTGGTGCGACAGCTCAGTGGTCTAAGCGCCTGTCTGAAAAGTGCAAGGCCCCGAGTTCAATCCCTGATACCACATACTGTGCTGGCCATGGAACCCCAGTGCTTCTTGCTGGCCACCGAAACAGGGCATGGTGTGTGCTCCTGTAATCAGAGTGTGGGGCAGGCTGAGACTGGAGGATCACTATGAGTCTGAGCTGCATAGTGAGACCCCCACATCCAATGAATTAAAAAAAATCTGTTTTCAATATTTATATCCAATGTTGCTCATGTAGTTCTAAAGTGTGCAGTAATAAAGAACAATATAATTACGGAATCCTATGTATTAATTAAAAACCTACTGCTTGGGTTGAGAATTCAATAACGGGGGAGGGTACTTCAAAGGTTATTCTTAGTAAAAAGAGCTGAATATTTTATATTCCTACATGGCACCTTCAAACCTAAGTATATGATGTATAATCAAGAAATGTAAACAGTGAAATGTTTAATTTTTAAAAATTTATTACAATAAAATATATAGTCATTAATCTCCATAAAAATCTCCCCCTCACTTCAATCATTCTCATCCTATCATTTTTGCCAATTTCTGAAGCAGTTCTGGAAACCCTCTTTACTGAGTGCCTTTAGTAACACAGTCATCTGCCTCCATGTCTTGAATGAGCCCAAAATATTTACAATTCATGAAAATGAAAACAGCATTGAGATTCCATCTCACTCTAGAAAGAATGGCTATCATCAAAAAATCAACCACCATTTGTTAATGTTGGAGAGGCTGTGGGGAAAAGGAACCATTCACCACTGTTGTTAGAAGTGTAGACTGGTTAAACCTCTATGGAAATCAGTGTGGAGGTTCCTCAAAAAACTAGGATTGGGAGTCAGATTTAATCCAGCTCTTCCTCTTCTATGAATTTTTCCAGAAGAAATGAAAACATCGTGCCACAGTGATATATGTGCACGCGTGTTTGTCGTAGCACAATTTCTCATAGCTAAATCTTGGAAACACCCCAAATGTCAATTAACTGAGGAACAAATTAAAAAGATTCAATGTGTGTATATATACAGGATAACTAAGGTGATTGTACTACTAATTTCTATCTGTGGTGTTTTTTTTTTTGCGGAACTGGAGATTTAATCTATCTGTGTTTTTTATGCTTGAGATACTTTTATTTTTTTTTTTTTACAAACCTCTGTTTTTTTTAAAGTCAACAGAAAATGGAAATATTCTTTTTAAAGTTTCTAATACTAGGAGAAGATATCATACAATGTCTTTTACATAAATTGTAAGTCAAAGAT
>NW_004524835.1:1131381-1136712 GCF_000260255.1 Octodon degus | reverse complement strand
GGTGTTGTTTGGATCTGGCTGCTATGCTCCACTTCTTTCTGCTGCAGCCATTAGAGTTGAACACTTTGTGTCTCTCTGGCAAGATGTTCTGCTCCTGAATCAGCTGGATGGGTCTTGCCTCTAGCCTCTTTGCAGGGTGTTCTGCTGAAGGGTTCCCTGCTGGGCCTGCCCTCTGGGTCTATTTAGAATCCAGTGGGCCCAGTCATCTCACTCACTGGTGGGCCTGCGCTCTGGGTCTATTCAGGATTCTGGGGCCCCAGGTTGTCTCACTCCCTCGCCGGGCCTGCGCTCTGGGTCTGTTCAGGATCCTGCGGCCTGGGTCATCTCATTCACTCACAGGGCCTGCTCTCTGGGTCTATTCAGAATCCCGCGGTCCTTGGTCGTCTCACTCACTCACAGGCCTGCGCTTTGGGTCTATTCAGGATCCGGAGGGCCCCGGTCATCTCACTTCTATCTGTGTTTTTAAAGGTTGCATTTAATACTTAAAATCTTTATGCAACAAAGTACTACTCAGCCATAAAGAAGGATGAAATTGAGGCTTTTATAGGTAAACGGATACAACTAGATGCTATATTCATAAGTAATATCTATGAGATCCACATATTGTCTCCCCAGTGTAAGATTATGAATGTGTAAATAAAATCTGAAAGGTTCAATAGATATAGTAAAAGGGAAAGAAACCACTTAAAAAGAATGAACAATTGGGATGAAGTAAATGAGAAAATAAAGGGAAAAAAGGAAGAGAAAAAATCATGTATGTATATACACAGGATAGTTAAGATGATTGTAGCAGTGATTTCTATCTATATTTTTAAAGGTAGTGGTTAGTACTTAAAATTTTTAATTTGACCAATTTTCCATGATTATATCTAGTAATCTGAGCAACTACACTGAAGAAAAGAATGTGCAATATAACAATCTGTTTAATTCCTATCATCTTTTGTTTTTTAAAATTATGTATCATTTCTAATGTTTTATCTATTATTTTTCTTTTCTCTTTACAATAAAAAGAATTAAAAATTAAAATAATGAAAACAAAATATTTACATTTCACGGTCATTTTGGCTTTAGAGAAAAGCCAGAAGATACACGTTGCCAGATGCAGTGAGTAAGATGAATGCAGACACTTTATGATTTTATGGGCCTGCTTCCCAATTGACTGAATAGGGAAGCATCAGAAGATATATTTTTATAACATTTTAAAAACACGAGTGGAACATTGTGGCACATACCTGTAATCTTAGCATGCAGGAGAATGTGGCAGAAGAATCGCTACAAGTTCGAGGCTGGGCAAGACTATATAGTGAGTTCAAGGCCCAGCCTGGACTTCGTAGTGCGACCTTCCCTCCAACAAAACAAAGCAAAAAACCAATCCTACAACACCAACAAAAACACTAACGAAATAGAACTTCCAAAGCCACTTTACAAAGTGGGAAGACCAATGGGACAAGTGTGTTCAAAGCAAGAGTGAGTATTTTGACAAGGGTGAATGACAATGTGTCTTTTACTGTAGTAAATATGAATTTAAGTATTCACCATATATTTGATCACCCCTTGTGCAACTTTTGTGCATTTGAATGTAATACTAAAATGTCAGTGGATATGGGTTGAGTATAAACAAATGAATTGTAGTATCGTTTTTGGAAATATTCAGTTGCATGATGCCAAATCAGCTCAATAAGGTGCCAATTTAGTTTTCATTATTTCATGAGAGTGTTTTAGCATCTCACAAAGTCCACTTTATTTTACCCATATGCCTTTTTATGTTCTCTTTTTGATTATATAATCTGTAGTGGCAATTTCTCCAGATACTTAATAAATGTTATATGCAATAAGGGAGGCAGATTATTTGGAAATGGACAGGGCATCTAGAATGGTAGTAAGTGGAAGGCAAATGAGGGGAAGGGCAATAAAAAGAACTAAGATGTGTTAAGTATATGGAACTACTCCCTAAAATGAATATAAGGATTATGTACTGCAAACAGGTGCTAATGATAAATTTATAAGAATAAAACGTCTCTACGTATTATAAAATAAAATTAATCCAAAGAACTTGAGCACTTAATCATTTTAAATTTGATTCATTTCATTTCTACATACCAGGCAATGATTGCTTCATTTGTTTGATCTTTCATATTTTTTAGTCATGAAATATTTTTTAAGTTACTACTACAATGCAGCAGGCACTATTCATGATGCATTCACTTACATTCTTCATCTGCTACGTATATACTTGCACGCACAGATACAATAGTAGCTCATTAAAAATGGTTCAGTACACGAGTTTCACTTCATATCATATAACTAAGTTATATTAAAATGAACTAGATTATCGATAATGTACCGTGAGACTTATTTTTTCAAATATTAAAGATGCCACTAATTATAGTTACGAACTTCTAACAGAGGGTATAAAGAGGGTGAACTTTATCAACATGGCATAATGATGTATGAAAATTTTGTCACAGTGATATCCATTAACTTGTACAATTAATGCAGTTTAATAAATAAAATAATTAAAGTATATTGGAAACTTTTGCCTTAAAAAATCTTTTATTCTGAAACTAAAAGAGAGAGAACTTACTTGTACTACTATTGTTCTTTAAGACAACAAGGAATATGATGCGTATCTGTCTTACACCAAAGTGGATCAGGATACTTCAGACTGTGACAATCCTGAAGAAGAGCAGTTTGCACTTCAAGTACTTCCAGATGTCCTGGAGAAACACTATGGATATAAACTGTTTATCCCAGAAAGGGATCTGATCCCAAGTGGAAGTAAGTACCTTCCAATTCTGTATTTAAGATCATCAGTTTTATTTAGGAAGTTATATGGCAGCTTCAGACGTCAGAGCTTAGTAGACAGGCTGTCCCTACAAGAGATTTCTTTTACTTCAAATGTTTGCTCACTGCCTCTATTCTGACTTTGGAGCACAAGAACTTTTAAAAAGACATACATTTACATACATATACATGTTAGGTACAGTTCTTAAATTGTGTTTTAATGCTATTTTAAAAAATTATAGGGTGCCGGGGAAATAGCTCAGTAGAATAAGCGCTTGCCTGGCAAGCACAAGGGCTTGAGTTTAATCCCTGGTTCTGAAAAAAAATTATATTGTCTTAGTATATTGAAAATATTATGTTCCTGAAAACGTACATAAAATTGAAATTAATATGTTCAAATAGATTTGAGTTTCAAAAATGGTTTATGTCATTGTTCTTCTATTTATCCTTCTAGTCACGGTCACAAATAAATGTGAACTTTGCCTTTCAATTTTATAAGTCTTTATGACTTGTTACTTTTTCTCTGATTTCTGAAAAATTCACACTTAAAAAGGTATATGAGGCCATTAGCTGTAACAATCCATTATGTAAATTACTTATAAGAAATTCTGGACACTGTGAGCTTACATACCAGTCTTAAGTAGTGCTACACATATTGAAAGCTGTGTTTGAACTTTTAGAATAAATTCAGTTTCAAGGCAAAATATGTACCTTGTTCTTTTTAATGTTTTGAAGGTATATATCCTAAAGTGTATGGAAAATATAGAAAAGCCAAGATATGGTCCTTACTCCCAAAGAACTTTACAAATGCCATTGAGGGCAAATAAATCTACTGTAACTTATTTAAATACGTGTAGTTTGCTAATATCATTGAGAGCAGAAAACTGAACTGGTATCTATAACTCACATTACAATAAACACAAGATAATAGAAACAAAAGACTCCGTTTTTCAGTACTTCGCAGCATATAAAATGATTTTGTGCACATTATTTGATTTCTTGTTTATCATAATCTGGAGTCGAGAAAGAGTACATACTGATACATTTATGTTACCAATGAGGAAACAAAACCTTGATGGAGTCAAGATCAGAAAGCGGGCAAATGGCAGAGCTTAGAATAAAAACCATGTCTGCACTCTACTTTTCACTCTTCTAAATCACTCAATCAATATTGCATATTATCAGCAGTCCATCATGGTTATTAAATTGACAGAAGACAAGCAGAAACAACTGAGTTTTCTTTATTTCTTTTCTTAGATCGTACAAATATGTATGTTTGTGCACATACTTTACCATGCACACTTACATCTACATAGTAACAACCAACAAAACAATATTTACTGTTCTATTTTTTCTGTAAAATAAGAATTATAAATCAAAGGGTTCCACAAACATCTTTCTATGCCCCTTTACTCTTTTGTCTTTGGAATGTCCTCCACTTTAATGACTTGAGAGACCATTATATATTGATGTATTACTAAAGGAGCATCCTGATGCCTCAACATTTTTTGTTCTGTTTTTCTCCCAAAATTATCAATTCTTGCATTTTTCCATTCTTATTTCTATCATCCTAGCATATGACCCAATTACCTTACTTATGCAGTACTGCTTACTTGTCTACTTTCCATCTAGCCCTATTAATATCATTAACTGTCCACTATTTCTTGCAGGACAAAAGCCTGAATGCTTTACTTAACATTTCTGCAATCTGCCAGCAGGCCAGATTTATATCCTAAATTTGTCTCCTGTAATTTCTTCTACTCAAAGCTTCCAGTCTAGCAAAACTGTGACGTCAATAAAGATTCTGTGACTCTGCAATACTTTTGTTTATGGTAGTCTTGGTGTCTTCGCAAATCTTATTTATTATTCTCCTATGGAATCTATAAAACCATGTCCAGTCCTAGAGTTCAGAGTATATAGGGACTTGTTTGACTAAAGTTTGTATTCCTGTTTTATTTTGTACTGCTTTATAAATGGATTTAGATTTCCATTTATTTCTGTCTGGTCTAGTCAGCAAGATTATAAGCTCTATATAGGTACTACATGTTATTTATTTTCTTTGACCATATTGTCTTCTAACAGAAGACCTGAGCTCATCAAGCACTAGATGCCTATTAATTTTTTTAACAATGTATGTTTAAAGTAAATAGTGATGAGAATAGAATGAAACATGCTTAAATATTTACATGAAAGTATTTGAAAGACATTTTCTAGACTGGGTATGGTGGCACGCACCTCTAATCCCAGCTCTTGGGAGGCTGAAAACAGGAGGATCACAATGAGTTTGATCTGTGTAGTGAGACGCTGTAAACCCAGTACTAAATACATTTAAAAAAAATTTTTAAAGTGAAAAACATTTACTTTTTAACAGGTATGGGAGCTTTTAATGGAAGAAAAATTTGTTGGTAATTCATAAAAATAATTTAAAACTTTAGAATAAGCATAGAGTGGTGCCTCAGTTTATGAACTTAATATGTTTTTTGATTTGGGGGAAGATGTAACCCAATGTGAAGTTTGTATGCAGAAACAAAGTTTTACCAAATGCTT
>NW_004524835.1:1113556-1131281 GCF_000260255.1 Octodon degus | reverse complement strand
ATATATTAAATGCTAAAAGAATACCTGGAAGATACTTCTCAATCATTGATGAAAACTTAAAAACTCTTTCATTTTTTGACCTAATTAATTAGATTGCTTTAGATTTCAATGTGCTTGCAAAAAACATTTTGTATAATGTAGAAATTTAGCAAAATTCATCTTGAGGGATAATTGTTTAAATTTTATCAAGGTAATGTCATTACTAAAGTGGAATCAATGTAATATGTCAGGTCATTTTCAATAGAACTCAGTGTGTTCCTGACCGTTCGACCTTCTTCCATTAACAACACCACAGTAGCCACACTTTTTCAACCAATTTCAACAAGGAACTGGAAAATGACAGTGTTCCTATCTGAAAATGATGTCAGTGATCTTTCGCCTAATGTAGAAATGTGCACTTCCCCATTACGCACAAGAAAGAGAAAGGGGAATCACTTGCAACTCATGATTGACTTTACCTGAGACTCAATAATAACTTACTTAATGTGGAACGAAGCAGATATTATGGCGGATGAGAGTGAGACCAGAAAATCCTAAGCGTAAGAAAGATGTACTTGACAATCGCATCCTCTTGTAGTGCCATATGGATTACTTGACAAATTAAAAAATTCAATATATCAACTTAGCCAAATAGTTGTTTAGATGTCGCATTGCCTGACAGTCTTGATTACGGGTATAAGGCTTAAATAAACCATAAAAGTTTTCTAGCTCAAAACTTCAGATTTTTATTATGGCTTATAATACATTCATGAGATAATAGGAAGTAGTCCCCTAGTTTACCCAGAAAATGCTAGCATCAGAATGTCAGAGATATTTTACTTAATAGAAAATCATTTTGATATTTTTGAGATTGTACAACCATCAGACTGAGCAGGAATGTGGACCTTGGGTCCTCATTCTTGCACCAGGATGACTTCTTTTATACGAAGCCGTTTGGAACAACTATGTAGTTTTTAGATGTAACCACTGGAGGGTGTTTGATTTTAATCCTTCCTTCCTGAACGAGGAACTTCATGTTCTCTGAATTGCCATTTGCAAGTGTAACCTGCAGTGGTTCTTAAAAAGGCCCTTTGACAATTTTTCTTTTCCATCAACATTTCAGAGCTAGCAGAGCAGTCACCATGTCACGATTAATGAGTTTTCCCTTGGCATTTTTACCACACATTCAGGAAGTCGATGAAGTATATGAATAATATGCTTGATTTACACATGAATGACAGAGTAGAACATTTTGGACATAGTGTATGTATGCTATTAAAGAAGCTTCTGTGGTCTGTATCTGCAGCCATTGGTACAGATTTAACAGGTTATGTTATATAAATATAGGCACATTCCTCTGAGAAAAACCCTAGTTAAAATATTATAAGCTGTGTTTGTCCCTCGCATCTCATCTAAAACATGTTGAACTAAGATTGCTCCTTCTTGCAAAAGCCAGCACTGAGACCTTTGAGCACTATAAAAAATAGACCTCATAAGATCATTCTTGACTTATAACAATAATTTTCTATGAATCAAATTAATGAAGTACATGCAATAATCCATTTATATTTAGTGTCTGCCCTTTTCAGGTATATTCAGTTTCTTTTCTATGACTCTCCTGGTATTCAACTCAACTTTGTCAACATATAAACCTGTTCAATCCAATTTCAAAAGTGCAAAAAAATTTTCTCTCCTTCTTCCTCTTCCTCTTTGTCTCCCTCTTGTTCTTCATCACCCTCCCTCTTTCCCTCCCCTCCTACATCTCTCTTCCTTTTGCTCCTCCTGCAGTGTTATCCAGTTTCTCTCTAAGAGTTCTCAAAGTTAAATACAAAGAGCTCACTTTCCAAGATAAGCTATATGTATCTGTGCTTCTGTGACTATCCCATAATTCTTAGCATGAAAATGTTGTTCTTTGGCAATTAAGACATGAGAAGATTTTATACAAAAAAATTTTTTTTCTGAATGCTGACCTTGAGTCTTCAGATCAGAACATTACTTTTCTGGCAATGATTACCTTTACATCCTCAAGCCTGAGGTCAAGATTATCTTTATGTTTTCTCGGGTTAGGTACCTAAATGTGGCAAGAATTTTTACTTTCAAGTAAAAGTTTGGTCTGTTTCTTCCTAGACTAGAAACATCTGTCCCTGAGAACAGTAAAAGCAACTTTGCTGCCAGCAGGCCTCTGAATGTCAGAAGTGACAGGCAACCAAAAGAAAGCCAGATAGAAAACATCCTACTCAAACTGCCTAACACATTTGAGAACTACAGATTTTCTCACCACTACAGCTGCTGGATTTTGTAGGCTAAAATACACTACACAGAGCACATAGTGTTCATGGGGCCTAGTGGATCCTTGAGGAATGAACAGATGTGCTCTGAAGCTGACATGTGACCAACAGAACCCAGCTGTGCAGTTGAGATCCTGAGATTGGGGACATTTTTGGATGAGTACCATTTAGGCTCTTGGGTCCATCTTATCTCAGTTTCTGTAGAGGTTAAAAAACATAAAAATATAAAAAGCTATTTAATCAGACTGAGGGCCCCAGGTCAGATACAGAAAACAATATTCTAAAATTAAAAGTAGAAACAACCCAATACTGTAGTTGTTATTCCCCTTTAAGAGAAAGCAAGTAAGATACTTAAAAATGAATGTACAATAGTTATATTATATTTTGAGTCCGTTCCACCTGAAGATTTACACGAAGCTAGAAATGCCTATGTGAATTTGAAAAGAAAATACCTTCACAGATTTTTCCGCAGTTTTTCTTTTTGTTCATAAGATCATAAGGATCTCTGAATGAGTTAACTATGCATGACTGCACCAGATAAAAACACTAATGAACTAAAAATATCTTCATGAATGTGGATGATCAACCATGTCTATTGAAATTATGTCTATAAATTTGACCTCAAGTATCAAATTGTCTTTCCATTTGTTTTCATGCTCAATTTTCCGTGAGTTTCTCTCACTCAAGACTCCTGGGACTCCTTCAGTAATTTAAGGAGAAAATTTAAAATGTCTGATCACATTTGCTAGACTTTCCTCACCAGTCTAATCTTTAGTTCTTTAATGGTTAGGACTAGCCATGCTGACAATGAAATGACAAATAACTGGAGAATACATCTGGTGTCAGATGATCCCTAGTCACATCTGAAGTGAGGCATGCAAAAGACATTTATGTACATGGGTTTGTAAGTTTCACTGCCAATAGTTCCTCTAATAGCTGAACAGATTGTCTACCATTCAAGTTAAGTTGTCCCAAGGGAGTAATAAAATCCTTTTCCAGGCAATCTAATGTCTGTGACCTAAAAAGTTCAAGGCAGCAATAACATGTACAGCTATGGAAATTTAACACATTGTGTGAAATTTACTCACATGTAATACAATTAGATATGCCCAGTGTCCCCTTTATGTGAGAGTCTGGGGGGGGAACTATGCCCCAGCATGCTCAGAAATATAGTAATGTAAATAGACTAGTTTTCTCATTAAAATGTGAGATACAGATTAGATCACATTTTGTCAAATTTCAATGGTACATTTAAATGCAGTTCACAGAATAGGTACTTTAAAAGGAAATCAAAACAAAAATTAGAGAAACAGGACAGTGTTGTTTGAAGCACTGAAGTTAATGCAGTGAAGGCTTACAGTAAGTACCTTCATTTCATATGTGGCAAGGTGGCACTGTTGAGATTTATTTATGTGAGTTTCTTCTTTCTAGTGAAGTCGGGGAGACAAAGAAGACATTTTTTTAGACTCTTTCTTTGCTACTTTTTGCTTTAGAATTTTTAAGTATGCTCTGGATGTGTCCACATTACCCACTTCTGCTCTCTATAGAGAGATAAAAAAGGAAGATTAAATATGCAAACAACATTCCCGGGGGGCTTTCCCCACCATCATATTTCCTCAAGCACTCACAAATGAAATACTAAAAAGGTAAAGGGCTCATTAACAGAAATATAGTCTCACAGGAGTATCACTATGAGTCCGAGCTGTGTAGCAAGACCCTGTATCAAATAAATAAATAAGTAAATAAATAAATAAATCGTTTTAAAAAGAAAGAAGCATAGTCTCAGAAGTCAGAGGGGTAAATCAATGTTTCCTGAACACACCAGGTTTCAACGAGTACAGATTAAATGTTGATAGACTCACTGATCAAAATTAACTTGGCTCTTCATTCTAGTAAATAGAGAAAAATAATCTCACCTAAGAACTTCATTTAGCCCAGCTGGAAATTATCAGGTCAAGGACTGCATACAGGAGTAGAAAGGGAAGATTTTGCAGAGCAAATAATATCACGCTAGGAAGTATGTGATCCCACACTCTTGGCTAAATACAAATTGTCCTGCCTGAACTCTAAGAAGATAAAGCAGAACTTTCCATGGCAGAAGTTGCCTCAAAAGCTTAGCAACACCATTCATTGCAGACTCAACCTGTGTTGCAGTTAGTATTAGGTATCATCTAAAATCCAAATATTTTCAGTGAGACTACACTATAAACACAGCACCAGGGCTGGGGAAATAGCCAAGCAGCATAATCACCTGTCCATCAATTGCAAGGTCCTGAGTTCAATCACCGGTACAAAAAAAAAAAAAATCATAACTGTAACTGAAAGCGCATCACCATCAACCTCTAAATGTACCAAAGTTGTAATACAAAATGTTTTTGTAATAATTTTCCCAAATGAAAAAATATATTTTCTTTGATATATGAAAACTTATATAGGTTAATTTTTAATCTTGAACAATTAACATATATTTTTATATTATTGATAACTATTAATTACCTGATGTTCATTAGAAATTAATAGCATATAATCTGTTTTCATGTGTTCTGTCTCATCCTAAAAAAAGTCTCTTGAATGAATTTCTGCTTTATATAACTTTAAGTTTAAGCATATTGACCCACTACTACTATTCTATTATTTGAATCAGACAGCATACCATAATAAATTGTACTTTGTCTATAGCCTATATTTTTGTCACTTATCTCTTTTTAAAAATGTGTTCTTTGCCATTAATAATAACCTTGATGTAAATGGAAGGGCCAATACAAAACAAATGAGAAGGAACCAATTGATTAGTTTGAGAAATCAAATTGCCAAGTAGTCAATAGCCAGACCACAAAGAAAATCATGAATGTAGAATTTTTGGCTTTCTTTCTCTTTTGCCAGGAGACCCAGAGCCTGAGAAGAGAGTAGTACTGGGTTATTTTGGAAAAGTGTGTATATCCCATTAAGAAGCAATTTCTTTAGGCTGCTATTTTCCAGCTTCTATTTCCCATTTCCTCCCTCAACTTGTTTTTTTGCATTCCTAATAAGTGGTACAATTTATTTTCAAGTCACTATTCCAAATCCAATCATTCCTTAAGTGCACTAGAATTTTTCTTTACACAACACTTCCTGTACAAGATTTTAAAATTAAGTTTACTTTCATTTTATTAGTGTTTCAAGTTGTTAATTTCATTGTTTCCTACCAATATTAATGTTGTTGGCATGAATTTTCCTCATTTCTTCACATCCCAAAGAGGGGTTCTTGACAACACAGTTTCTTCAAGATATGTTTCTAACTCTCGGCCAACTCCTTAAACAGAAAAAAAGGAAAGTTTTCCTTACACTTTTCACTTACAGTGTGAATAATTTGTGCCAAGTTAATCACTCTTATCAATAGCATACACATGGTTTTTTTTTTCTTTACCTGATTGTGAAAATTCACAGGTTAAATATAATTGGCTTTGCTTCATGTCCTCTACTCTGCTGTGGTCTCACAGACTTATCTAGAGAAAAAGAAGTTCATCAGAAACAGGCCCCTTGGCCTTTCCTATCATCAAAAGTTACTTGAAACCAAAATTTGCAAAGAAATGACTTATTGACCTTTATGTGAGAAGTACATTGTATTTTTATGTAGAAAAGACTTTTAAAGGTTCCTTGCTACTTAGTTGCTACATTTGAACAAGTGAAGGCAAGATTTAGTGAATAGAATACACTATGTGGATTTAGGGATTTTTTTTTAAAAAAAACGTTTCTTTATTATTTCTCTGTGGTAACAAACGTTTGAGAACATTTTCTGAAGGTTTCTAAAACATCTTCCACAAAACCACAGCCTTACCAGAGTAAATCCCATTGCCTGTCAGAGACTATACAATGAACCACCAATGTCTTAACTTGATACTTGTTTCTGCTTACTTTATTTGGAACTTTTCCAAGCATAACCATCCTGCTTGGTTTCTAATTCAAAGATAGCAAACCTTTTTTGTAAAGATCTAAATAGTAAATACTTTAAAGTTTGTGTTATCCATATAATCTCTATTGTATCATATTCTTCTTTTTGCATCATATTCTTGTCACATTTTTCAAACAACTTTGAAAAAGGTTAAAATTTTAGCTCAAGGGGCACATACACAGGCCTTAATGGATCAAGCTCCAAGTCATAGTCATGGAATAGACATGAAACCCCTACGTAAGGGGGATTAATTTGGGTACTTAATTCATGTACCCCAGTAACAATTCCCTGGCTAAAGATTAGCAAGTAAAAAGACAAATGTCTCTAGTTTTGTTTCTATCTTATTTATTTATATTTTTCATGATAGCTACATTATTGTTTGTTTCTTTGTTTTTCGGAACTGGGGATTGAACTCAGGCCCTTCCACTTGCCAGGGAAACGCTTATTCTACTGAGCTATCTCCCCGGCCCCATTTATTTTTTTTTTCTCAAAGAAAAAAATGAGTACAAGAAAGACTTTAAAGGAGAGAGGAAGCAAAAAGGAGATGAGAGAGAAGAAAGGAGAGGAAAAAAGGGAAAGCCAAAAGAGAGCAAGAGAAATAGCAAAGGTGGGGATAAAAGAAAAAGAAGTTTAAAAAAGAAGACAAAGGAATAGGAAGGGCTGGGGAGATAGTTTAGCGCTCTAAGCAAGCACAAGGATCTGAGTTCCATTCCCAGTACCACATGCTATGCAGACCCCAGAACCCTGCACATGCCTTGAAACTGAACATGGCCACTGAAACCGGGTGTAATGGTGCATTCCTGTAATCACAGTGCTGGGAAGGCTGAAAACAAGAGGATCAATCACTAGGAGTCCCAGCTGCCTAGCGAGATTCTGTACCAAATAAATAAATAAATAAAAGATTTTTTTAAAAAAATTAAAAAAGGAAAATAGTGCCAGGGAGATAATTCAGCGGACTAAGTACCTGCTTAGGCAAGCAAAGAGACAGGAGTTCGATCCCTGGCACCACATGCCATGTGGGTTCTGCCCCCACACGGGCTGAGCTGGCCACCAAGTCCCTACATGGTGGTGCATGCCTGTAATCCCAGCACTTAGGAGGCTGAAAACAGGAGGATCACCACAAGTGTGAGCTGCATAGTGAGATGCTGTCCCAAATACATAAAAGGAGGGAGGGAAAAAGACAGAGAATGAATGACACGGAGAAAAACAGAGGGGGGAGTCAGAATATGAAAGCTGGGAAAGTCTCTCCTTTTCCTTAGAACCAGCAGGCTCATAGAGGCAACTCCCCCAGCTGCTTTCAAATCCTGAGATTGTTGCCCAGCCACTGATCACCATCCCAAGAAGTGAAATGTGGGCTCTACATCTGAAAACTTCTACTTGGTTTTTCACCAAGTGAAATGGAGCACAAGATTCAAGGCCTAAGCAAATTGCTTGTGTTTTCTTTGGGATCCGTAGGCTGTGTCTACCCAGGGAAAATTTTGATGTACTGACTGACTTCAGTACGTATGATTAATGTATATGTAGGGCAAACCAGGATAATTTAAATTTTTTTCTTCCATAGCAGGTTTTCAGCCGGAATTATCTGGATGGTTGCCTCAACTCTCCACTAGGTTTTGCCAGGATAAGCACAACCAGTGCAGTATTCAGGAGACAGAGACCAACCCCTCTCGCCAGGGTTCCCTTCAATGCCCACATCTTGTGCAGCTGAGCATAATGGGATCTGTTGTGACAGGCATTCCTTCTGAGGGCAAATGTAAATTCTGCCTAAGAAGTTTCTAAGAAGCTCCAACAAACCTAAATTTTGCACTCTGCTTAGCTATCAAATGGCAAAATATAATAGATGGGTGAAGTAGTAAAACTATACTAATAGAAAAAAATATAAACTACAGTGTTCCCTTCCCCATCCCAAAAAGAAGTTAGCAGAGCCAAATTCTGCCATGGTTCAATCATAGTAAGTGGTATGTATGTGTATAAGTTATAAATAAAGATATTTTGGTTGTAATTTTTAAGCGGATATAGCCATGTATAGATACACTTTTATTTTAAAAGTATATTTAAAAAGTGCATTCAGATTACATGCCAACACAGAGAAATTGCATTGTTCAGAGAAGTATATTCTATGTGTCTCCAGACAAGGTTTGTACAGAAACATTGTTTTTTGAAATTAAATTACACTCTTCAATTAATAAAGGAAGAGTAATAGTCAAAGTGAACTGTTGGTAAATTATTTGGTAAAGATTATTCCCCCAAAATTAACAGCATCCATAATTCACCTGGTAAAATGGTATTCTCATGGATTTCTGCACTGAGGCCATGATTCTGAGCATGGGATTTGTTTTGTTTTGGAGAAGAGGTAAAAAATGTGAAAGATGCATGATAGTTTATTTTACTATATCTTACAGATTCAACTTCTAATGATGAAGCTTCCCACATAACTTCTTTCTTTTTGGGAGCAGAAAGAAAAGAAGAAAATGAAGAGTCTTCTACTCTATTGAAACTTTCTACTTTTCCTTCCGTTCTCTTTCACCAGTTATCCAAATGATAATTACAGAGAGAAAAACTTCCCTGTGGCTACTTGTGTGGTGTTTTTTGTTGTTGTTGTGTGTTGTTTTTTTCCCTTCAGATTGAATTTCTGATTATTCCTCCCTGAATATATAATTTCTGAAATAAAACAGGGCTCCATCATGACCAAGGAACTAACTGCCTTATCCCCTCAGATACAGCTGTTCAAACTACTACATGAGAAAGTCCTGCAATGAAATTAAGTCAAAACTAAAACAGCCTAAAGGACAAATTGTTAAATGGGCAATTCTATGTGTATCACTTTAAAATGGTTTTGTTTATCTGGTGGGTGTGTGGAAAGTTTGTTCACTTTCACTTGTGAAAGTTTTTGTTGTTGTTGTTGTTGTTTTCCTTTTTACTGCCAAATGGTAGAAATAACAACCTGGAAAAGAGAAATCATTTGTAAAATATGCATCTGTAAAACAGTTTCTCTTTTCTAATGGTTTGTATGAGACTGTTTGGTGTCCTGACACTGTATCCTGAATGTGACTTCCTGAAAGCAGTCTGTAACCCTGGGCAGATTTGCAGCAAGAAATGTTGGCTTTGCTTCTGTAAGCACTGCTTTTGCTAGAGGGCACTGTACATTAGACAAGGCCTTGCATTCTGCTTAGTAAAGATAGCTTTCTGGCGCAGCATCTGTGTCCAAGTCTCCATTTGTTAACACATGTGTACATTTCCTCTTTTGGCAGTTAAGACTTGGGAATCATAATTGCAAGAGGATTATTCCATGGGATAAACAAACCTAGGGTTAGTTGAGTGTTTCTCTACCATGAAAATGCCATAACATATTTATTTCACTTACAGAATTGCTCCACAATGCAGAGCAAAGTCTTACTTCTAAGTTGTTCAACTCTGTCTCCTCCTTCATCATCCATTCCATACCATCCCCCATCTCCAATGCTACACTTCACTTTTCTTGGGTACAGAAAGCAGCTGGCTCAAGTTAAACTCGTGGGTATACGCTATTTCCCTATCTCTCAATTTGAAAGGCAAATCAGCCTAAAGTTGCAAATGAGAAGATAACCTGAAAACCATCCTATTATTCCAGCAGAGATTTGTCACCATTTCTGTATCACATATGATTTGTACACGTAGCTTTCCTAATTGTTTAGTCGTTACAAATGAGAGGCTATATATACAGTTACCATTTGTCAATTGAAATCAATAATAAGAATAAAATCCATAATTATTATTTGTCAACTAAAATCGATGTTATTAATGTAAAGATAGAAAAGATGGAGGAAAAGCAAGCCAAACCCAACAGTACAGCAACCTCACAATTATTAGAATGATCCAGTTATCTTTTCATTGACTCCCTGATTGCTTGTTCATTTAAAGTGTTAGCCTTGGAGCCTGCCTTGAAGTAAGTGACTAAATAAATAATTGCTGAAATATACCAAGGCTCTGAAAAAGCAAGAATTTGTGTTGGTTAAGAGGACACTGTAAGTAATGCTAAGAGGAGATGAAATAACAAATTAAACAGTTGTTTTATAATTTAATTTTGAAATGACTTTCTCAATGTGCAATACAAGAAAAAAAAATGGGACAGACTTTAATGAAAGACTGAATCTTTGCTATACTACAGTGCAAACCTTATGCTATAAAGACTGGCAATGTCTTTGTTTTACTCTTTCTCTCTTTCTGTGATTTATAGCATACATTGAAGATCTCACAAGATGTGTTGAGCAAAGCAGAAGACTTATTATCCTGCTAACTCCAGACTATATTCTCAGACGAGGATGGAGTATATTTGAGCTGGAAAGCAAACTTCATAACATGCTAGTCAGTGGAGAAATCAAAGTAATTTTGATTGAGTGTACAGAATTGAAAGGAAAGCTGAATTGCCAGGAAGTAGAATCACTAAAGCGTAGCATCAAACTTCTGTCTTGGATCAAGTGGAAAGGACCCAAAAGCAGCAAATTAAATTCTAAATTTTGGAAGCATTTAGTATATGAAATGCCCATCAAGAAAAAAGAAATGCTATCTCGGTGTCATGTTCTGGACTCTGCAGAACAAGGACTTTTTGGAGAACTCCAGCCTGTACCCTCAATTGCCATGACCAGTGCCTCTGCCACTCTGGTGCCCTCTCAAGCTGATCTCCCAGATTTCCACCATTCAGATTCAATTCAAATGAGGCATTGTTGCCGAGGTTATAAACATGAAATGCCAACAAGTATATTGCCACTGTCTTCCTTAGGTAACCACCACACTTACTGTAACTTGCCTCTGACACTACTCAATGGACAACAACCCCTTATTAATGCTATGAAAGATAATCAGGAATTTCCCCGGAATAGTTCCCTGCTACCTTTGTCATCCAAAGAGCTTAGCTTTACCAGTGACATTTGGTAGTAAAAAAATTGAACACCTTTGAACAGTTATGTGAGCATAGAGAATTTCTGCTAAATCAAGCGAAAAGTATACTTAATAACACTGAAGTACTGAGAACGTTTTAAAAGTCACAGGAATTGCTTTTGTACTTAAATGTTTTTGTTTATATTTCCAAAATAATGAGTAGGGTCAGAAGGACATGCTTTTGTAATGTGGCACCTTTTACCAATGTAAAGTTTTAATTTCTTCCTGCAGAGGAAAAATTTGAAATTGTGTTGTTTTAGCAAAAGTTTTATGATACTACATGGATTTCAACCTTTCATGGTGAAGTATGTCCCCCATATCTATGACTATTTCTCTATTTACATAATATTTTAATTGAGAAAAATTAAAGACTTTAACAGAATATGAAAATTCAAACTACAAGATAAGTGACAAAGAAGAAAAAAATCTATAGAATAACTGAAGAGTTGGAGATTATAAAGAAAAAATGTTGAGGGACTCCAAATAGAAGATGTTTGTAGAAGATCAATTGAGGAAAAAAATGTGATTTAAATGTTTAGAACTTCTTCACCATAATGGACAATTTCTGCAGACTAAATCAATAATAGAAGCTTTTAGGTTGTTAAGCAAGCGCATCTCTTGTAGGCAAACTGGTATGTAGGTAATCAATGTGTAGTTCTTAAGCAACTAAAAAGAGAGGCTATGATTTTTTTAGAATAGTTTTGAACGGCCTTAAGGCTTTCTGGCTTATTGCAAAATTGTACAACTTTGAAAACACATCTTGAAGTGCACATTTTATTGTGTTCTGACTAACTCACATTCAGATATCTTTTCTTCTCCCAGTGATACTTGACCTGCTATAGGCTATGCAGATGTGGTTATCTTTCCACTTGTTTTTCGGCATCACTGAAGTTTGGATTTAAATATATACCGACTGCAAATGTCAGCAATTGAAAAGAAGTAATACAACAGTACTCACCTGATGAAGTGCTAAGTGATTCATTTGCTAGTGATAGAACAGCAAATGCAGGGATTTTCAATGTAATGTAATTGTGAAATACACTATTCTGTACATATACAGTATATGCTTGTCCATGTGTCCAAGGCTCCAGTAGTAATATATCTTTCCCTGGTGATTCAAAGAACATATTTGACAGACTAGATTTTTCCACACTCAAATAATGACTGTGACTTAACTATACCAGAAAAATCTCTGCTCTAAGGAATGTGCCCCTATTCTAGTACGTATTGTGGATTAAAACTTTATATTCTTTCCAATGAATCAAATTTGGTGTGCTTTCCACCTACACGCCTGTGGGAATCAATTGTTTATCAAGATTGATTTGGGAACTTGCAAATGGTTTCTAAATCAAGATTGTGGGGCACATATAAACAAGGGCAGATTGTACACAGTGTATAAAAATTAAGAATTCTCTCTACTCTTGTAATTGTAGAACTGAAATGTATAAGAGAAAAGTAGATAATATGCTTTAATTATTTCTCTCAACCTCTTTCCACTATTTCTTCTTTGTGATTCATGAGTCTTATTTAAAGTACTTGCTTCTTTGTTCCTATTCTATATATAGCCCTTCAGAAAATGCAGTATATACCAACAATATGTGACAAATTAGCTGTGATCTATGTTCATTTCACAATGGGACAATTAGTTGGTTATTTGAAAAGTCCTGTTCAACATATGTAGGTGTTTCATAGATGTTATTTTTTCCACAGAGAAAGAAGATTTTGCTCCTGTAAAAATGATAGATATTTCAAAATGAAAATCCCCCCATGGTGAACTGTATTCCAAGTGTTGTAAAGTTGTATGTACTCTGGTGTATAGAATTACTAGGTTAATAATCTGCATGAAATGAGTAGTACATGTTTCAGTGGCCAATTATAATTTTCACTATTTTTCACAGAAATTTAGATTAATTCAAACAGAATGTTTAATAGTAATTTTAACTAAAGCTCTGTATTAAGCATGCCAGTTCTGAAAATATAACATGGGTCTCTCTGCTTCCTTTATTTACAATGATTAAACGTGGGTAGCAATTTGAGTTGGCTGGCCACAATGTGCCCTTTCACTAGTAGTAGGTACTCAAAAACAGAGTATTCACACTTGTGCTGAGGAACTTGACAAAAAAAATCTTTTCTACCATTTTCAGGAACTAGTGCATGTGCTATCTATAAAATTTATTTCAAGATGGCAATTTTAAAATTTCGTTTTCATCTGATAATTTTAACATATGGACCATAGACATATAATAAGTACTTAGTCTAGAACCCAAGACATTCTTTCAGTTGCTTCTACAGTGTGAATATCCTTTTCTTTCCAACTTTTCGTGGAAATGGATTTTGGAAATCTAGAAAAACCCTGAAATAACTAGTTCTGACACCAGTATAACAAATTTTTTATTGTGCTACTCTATTTAAGCATACCTTTAAAGGTGGACTTCTTAAGGTGAAGTATTCTGAAAGTATCAGAAATTAGGACATGAATGAGAAATACACACAATCAAAACATAATACTACAAAGGAAAAGGAAACTATCTTGAGAACAAGTGATGAGCAAGAAGATGGATCAACTTGTACATGGGTTCATTTTGACAAAATATGAAATCTGGCAAATTTAATAATGTATGAACTCCAATCTATCCATAGATACTCTGAAATGTAGCTGTATGCTTCTTGAAATAAAAACAATGCTTCTTTTTGCTTTCTCTATGCCTCAGTTGAATTAGATGCAAGTCCATTTTGCTTTCATGTTCAAAACTATGACAAAAATATACTTTAAGTCATTTGGTAAGGTGTGAGCCCAAGGCAGCATTATGGGAAATGTGGGTGTTCTGGTTAAGGATGAATCATTACATTTGAGGGGCTTAAAGCAGGAACCAAGGTATAATGAGAGGTAGAAACAGTTCATTTATGAAAGAGTTTATGCCATAATTCAAAAGAAGACGGAAATGAGTACTGTGTTAAGGATTACTTCTCTAACAGGCAAATGTGACAAATGAGAAAATTCTTCCAAGAAAAGGATGGAGGTGCCATTTACTCATGTAGTGTTTGAAGGGTTTCCAAGAATACAGAATTGCTGGTTTAATACATTTCTTGTATTTTATATTTTATTTTAAATATTTTTTATTAATTTTATTGAGAGACAAATAGTAATGAGACAGTTTCAAAACAGGATAGTAGGACAGTTACAATAATTAATACATTGCATATTGTCTTTGTAGTAGTTATGCGCAGTACAAGATGCAGACATGATATCCTGTCCAAACACTTTTAAATAAATTATTTGCATTTAAAAAATGTTTTCTGGAAAATTAATGAGCAAAGAAAAAGTCCCAAAATTTGCATATATAAATTGTGATACCCCTTGCATTCATTTAACAAACTAAGGTAATAAATTGATAAAACAAGATTAAGGAGAAAATAGCTCCATAGTGAGCAGTTAAGTTTGAGTACTTGCAATGGCTGTTGCTCTTTTTGTGAGAGAGAATGTAACATTGAGAATTGCCTGGCTCTAATTTCTCTATTATTCATTCATCTCTCTTCTAAAATGTCTGAAAAAGAGTCATAGTTTTGAGAATTAGGGCTCTCTGATGAATGCATGGAATAGTTCAATGAAAAAGTAATTATCACTTCACTATTTTCATATCCAACTGACCTACTTCAAGAACTGAAAGCATCCACAATCTACGTATCAAGATTACTCAGTGTTCCACTACCATGAAATTAAAACATAAAGTCACCTGTACCCACCCAAACTTTTTTTCCAAATGTTCACTGCTATTTCCTCAATTAGATCTTTTCTAGATCATAATAAAGTGAATCATGGGTATTTACCGAGTATCTACTGTCAGTTCATAAAATATAAGTGCTTAAAATAAAAACAAATTATCATAGTGTACACATCCTATGCTGGAAGAAAGGGGTATTCCTAAAGCACATTCTAGTGTACAAAAAGTAATATTGAACACATCGTGTAGATAAAAAGGTAGGGCCTTTGAGATTTAAATTAACAAGAAATTTTGGGAACAAAGAAAACAGTGGTAAATAATTTCCCCAAAGTGGAGAACAGCACATAAGAAGACACACAAAGCAAGTTCTCGTTAGCTCATAGCAAGCACGTTTATCTGGAAAATGCAGAAATCTCTGTGAAGACATCATAAGAAACAAGTCTGGGAGTTGGTGAGATAGCTCAACAGGCTAAGTGCCTGCTTAGGCAAGCACAGGGACCAGGATTCCATCCCTGGTACCAGGTACTGCCTGCCCGCTGAGTCAGTAACTGCATCTGGGTGTGGTGGTGCATGCCTGTAATCCCAGCACTGGGGAGGCTCAAAACAGGAGGATCACTACAAGTCCAAGCTGTGTAGTGAGACCATGTGCCGAATACATAAATTAAAAAGAGAAAGAAAGAAAAAGAGAGGAAAAAAGGAAGAAAAAAGAAAAAGGAGAAAGAAAAAGAACAAAGAAAGAAAGAAGAAAGAAAAAAAGAAAAGAAAGAAAGAAGAAAGAAAGAAAGAAAGAAAGAAGAAAGAGAAAGAAAGAAAGAAGAAAGAAAGAAAGAAGAAAGAAAAGAAAGAAAAAAGAAAGAAGAAAGAAAGAAAGAAGAAAGAAAGAAAGAAAGAAAGAAAGAAGAAAGAAAGAAAAAGAAAGAAAGAAAGAAAAGAAAGAAGGAAGTATAGGAGAAGTGCTGGAGCATTCATTTGACAGCAGATGTAGAAAAAGTTAGGTAAAGAGTAAAAATGGAGGCAGGAAGACAAGCATGGAGTTCAGTAGTTCAAGTACCAGATAATGAGAGATGGAACTATGATTGTGACCAGGATCCTCTCACAACAAAACAACAAAACAAAACAAAACAAAACAAAACAAAACAAAACAAAACAAAGCAACACAAAACAGGTGGCTCTATGGAGAAAGAGATAAAAAAGGTATGTTGTAATGCAAAAAGTAAAAGATAAAACAATGTTAACAAAGGCCACAAGGTTCAGAAATTTCAGTTGTATGAAAAGAATTTTGGAAGAGGGGTCTACCTATGTCAAAGAAGTAGCCCCATATTGTCAGAAAAATGAAGAAGAAACAGAGTAGTAGGTATATTTGCTTCTGAAGAATCACATGATTCTTTATTTAGAGGGGAAAAAGTTTCAGGAAAGGCAAGGTACTTCTGTAAATGTGATTTAGAAGCAACTACTTTCACTCTGCTGATTATAATCTCAAATTCCCAAAGAAGAACATGTTGGAAAAAAAATCATGATCTTAACAATGAAGACATCGAAGTGACTAAATGAGAATGGAGGAAACTTCAAGAGGAATGAATTGGGACTATTTGTAACCTGTTCTAGAATTCAGCAGTTAGGTAGGGTCTTCAAAGAACAGCTTGGTTATGCTGAAATGTGTCAGAGTTAACAGGAGGTAGTATAGAGAGTTTTCCTGTGATGAACAAGGAAAATAATTGGAAACTTGGTGAGGATGACACACAATTTTCACCAATCTTGAAAATGACGTGATGAATTACCATCTTTACCATTTTGCCAAAAATTCCATACAGGCCATTGAATTAGTCAGGACATAAATCTATTGTTAATGGCATTCTTTGAAAATATTTGCATTTTAACAGAATAAAAATATTAAATATTACATACATAACAATCTAATGAGCATTGAGTGGGACTTCAAAAAGAGATATTCAGAAATAGGCTATTTTCTGCTTTTCTTTCATCTATACCCAAAGAGACCTCTTCATTCATCTACTAGATGGGTTAAGAAAAAGATGATAGAGGTTGGAAAAAGACCTCTATTTGATGGCTTATAAAAAGCACTCACAGGGACAGGAATATAGCTCAGCAACGCAGTGCCTACATGACAAGTACAAGGTTGTGAATTCAATTCCAGGTTCCCTGGTTTAAAAAGAGACAAAATACTCCCATTCCTTTTTCAGCCCTTTTGGTACTGGGGAATCAAACTCTGGACTTTGTATTTTCCAGGGAGACAATTATGCTGTTGAGCTAAGTCCTTGGCCCAGCATGCACATTCTAAATGAGGAAAACTTGGTGGTAGAGTGAAAGTATATAGTTGAACAAGAAGAAAAGAAAATGGAATATAACAAATACAGTATTCATTACTAAAATGGTTTTCCCCTAAAACTCACATATGAAATAAAATATAGGCAGGAAACAATGTACAGAAGGAAAATCTTTATCTTTTTAGAGCAGAAAAGAACAGAGTATATTAAGAGTTTCTGACAATAAGTCCTACATGCCATTACCTGCTATATTCTGAGCAACAGTGAAATAGCTGCTTATGAGTAAGTGCTCACTTTACATCTCTTGATTCAACCGACAAGTGCACTTGGAAGCATCAGTGAAATTTCAATTCCTAGAGTCTTTCAAAATTGTAACATAGCAGAGTGTGGTGCTACACACTTATAATTCTAGTTTCTCAGGAGGATGAGACAAAAAAAATTCCCAGTTCCAGACCAGTTCTGAGTTCAATTATCCAGAAATAAAAAATAGATATAGATAAGTAGGTGGATGGGTAGATGACAGATAGGTGATAGATAGATGATGATAGATGATAGATAGATGACAGATAGATAGATAGATTGATAGATGATAGATAGATAGAT
>NW_004524835.1:1094944-1113456 GCF_000260255.1 Octodon degus | reverse complement strand
ATAGATAGATAGATAGATGATAGATATAGATAGATAGATAGATAGATAGATAGATAGATAGATGATAGATAGATGATAGATAGATAGATAGATAGATAGATAGATGATAGATAGATAGATAGATAGATAGATAGATGATATAGATAGATAGAAGATAGCTTTTCATTGGCTTCTATTGAGAAGAAATTTTACTACTTGAAATTTTATAAAGAGAAAAGAAATGAATTAGGTTATGTGTATACAGTGGTACCTTGGTTTACTAACTTAATTTGTTTTGCAACTTTGGGGAAGATGGCTGCATTTGTGTTTCTGTAGGGAAAATGGGTGTGAAAGTGTTTATCATCCATTGTGGAGTTTGCAAAAAGAAGCAAAATTTTGCTGAATGCTTTTGTTTGCAAATCTAAATGTTGCATAGAATTAGAAGTATGTGAACCGATGTGTTACTGTATCTTGTCCAGAGCTAGAATTTTATGTCAATTTGTTAGAAGTAAAAGATTTTTAAGCATTCTGCTCGTTTAAACAAATCATTCTTCCTTCAAGTATTGATACTTTAGTCCTGTGAGACGATCCACATATAGTCATAATTTCAAGTCACATCACCTTTTTCTAACATATATACATTGTATGCTAACTTACTGACAAAAACTTGCTGTTCTTTTTGGCCAAGGATGTTTTATGCCTAAAATTATCTCATTGGGTGGAAAAATGAGTATTATATTAGGTTACTTTAGTGAGCACATGATGTGTTTTCCTAGCCGTTTCACCAATGATCTCAGAATACAGAAAAATCCAAGACTTTGTGCTCTTTTGATATATTTTCCAGGTCACCAATACATTGAGTCCTCAACCTTCATGATATAGAGGATATGTGAAAATACCTAGAAAACAAAATAATATCAGTCATATATCCGAGGCAAATCCCTGAATCTTTCTTTGTCTCCATTTCTTCAGTCATAAGGATAATAAGATGTATAGATCTGTACTGAATATGTGAATCAATGCTTGTAAAGTACTTAGTGTTTGGCACCCAATAAGAGCTATATAACAGTGACTGTTACAATTATTGTCTTAAATAAAAATGTCGCAGATGACCTACCATTCATGAAAAATATAATTTTATTTTAATTTCTAACTGGTAGAAATTCACTATTCAGTTTCTGAAGTGACTGCCTGTATGACCATTACACTCATTTTCTAGACAGCTGGCTGAAGTATGAGGTGAATTCTGTAGTCATGGAGCAGATCAGAACTCACTGGCCCATACAAGGAACAAGCCTACAGTAATTTTGACCTCATTACTAGTGTGTTCTGAGCTAGACACAAAACAGGACTCTCAGAACATGGATTATTCAGATTTGCTGTCCATGCTAATCAAAGTCCCCAGACGATTGCTTGATATTCTCATTCACTTTAGCTAGGTTTACGCAAGACCAAAACATCTGGATGAGAAGTGAAAAAATGCAGATGTTTAAGCCTCATGATGGGAAGCATCCAGCTGTCTCAAATTTGGATTTGTCATTTTGTTCTTTATTTTAAAAGAAAGAGAGGCCAAAAAGGGGAAAAAGAAATGAAAAGAAAAATCTACCATAGACTCTTTTTTTAAAAGAAATATTTTAAAAGAAAGCTGGATTCATGTTGTAGAAATTTTAAATGCCCCAAATACGATTAAGAAAATTTATGATAGTGCACTACATGAGCTCTGCTTTAAGAAGAGATTTTTTTGAGAAGACGTCTAATCTATGAGGAGCATGGTTTTTATTTTTAAAAAATTGAGGCAAATTCTAGCTGTGTAATTTACACTGACCTGAAACTCACCTTGTACTCCACAGTGCCCTGGAACTCACAGCTATCCTTCTGCTTCAGCCTCCCAAATCCTGGGCTTACACGGGTGTGCTACCATGCCTGACTTGAGGTTGCTTTTGTTTTCTTTTTGTGGTTGTTTTTTTTTTTTGCTGTTCTTCCTTTTCCCCTTTTTTCATGAGGACTTTCCTAAAAGTCCTTTCATCAGTGTCCTCCAATAATTTACATTAAGTGAAATTATATTTTCCCTAGTGCATTGCCACAATCTAGCCTTTATGATTCTAACAAGCTCTTCTATCAGTAAAAGAAACACATTTACTAAATAGCACATTAGTAAATATCACTTTATGCCATCTTAGAATTTTATGTTGACTTATAGACCATCTAATATTTTTAATCATTAAATTTTACTCATGGAAAATCTAAATGACTTGCTCAAATGACAGTTGTACCATGGACTACAGAAGCCTACAATTATGAGGCAAATAATGGGCAAGTTTTGATAAAGATAGAAGGAGACAGAGACTGAAAGTAGGAAGAATCAAGATTTCATGTAAATGCTGTGCCCATGTGGAGTGCTGAAAATGTCCTGAAGATTCGCTTGGGAATTAGGTGTCAAAAAGCAGAGAGGACTCAGGAGCTACAAGATAAATGTAAGCTTCACTTAAGAACTAATTTTGTTAATATATACAACATTCCTTAACACAAATATCAGTCTAGTGCATAACGTTATTTAGGAGGAGGATTAGCTCATTGGGCCAGGAAAGATGAAAAATTTAGGTTTTCAAAAGGACTGAAATAAGGTGTCAAAGGAGTAAACTCAGATATGGGAAATTGGTTTTGATTATCAGCTAGTGTTCAATTGCACAAGCATATGGCAGGCACAACTACCTTCAGATCAAAGTGAATCTTTCCAGGTCTCTGTCACTATCATTGGCAATGCGTGTGGAGAAAATCCAAATCAACTGTTCTCAAATGTCCTGGAAAAACTAAATGAGAAAAATATTCTGCACACCTGAGTTTGTCCCATACAAAATGTAAATGGAATTTCCTCTTCAGAGTTGACATCTTTAAAGCCTTTGCATATGACAAAGAGAAGCCTAAGTTAGAATGTGTCATTTTGTGATTATTAGGACCAAAACCCATATAATTGACCAATTACTTGCAATTATTACATACTGTTCACTTCTTCTGATAAAGTAAAAATATGCCTGGAAATAAAAACATGTGCATTAAAGAGAAACAGAATATAGATATATAATTCAGAGCTCAACCATTTCACCATACCCGACCATTTATCACTTCAATTTCAAAACAGTAATTCTGCCAGTGGAAACAGAAAATAAGTTGTCAGCAGTTTTAGTTGAGCATGATGGAACCACAAAGCCAGAGACCAGGCAGTAAAATTTGTTTAAAAAGCTCAATGTTTCAAGACAAACCAGATTATTATGGGAAATATACTGTAAACTACTCATCCAATGTATTTTGCACAGATGCCAATTCACATGAAATTAACTTTATTGGTTTGAAAGAATCCTTTTCGTCCTTCTTGTCTTTTAATATGAGCGAACCCAGTCTTGGTCCTTTTCATGGAAGATGAATTTCATTGATCTTACACTTTGCTTTTCAGTTCCAGCCACAACCCAAGGCAGAACAAAAATTGTAAGCCACATCTTGACAGTATTCCTTCATTCATAGAAACTCTTTAAACCTCCTTTTTGACATCTCCACTGCTGGCTTCCTTTACTCTTGCAGAGAATCTAATCCTTTTATATTACATATGGAGATAAAGACTGATAAGCTTTGTCACTTATCCAGCATCTCAAAATTTATCTATAGAACTAAAATTAGAATCCAAATTTCTTGATTGACCATACTCTTTCCATTATCCTAATCATGTTATTGACAATTGATAGAAGGAATCATAGAATGCATATTCACCCATTAATTTTCCTTTTGTGGTACAGGAATAAAAATTTCTTACAAAGGAATGAATTTAAAGGTTTCCCAACATCTTTATGTCACATCTATGAGATCTAAATTGCACTATATACACAAGGGGACTAGAAACAATGTTGAAATTTCCTCCCTCATAACCAGTGCTACTACCTGCAGAAGAAAGGTTGATAAATCTATACTATATAAGTTTAATTCCAGTTACCTATAAAGGATTCGAGTTTTTCTTTATAGCTGAGTAGTATTCCATTGTATAGAAACACACCATATCGCCCTTTAACTTAGTAAGTTGTAAATGTTTTCTACATATTATAAGACATTTTTGAATTCTACTATACTGTTCATGAAGAATATTTGAACATTAGAGGCACTATTGGCACCATCTATAAAGCCACACTGATTACATTCAAATTCCAGAGTTGAATTTACTAGCTATTTCTATATGGACAAATTGTTTAAACTTTCTATGCCTTAATTTCCTATATAATGAAATAGCAATGAAGATGAGGTTGCTAACAACGTATCCAGTTACATTGTTATGAAAATAAGAGTAAAGACCTAGAAGAGAGTTTTATATACAGAGTAAGTGCCATTAAAATGTTAATGGTTCTTATATTTTCCTCTTTGCTGTATAGAGAAAAAGCTTGAAAATTAATGCCCAACAATGAGCAGTATGGGGGCTTGTTAAAGGATTTTAACCAAGGAATGTGCTCAAAGAAGGGTTTTGTTAATTAGTGGTCATGTCTATGCATTAAAGCTAGCCAAGCATGTCCTTTCCTTAAAAACATTATCAGAATCTTTATTTTAACTCCTATTTATGCATCAAATAGCATTTTTTACAAAGAAGAATATAGCCAGGTATGGTGGTACATGCCTGTAATCCCAGCATTTGGGAGGATGAGGAAGGAGGACTGCTGTGAGTTCAAAGCCAACGTGGGCTACATAGTGAGTTACATGCTAGCCTGAACTGCACAGCAAGATCTTGTATCAAAAACAAAAGAGAAAGAATGTGACTTAGATCTTTCATTGATTCAACAAATATTTTCTCTAACAAGTGAGAATTAGTGAATTGTGATTGTAACTAAGCACTCATCTCTGTTCTCAAATAAAAGTAAACATAAGTTTTTTCAGAAGGCACTTTTTCAACATGCCAACCACCCTGAATTTTTCACTCATGAAAAAAATCACAAGTTTGACAGTCCAAAATAATGAAGAGATGTTTGCTTGTTCAACAAGCTGTTATATATTTGTGTCTTTCAAGCAATCACAGTTTGAAATGAGGCAATTATGTGATGCATCTTCCTAAAAAACAACTGCAGTGTTGGAATAAAGCAATACAAACACAATCTTCGGTCCACATGAAGAGTTTAGCCCTGGTCAAACTGCATCCTCTAGGCTTTATTAATTTCTGGGCACCTACATTAAAAATTTTGTTAGTCTAGGGAGTTTTCAGAAGATGACGCTCCAGATGGTTAAGTTACTAGAATCATGCCATGGAAAGGATGATTGAAGGAACTGGAAAATTTTTTTCCTGAAAAAGAAGAAATTTAGCCAGAATATAAAGTGGATGCATAATCAGGCATATTAAATGTAATCCCAAGGGCAAAACCAGGGTAATAAGTAGAACTCATGAGGAGGGAAATTTAGGTTCAGAAACAAAAGTTTCTAAGGATGTAAACTACCCAAAACCGAACATGCTGCCTTGTAGAACAATATGAATTATCACTGAAAACCCTTAAAGATTGGTGCAATGCAGAAAAATTACTTAGTTCAAATAAGAAGTTGAAATAGTTGATATCTAAGATCATTTCCAACCTGAATCAATAATAATTACAGCCCCATTACTATATAATCAGATTTTAAAAATATTTCTCTATTAAGAATGCTTCATAATTGACCCTCATTATTACCATCAAACTAATTGTTCTACTCAACTTGTATTTGCCTTTTTCTCTTCTCCTTCTCCTTTCTTCTTCTATTCCCCTCCACTCCCATTTCCTCTCATCTCTTCTCTCTCTTGTCTTGTTTCCTCCCCATGCACACACATGACCAAATTTAATAGTTTGAACATAGGTTGACTTAGTTGTATACCTGGCAGTGTTATACACACACACACACACACACACACACACACACACACACACATTTTATATGTAACTAAAATGGATCCAAATCACTTTTTTAATTCTGTGCACCTCCTGCTAACCGAACATTTCACTTGTTGACAACATGTTTTTCTCTCTTCTAAAATATTCACTATTATCAGTTTCTTCCTAGCCATGACAAAGTTCTACTATTCCTCATTCTTTGTAAATGCTGTACTTTTAGAAATTCTCCCAGTACTTCCCTGCACAAAATAAAGTTGTATTCTGCCTTTGAAGCAAAGAAACAAAATTTATGCATTCCTATTCCCAGTCTGGGTGTTTTAGAATATAATTGTTTTGAATCCACTGATTTTATTGTTTCAGGTAGATTTTAAAGTTCTGGATATTAAAGAGTGCTCCATTTTCAAAGTATTATTTGTATCTTAAGAACAAATTTCACTTTCCTAGGCACATAGTTGCTTCTATGTAAACACCTGATTGTTTGACTCTATTTGGAAAATGTTTTCCAATTTCCTGACTGGAACAGATATTTTAGCAAAAGGGATACTTTACTGAAGCAAACAAATAGAGATACATGCCCCAGAGAGCTCACATATTAACATATGGTCAATAAACCCCTGTAAAAGAAGGACTTATTAAAACAATAGATTTTTTGGTGGAACTGGGGATTAAATTCAGGTCCTACAATAGATGTTTATATGACTTATACTTCTGTAACACTTTTTTCATACCAGAAACTGACCTGAACAAAAATCTCATTTCATCATGTTGAAAAATTTTGGAAAATGTGATTCTTATTCTTGTATTTTATTCTAACCATTAGAAGGATCACATCCATTCTGTTGTGAAAGAAAGCAAGTTCTAAGAACATTATGGCCTTTTCTGACATCACTAGAATCATATTTAGTATGACTAGATTAAAATTTATTTGAACATCATTATGGTGTTTCAGAATGTGAATGGCTCCACTTCTATTATTAATGTCAGTCTTAGCCACTTTTCTCACTTCTAGACATAATACAGGCACACACAGTTTAAATGAGGTTTATATGGGCTCAAAGATACAAAATTACAAGGCAGCCTAAAGTTCTAGCACATCATGTGTGCTAATGATAACTTTTGGTCTAGTTTATAGGGAGGAAAAGGAAAAATATCCCATATCAAAAGTTTTTCAACATAAAGAAGGTGATTGAAACTTTATGACATAGGAGAGCATGGTTACTGCAAAGATTAGCATTAAATAAAAGTGATATTATGGTTTATGGCTAGTTTTCTCCCCAAATCCTCATATAGTCACTGGAACAGGCTTCTGGAATTTGTGATTACTTCATAATCCAATGCTGCAATTATGGGTGTGAGTGGGCCTCACAGGATCTGGGGCAGATGGCCTGAATGCAATATAAGGAAAAGAGACCTACTATTATGGACTACTGGACTATATTGGATTATTTTGCTGAATTCATGTACCTACAATATTTAAATGGCAAGGGAATACCCATCTCTGTCAAAACTAAAGAGAAAAAGGGGAAATAATTGAAGGACCATTTTATATCTCTATATACAAAATAGTTAGGATAGATATACAGCTACTTTCTCTTAATTCAATGAGAAGAAAGATTTGTACTAATAGTATTTGGGCAAGATATCATGTCTGCATATTGTACTCTGAATAACTACTATGAAGGCAACAATATGAGATGCATTAATTATTGAAACTGTCCTACTAATTGCTTTTGAAACTATCTCATTGCTATTAGTTCCTCAATAAAATTAATTTGAAAAATAAATAAAGGAAGGGAGAGAGGCTTGTCTCTGCTACTGCTGCTGCTACTGTTTCTCCTCCCTTTTTGCTTTTGCTGTTTTGCTCTTTTCCACCACCCTGAACTGCTGCCCTCTTCCTTGTGCAGCACTTGCCTTGGAGCCAGTTGAATATGGACAACTCCCCAAACTGTGAGCTAAATAAATCTTTTCTTCCTTAAGTTAGGGTGTCATGTATTTTGTCCCAGCAGCAAGAGAAAAGTAACTGAGACAAGTGAAGTCCTTTTCATCAGAACAAGAGGAAAGATACCTTGAGAGTCACTAAGGAATCATCAAGACCCCACACTTTACTAACTCATGAGTATACAAAGGTAAACATAAGCTCATTTAAAATGCTTTATGTTGTGGTGAGAACACATGGTGCACTTCTTAACAAGGGTCACTTAGAGAATGGGTTCACCAGGATTCATTTTACCTTCCCTGTACTCAGAGGCCTCATGATTCAATGGGGCTCAGCTACTGCTTGAGCTGATGGTAGACCTTGGGGTCATCCATATTGTGTTAGTCTTACAGGCTTATGGAATGCATGAATTGTGACATCAGAAAGCATTTCACCAATATGTCAAAGGAAGGATTGGGAGGCCAAACAGTGTGCCTGTGAGTGGGTAATATATAAAGCTGTTAGGATGAATGTGAGAGTCTAGTACAGAATTCTGGAAGTTGGACAAGTAAAAAAGTATGCAACATTTGAAGAAAGCCACAGGGAGTGAGCAAATCAAGTCTAAGAGAAAGCTATGAGGGCTCCTACCTGCAATACCATATGAGTGGAACTGCTGAAACATTTTAGAGTTCACTTACCACACAACTTGAGTCAGGTGCTGCACATGGATCTGTAGAATTTAATGTTTTACCTCCTGTGTTTAGCTTTGGTTGTGTTACCCTTTATCTCCCAATTTTTCCCCTTTTGGAATGGGAATATTTGCCCTGTGCCATTGTATGTTAGAAATGCTTAACTTTCTGATTTCCCAATGTCTTATAGCAAAGAGTTTGCCTTCTGTCTCAAAGAATATTTTGGATTTAGGCTTTTCAGCATTGTCGTTGAAATTAAATCTAAATTTTGGTGACTATTAGAGATAGACTAAATGCATTTTGCATAAATAGAGGTACATGAGTCTTGGGGGGTACATGGGTAGAATGTTATGGTTGAGATAGACAATCATCCCTAAAACTTTCAAACACTCAGAGGAAGGACTTTTAGAATGTGATTGTTTCAAGGTGCTAAAGCTGCATGTGATGTTTGCAAGTAGGCTCTTATCAGTGTAGGTAAATTAGTGGGGCGATGACCTGGAAGTATATACTTCCTTCATGGGCTCTTCCTTTATCTCTGTTTACTGTTCAGTTAACATAAGAAACTTCCTTCCCTAGGACCCCTTCTCCATCTTCTTTGTACCTTCGATCCAGCTTCCCACAGACTGTAACAGCAAGCCAAAACAAAACTCTCAGGTCAGTGAAATAGCTCAGTGGATTAAAGTGCCTGTTTAGGCAGATGCAGGGGCCAGGAGTTCAATTCCAGGGGCCTGATTTGCCAGCCCCATTGACACTGGGCATGGTGGTGCACACTTGTTATCCCAACACTTGGGAGGCTGTAAATAGGAGGTTAACTACAAGTCTGATCTACACAGTAAGACAGACCCTGAAGACACTGTAGACATTGTCCTAAACACAATAAATAAATAAATAAATAATACTCTCCCCTTTAAATGTTGAGCATCAAATATCATGTCCTAGTAATGAGAATAGTGATCAAGAAAATCACTAAGGAAAAACTGCAGTGAACCCTCAAGTTGCAACCAGTCTCACATATGAACAACGTGGGTTATGACTGGAATTTTAGGTTTAATTTACAACCAAAGCCTTGAGTTATACCAGCCACTTGTGAAGCTATAAACAAAGACCCGCTATGCCAGAAAAGCATATGTGTCAGTCTGAGTCCAGATGCATGTATTTGTGCATGTGAGTTTGGTTAGTGCTTTATATAATTGCTACAATTACTTCTATAAAAAATGACACCTGGGGCTGGGGAGATAGCTCAGTAGAATAAGCACTTGCCTGGCAAGAGCAAGGGCCTGAGTTCAATCCCTGATTCTGCCAAAAAAAAATGACACCCAAAAAGCTAGAAAAGAAACTAAGGAAGGAAGAGAATGTAAAGGAAGGAATCACAATTGAAAAGAACAGTGTTAAGGAAAAGACAATCATACAACCAGAGACCCACTTTTAGTTCTGAAACAGTTCAGACCTAATGAGCCTGATACAGGTCCTAGAGGGCTACAGACTCTCCCAAGGACAGAAGGGACTGATTCTTGATTTTCTTATAGAAAAGGACTCTTCTTCCAAACAGTAATCATCTTCAATTTCTTGCAAATCAGATGTCTTGAATAGTGAGTACAGTATGAAATTATTGTCTCTGATAAACTAGGCATGTGTTATAAATTGTGGTGAATATACTACGAAAATTATTGGTGTTTCTCATAAATAACATAAATTATACAATCCTTTTTATTATGAAAATATTAGTTAAGGGGTGCTTTTGGAATTTTGGAACACACTATCAGTATTTCAATTATTTTATATGAAAAAATAATCTTGATTTATAACCAACTTCAGTTACATCCAGCCCTCACAAAGGAACTGAGTTTTTTATTATTTATTTATTTATTTATTTATTTATTGTGGAAGCAGGGGTTGAACTCAGGTCCTTGCACTTGCCAGGGAACCACTTATTCCACTTAGCCATCTCCCTGGCCCCAGGAACTGAATTTGTAAGTCAAGGGTCCACTATACTGAGTTTGACCCTACAAAAGCCATATATGTGCAATAAACGCTATACTGCAGGGTTTTTTTTTAAGTAATTGATATAGGGTCTCACTATAGAGCTCAACTCATAGTGAGCCTCTTGTTTTCAGCCTCCACAGCACTGGGATTAGAGGCATGTGCCACCACAACTGGTCAGTGGCTGGCTCTGCACCTGGGGGTGAAGCCAGCATGGTATGAGGTGCCAGGGATTGAACCTGGTCCCTGGGCTTACCTAAACAGGCACTTAGTCCACTGAGTTATCTCACCAGCCCTATCCTGCAGTTTTATGCCTGTAATAAAATATCCAAACATCAACCTCTTTAACGATAGAAATATTAAGTCAGAGATGAGAAATCACCAGTTATCATGAATACTGAAATAATCAGTGTCTACTGAATATTGTATTCTGAGCATTTTGTTACAGAAAGGCTCCAAAGTATGTCATTATCCCTGATTTAAATATTTCTAGACAAATATTAAAATACAGATAAGTAGAGAATCTCAGCGAGTATTGAACATAAGAACAAGAATAAAAACCGGTAAATATAAACACCATGTAACCTTCCCCTATTAAGCCAAACCACACCTAAGTACAAGGATCTATGTTGAGAAGGGGAATGATGACTTAAGGGAAGCAATTGGAGCTTCAAGGTGACAAAACTTGAAAGTGTGCCAATTCTAATGTTTGCCTCAGTGGATGAAACTCTCAAAGAGTGACCTGTGAAGTTGAAGGAGCTCTTTTTCTACCCACTCTTCACTTCCCCCACAGACCAGTGCAGAATTGTCCTAAACACAATAAATAAATAAATAAATGAAGGAGCTCTTTTTCTACCCACTCTTCACTTCCCCCACAGACCAGTGCAGACTATGGAATGTAAGTCCACAAACCACCACATCTCCACACTCTACCTTTTGAGAAGGCCAAAATGTTTAGCTATGTCAGTGGTTCCAATGGCCAAACCTCATATTTTTATGCATAAATAATTGGAAGTATGTGTAACACTCTGTATTCAGGTTTTCAGGGCCTGTGAGGGTATAAATCATCTAAGAGTGCTGAATAAATGAAGATTGATAAAGAAATGTACACAAGTTTACACATGTAAATTCATAGATATTAACATGCTGGAACATTTTCTCCAGCAAACTACAAATAACAACGGGACCTCAAATATTTTTTAAAAAGATTTATAAGTCCAGAAACAGTTCCTTTGCTGTTGCTTCTTTCTGAGCTATAGCTGGTGAATTCTATATGACTTTGAGAAGCTCAGTCAGTTCTCTAAGTGGAACAAAGAGATTCAGTTTTAAGGTCTGAGGTTTCTTTCAGAAAACAATGCAAAGAAGTTCTAGTCTCATTTCATAAGAACTCCCCAAAGACAGACAAATCCTCAGAAAGGAAACTTCTTTTAGAGTGAGACACCCTTATTTTATTCTCTGAAGGGTTCCCTTAAAATAGATTTATTTAGGCTTATGATAGTTGTTCTTGAGCATACTTTATGGACATTTTGGCAGTCTAATGAAGGTTGTGGCTCCTATCCCTCAAAAAAGGAACACATAAAATACTGTTTTACTTAGATAACATTCACAGGTGATTTGTGTATTTTCAAGATCCCATCTATTGATGCCCTTAAGGGTCAGTGATCCTCATGTTGTATGCTTCCTTTATAAACTGAAAACAGAGCATATATAAAGGGATGTATAGGAAAACAGCAGATAGGGGAAGTATCAAAATTTTCAAATGAACCAAAATTGTGAAGAATGTGTGCAATCTAGAATTAAAGTCATGACAAACCCCATCCTAAGAACTAAATGAAAGGCAACCAAAAAAAAAAATCTAGAGAAGTTGTCATGACACTATGAGCTTTTTACTCTGCAAAAGTAAAAGCAGGATATGCTTAAAGATGTTTGTGTGGAATGCAAAAACCATGACCCTTGGCTGCTACATTTTTTCTATGTTTTTTGTTAAACAACTGTTATGAAAGAATATCTCCAGGCATTTCTCTACCTTGAGGGTTAAAAACATGTACAGGATGGAAACTGGCAGAGTGCTGAAGTTGGCAGATTCACCTGCCTTGCTAAAGCGTCTAGAGACTTTCAAGGGCTCTAGGGATGAGGGAAGGTTTTTTTTTTTTGGAGAATCAGGTCACAAAATGTGTCCAATTCTTCAGAACAACTGAGCCACTACAGCAGATAGAAATAGAAAAAAATGTTCTTCAGTGTAGATCCCATGATCTCAAAATGCTGTATTTTACATTAAGAACATTTACAGGAAATCATTTTGCCAGTACAAATAATCAAGAACCTTTCTCAAATGGAGAAACTGGGAAGAAAACAGCAGAGACTATATCTTGGGAGGAGATAAATCATTGAGGCTTTGAGACAGAATTCCTTGTGGCTAAAATTCACAAAAAGAATTCTATGGCAATTGAAGTCATCCTCAGATAGCACCAGGTTTTCAACAATATTTTCATTATTCTCCTTGCTCCAAGAAAACCATATTATACTGTCATTTTTATAATTAAGTGTCCCACGAAGTTTTCTGAGCTCTGCTATAAACTCTGCACTTTTCTAGCTGCTAGGAACTCAGTAACTCAGTCAAGTTGAAATGGGACATGGATCTTATTTTTTAAGGATCTCTTAGTCTTCAGGTGGGAGTTAGTCATACAAGGATGAGTAATTATAGCCCTGCATCTAAGTTTACTATACATATTTATGATGTCAAGTACAACAGAGGAAACAGAAGTTAAGCCAGTTTGAGAAGGTGATAGCTCTACTTAGGCCATGAAATAGAATTTAAGTAAGAGCATAAGATGGGCATCCCAGGCAAAAAGGACAGAAAATACAAAGGTATCAAGAAGTAAAATACCATAATAATCTACCTAACTAAGGAAGTAAAAGACCTTTACATTGAAAATAATAGTAATCTGAAAAATATCAAAGAGTATATCCGAACATGGAAAGATATCTTCCATTCCTGGATAGACAGAACAAACATAATCAAAATGGCTATACTTCCAAAACTGTTAGATATATTTAATATCATCCCAATCAAAAAACCAACATCATTTCTCATAGAACTAGAGAAAACAATCTTAGAATTCACATTGAACAAGAGGAGAAAAACCTAGACTAGCAAAACCAATTTTAGGCAGCATAGACATGGCAGGTATCATCAAAACCCCAGATTTCAGGTTATATAACAAAGCATGCTGGCACAAAGAGTATGGTAGGGGCCAAAAAACCCCTCAAAACAGACTTGTAGGTGAAATGAGCAGAATACAAGATGAAGAACCAACTCTAGGCATACATAACTGCGTTATCTTTAACAAAAGGGCCAACCACTTTTGTTGAGGAAAGACACTTTTAATAAATAGTTTTAGGCAGACAAACTATCTATATGCTGAAAGCTAAACTTGGACCCACATCTCTCAACATACACTAATTTAAAATTGAAATTGATTAAAATTGAAATATTAAAACAGTAACAATCCTGGAAGACAGAATAGTTTAAAGTCTTGGAATCATAGGTGTAGGCAAGTACTTCATGAAGAAAAGCCCTGTTGCATAGGAAACATTACAAAGAATCAACAAATGGGATAACATCAAAGTAAAATGCTTCTGCACAGCAAAGAAAACCACCATCAACAGAGTGATGAGGCAACCTGCAGGCAAAGGACTAATATCAAGTATAAAGTACTCAAAAAATTACATCTCCCAAATTTAATGATCCAAACTGAAAGTGGGCATCTGAAATGAATAGACACTTCTCATCCGAAGACTTACAGATGGCCTATAAATATATAAAGAGTATTCAATGTCACTGTTGCTTCAAACAATCTAAATTAAAAACAATATTGAGGGGCTGGTGAAATAGCTCAGTGGACTAAAGCACCTGCTTAGGCAAGCTTAGGCAAGTGCAGGAACAGCAGTTTGGGACAGCCTTCCCCAGCACCACATGCCACACCAGCCCCAACTGCAGGGTGGGCTGAGCTGGCCACAGAGGCCAGGTGTAATGGCACCTGCTTATAATCCCAGTGCTGGTAAGGCTGAAAGGAGGATCACCAACTAGTCAGAGCTGTGTAGTGAGACCCTGCAACAACCAAATGCAAATATATATATATATATATATATATATATATATATATATATATACTGATAATCTATCTCATTTCAGAAAGAATGGGTATTAAGAATAAATCAACTAATAACAAAAGGCAGTGTGGCTGTAGTGAAAAAGGAATATTAGTCCATCATTGGTGAAGGTGTTACCTGGTACAGCCACTATGGAAATCAGTGTAGACATTTTGTAAGAAACTAAAACTAGACCTGGGGGAGATAGCTCAGCAGTCTACACATCTGTCTGGCAAGCGCAAGGATTCGGGTTCGATCCCTGGTGTCACAGGCCATACTGGCCCCAGAACTCCAGGCACACTGTAGTGGCCACTGAAACCTGGCATGGTGAAGCATACCTATAATGCCAGTACTGGTGAGGCTGAGACAGGAGGATCAGTACAAATTTGAACTGTGTAGTGAGACCATGTACCAAATAAATACATGATATAATTTTTTTAAACAGAAACTAAAACTAGAGGTTCCATTTGACCCAGCTCTTCCACTCCTAGGTATTCTCCTGAAATAGTTAAAGACATAATATTGCAGTACTATAGGCAGGCATACCCATATTTATAGCAGCACAGTTCATAATTCTTGAATTCTGGATGCAGCCTTCATGCTTATCAAATGATAGGTGATGAAGAAAATATGGTATTCATATGCATTGTAGTGCTAATCTTCCATAAAGAAGGAATAACTTGAAGTACTTTTGGTAAGTGGAAGCACCTCAAAAAAATAATCAAGTGAAATAAATCAGGCACACATGTTTAAATATCACATTACTCCATTTGTGTAGGAAATCCAAAGTATAAATATGGACTGAAATGGGAAAGAAGGGAGTAGGAAGACATTGCTCACATGGGAAGAGGAACAAGAGATGGGGGAATGGTGAAGAGAAGGAAGAAAATGGAATTTTAAAAAGGATTGAAAAGAAATGATGGTAGAGGTTTTGTAAATGCGGAAGGAAAGAAGGGTTAGAGGGAGAGGAGAATAAAGGCACAAGAAGAATTAATATGTGCTATGAACATGTGCAGATCCCCCATGATTACTGTAATTATTATCTACTGCAAACATGTACTAATAAAAATAAAATATGAAAAAGAAATAAAATAGAATGCATATCTAAATATTGCTAATGGAGCATAATGTATGACAATACAACAAAAAATATTTTTAGTTATAGCCCTTAATGTTTAGTTCCCATGATTCTTGACACCCACACAAGTTTTATTAAGGGACTGGCCACAGAGGAAAGTGATCGCCCACAAAGGAACGTTATCGATGATGTAGAGTGTGCCTAAGGAGAGTCACACGGAGAGAAAACATTCTCTCAGGCTTTCACAGAGAGAAAATAGGTCAAGCAATGGCTGTGACTCATCCACATGGCTGACACTGACAAAGAATCTACAAACTGTGGTACAGGGTTTCAGGGTAAATCTTGAGGGGATTTGACTGACCTTATCAGATACAAAAGCTACATTTCTTGTTACATAGGTCTTGCTTTATTTTGGTCTTAACCATCCAGCAGAAAAGTATAAAAATGAAGTATAAAAAATAAGCTATATTAATAGGCTGAGCTGCAAAAGGCTCAAGTCAACATCTGACATTGCCAGTTCTGAGCATAACCCACTACTATTATGGACTACTGGACTATATTGGATTATTTTGCTGAATTCATGCACCTACAATATTTAATGGCAATGGAATACCCATCTCTGACAAAACTAAACAAAAAGGGGGATACAAATGAAGGACCATTTTGTATCTGTATATACAAAATAGGATAATTATACAGCTACTTTCTCTTAACTCAATGAGAATAAACATTCATAGTAACAGTGTTTGGACAGGATATCATGTCTGCATCTTGTACTATGAATAACCACTACAAAGGCAACAATATGCAATGTATTAATTATTGAAACTGTTTTACTAATCGGTTTTGAAACTGTCTCACTGCTATTTGTTTTTCAATAAAATTAATTAAAAATAATGACAATTATTACAATAAATTTAAATACATTGGAAGGCAACCTACAATTAAAAGATAATTAAATACAGTAGTCAATCATTCCTATTGAAACTCTTTGGAAAATTTTCATAAAATTGGATAAATTTGATTATGCCTTAAAATGATATGGGTTAAAGAAAAAAGTAGCCTTAGTGTGCATAACTTAGAAATCAGAAAGGCAAAAGTTATGTTTAAAAGGCACAAAAGAAAGGAAAAATAAACCTATAGTACAAGACTTCAAATGTTAGATTTTAAAGATTTTATTGAAAATGCTGAGTATAGATGGATTCAAAGGGTTTCAGTCTCAGCCTATGAGGAAATGACAAACTGAATATAAAGTATTCCTGGAAAGGAAAGAAAGCAAAGACCAAGAAAAGAAGTATAAATCTTGAATGAAAACAAAGCGGGGAATCTTACATAATGTGTCTAGACCTACAAAGCTACAGTAGTTAAGATAGTGGAGCAATGGAGTAAGGAAGATGTAAGCAACATACAGAACCCAGATATAGTCAGTTGTATTATGATAGTGTTCCCTTACGCTGCTCTCAGAAGAAGACATGCTTTTCATTACACTGCTCTGCATCAATTGGATGTCTATGTGGAAGAAAGAAAATCATGACCCATAACTCAAATGATTGAAAAAGAAATTTTGTCCAAGTGGACTTTAAGAATAACTAGGAAAAAAAAAAAAAAACAGGACATCTTCCAAAGATGACAAAGGGCAATTTTGCCACAATTTGGTGAATGCTAAACATTTCATAAGTGTGCATCCCAAACACTTTCTCTAAAATAAAAGACTTCTAAAGTAAGCCAATTAAAATTGATGCTTTCTATTCACTGAAAAAAAAAAGTAAGGGATTGGGTTTAACTAGGTGAGCTTTAAGAACATTCTTAACCTGATATTAGCCATGTTGAATGGCTAAAACTACCTTGTTTATATATATTTACTTCAAGAAGGTCTTTTTATCTCTTCTTCTCCCTTAAATGAATTCACCTCAGAAATGTAAAATGTAAACCTTACTGTGGAAACACACATTTTAAAGAAAATAATAATCTGATTGCCTGTTGTCAATGAAAAGCACCAGTGGATTTCCTAGGCAAATTAATAAGGTTGAATTTTTTAAAATCTATGGGGGTAAAGTAACACAAAATTAACCATTCAAAATATACAGCTCAGTGGTATTTGCAATGCTGTTCCTCAATGCATCTATCTAGTTACAAAAAATTTCAACAAACCAAAACAAACCCTCATGCTCATTAAACACTCACTTGTTGACCCCCCTCCTCTGCAGTTATAAACCATATAAATGAAATCACAAAATACATAAACTTTCCTGTCTGGCTTATTTTATTCAACATAGTTTTGAGATTCATAATGACAGAGCATGTATTAACAGTCCTCCCATTTTAATGACTGAGTAGTATTTAATTGTGGGTATATAGATATTTAACCACTCATTAATTGATGAACATTTGCATTATTTCCGCTTTTTGACCAGAGTAACATGGCACTATGGATATTCATGTACATGATTTTGTTTGAACATTCATTTCCAATAATTCTGAGCATATACCTAGGAGTGGAATTGCTGTGTTATATGGTAATTCTATGTCCAACTCCTTGAAGAATTACTATTAATGAAGGTTTCAAATTTTCTGCATCCTCACCCATACTTACTACTTCCAGTTTTAAAAAATATGGCCATCTTAGTGTATGTGAATAAAACAGAAATTACCTCAATAAAAGACAGGAAACATTTACTTCAAGACCACTTGTGTAGGTCATCAGAACAGTTGGCCAGTCTCTTCTTTGAACGTTAAAATCTGTAGACATCGATGGACAGTTAACACTACTAATTAATATCATGTTATCAACAACTATCACATTTTTAAAAATCTGTCTGAGTCCCAGCCCAGGC
>NW_004524835.1:1083847-1086149 GCF_000260255.1 Octodon degus | reverse complement strand
AGTTACATTCTCTTAATGAATAGAATGATTTGTTCTGATGGTGTTTGTAGATAGGATATCATGTCAGCATCTTGTACAGCAATTAACCACTGGGAAGAATGTATGCAATGTGTTGATTATTGAAACTGTCCTACCAATTTGATTTGAAACTGTCTCATTGCTATTTGTTTATCAATAAAATTATGGAAAAAAAGAATAAAATAGAAATGGCTGAGTGTAAAAAAAAATAAAAATAAAATAAAATAAAATAAAATAAAATAAAATATAAAAAAAAAAATCTGTCTACTTCATGTTGAATCCAGATCCACAATGTTCAATAGCGGTAAAATTGTGCAGCCAGTACCAGCCACCCACTAGTAAAACAAAATTGGAATAAAGCATCATGAAGGTAAGTCAGGACATACTTATCCTCTATAAGAAATATAGGGGCTGGGGAGATGGCTCAGTGGAATAAGTGCTTCCCTGGCGAGCACAAGGATCAGAGTTCAATCCCCAGTTCCGCCAAAAAAAAAAAAGAAAGAAATATATTCCAGGCTGGGAAGATATATCAGTGGTCTAAGAGTCTGCTGACAAGCACAAGGACCCAAGTTTAATCCCCAGTATCTCATACTATGCCAGCCCTAGAACCACAGGCATGTTATGCTGGCCCTGAAACTGAGTGTGGTGGCACCTGTAATCCCAGCACTGGGGAGGCTGATACAGGAAAATTACTATGAGTCTGAGCTTCACAGTGAGACACTGTATCCAATAAATAAATAAAATAAAAAGGAATATATTTCATCAATATTAAAAATTTGAAAATGCTGTTTGATCTATCAAAAGTTCATTTCAACAGATTATCTGAGCCTGCTAAACCTGGAGACATAGGGCTGGTCAAATAGCTCGGTAGATTAAAGCACCTGCAAGCAGGCGCGGGGGTCAGGGGTTTGCTCCCCGGGCCTGCCATGCTGGCCCCACCCCTGGGGCATGCTGATACAGCAATTGAGACTGGGTGTGGTGGTACTCGCCTGAATTCCCAGCTCCAGGGAGGCTGTAAACAGACAGATCATTATGAGTCCGACCTAGTAATGACACCCTGAGCACCCTGTAGTTTTTTAAAAATTAATTTTGTTGAGAAACAAAAAGCAAGGAGACAGTTTCAAAACAGGTTAATAGGACAGTTAGAATAATTAATACATTGCATGTTGTCTTTGTAGTAGTTACTCATAGTACAAGATGCAGATGTGATATATCTTGTCCAAACACTATTAGTACAAATCTTTCTTCTCTTTGAATTAAGAGAAAATAGCTGCATATTTATCCTATTTTGTATATACAGATACAAAATGGTCCTTCATTTATATCTCCCTTTTGAACATCCTGTAAACCCTTCCCTAAAATACAAAAATAAAAAAAATAATAATAAACCTGGATCCAACTCAATGTTTCTTTATTATCAATTAAAGCTATAATAATTTACCATTGATTTAACTTCTGAGGAAACTAACATTTTTGATGGGATGCAAAGCAAAGAATTTTGTGTGAAAATTGTAATATTCAGCAATCTCTGGAAAGCCAAAACTGTTGTATGAACAACACAGAAAATTTCTTGTGAATATCTGTTGTAGTCAAGGTTCACAAGGGAAAAGTTTTAATATCAGACCCATAAGTTATAGGATTATTTTATATTTTTTTATTTTATAATATTTACCCAAAGAGTAAAATGCAAAAGAGTGCAGTAGATCTGTCCACGCACCATAAAGAATCCAGCTGAAGCCCTGGATTCCACAGCAATGTCCTACATGAGTCCCACTGAAAACCTCGAGCCTCTAACAGTGTCCTGCAGGAGTCTAGTTGGAGGTTTAGAGTCCCCAATAATGACTGCACTGGGAATGCCTAAACATCAGTGGTAGAATCTAGAAAGTGAACCAGAGGGATGCAGAATCTGTGCCAGCAGGCTGAGTCATCTGCACTACAGCCAGGAAGCAATGCTCAAAGTAAGTACACAAGGAGCTGCAGCTATCCCCAGCAATATCAAGGACCCAAGCTCATCCATCTATGAGAACAACTGAGTTCATGTCAAGAATGTATACAAGGGCTGGCGAGATAACTCAGTGGACTAAGAGTCTGTTTAGGCAAGTGAGGGGATGAGGGTTCAATCTCTATGACCCAATGCTGCGATGGCCTTGCCCCCAGGCACATTTAGCCAGTGACAGAGTCCTGGCGTGGTGGTATATGCCTGTAATCCCAGTACCAGGGAGGCTGAAAACTGGAGGATCACTATGAGTCCGAGTGGCATAGTGCAACCATGTAAAAGAAAGAA
>NW_004524835.1:1070846-1083552 GCF_000260255.1 Octodon degus | reverse complement strand
AAAGAAAGAAAGAAAGAAAGAAAGAAAGAAAGAAAGAAAGAAAAGAAAGAAGAAAGAAAGTATCACAAGGGGCCAGAGATAGTTCAGCGGCCTAAGCGTCTGTATGGCAAGCCCAAAGACTCGGGTTCCATCCCCAGTATAGCATGGGGTGCGGGCCCCACCCCAGGTGCACTGAGCTGGCCACTGAGACTGGACATGGTGGTGCACACCTGTAAACCCAGCTCTAGGGAGGCTGAAATAGGAGGATCACTATGAGTCTGAGCTGCATAGAGAAACGCTGTACTAAACACATAAATTTTTTTTTAAAGTATGACAGGCTGTTCAAGGAGGATTAAAATTACTAGCATCATCTACACCAGTTCCACTTTTGTGCTTTTGGCAACAATGCTCAAGTCGACCTTCCATCCCAAGTATCATGCTGATTCAGTTCAGCTCAGTGCCACAAGTCGACCAATATTTAATCCACCCTAATCTCTGCCTACATTACATGACTAGATTTGACTTTCAAAATTAGGCCAACAAACTTTTGCCTAAGTTAGTTATCCTACAGATATCCCCTAAGAAAAAAAACAGCAAAACTCCCCAGGAGGAGATCCCAAACTTCGAGTACCATTTTGTCTTTAATTGTGATTATGCATATTGGGTACAAGTAATACCAGTGATCATATAGTGAAAATTTCCCATGTATCTAGGTCTTTCCATGAATCTAAACGTAAAAATTGTGACCTCAGAATTTCTAGAATTTCTTTAACATCTCAGAGACAAGACACCATAATAAAAGACTGAAGAAGAGTAAGTTAGGATGGTGAGATCTTTCACTTGTGAAGTTCTTCAAGAAAAATGATCTGTTGAATTTATTGACTGGTGCATAGGTATGAAAATAATAAAACACTCTCCATGTGGAGAGGAATTTACAGGATGCCCAGCAATTTCTGCTGCTTCATAAAATAAAAAATCTGTTCTTATTTTCTTAGTACCTGAAATTCTTAACAGTAAACTCATTGTTTTTTTCCATAATTTTATTGATAAACAAATAGCGATGAGACGGTTTCAAAGCAAATTGGAAGTACAGTTTCAGTAATTAACACATTGCATACATTCTTCCTAGTGGTTAATTGCTGTACAAGATGCAGACTTGATATCCTATTTAAAAACACCATTAGAACAAATAATTCTATTCATTAGGAGAGTGTAACTATATATCTATCCTAACCACTTTGAATACACAGATACAAAATGGACATACATCTGTATACCCTTTTTTTTTTGCTAAGTTCAGTAAATTGAATATTGTAGATGTGTAAACTCAGATAAATATTCTAAAAGAGTCCAGTAGCCCATAATAGTATTGGGTCTTCCACTGGACTGGCAATGTCAGAAATTGTTGACCTGAGTCCCGTACAGCTCAACATAACAGCATGGCTTTACTTCTTATATTTCATTTTTATACTTTTCTGCTGGATGGTTAAGACCAAGGTAAAGCAGGACCTATGCAACAAGAGTTGTAGCTTTTGGGTCTGATAAGGTCAGTGAAATCCCCTCAGGATTTATCCTGAGATCCTGTACCTCAGATTGTTTGTCAGTGTCAGCCATGTGGATGAGTCATGGCCATTGCTTGGCCAAACTGCTCTCCGTGAAAGCCTGAGAGAATGTTTTCTCTCTAAGTGCCTCTCCTTAGGCACACTCTACATCATTGATCACTTTCCTCTTTGGCCCCATAATCTTCTTGATCAGAAAATTTGGCACACTACTGAGTTACATGGCATTACAGTACAAGTTCTCATATGTCCTGAGTCTTAATCGAGCTTGGAATACTAGTGCCAAAATGTTGGCTTTCCTTGTAGCCCTCCTTATTCTCTTATTTTCGTCTGCAAACTTAGGTTGTTAGCCATGCAGAAGACAAGCTTATTGTTATTACCATACAACTTAGGCTATTAAGTATAACCTCACTATCTGTCTGCATATCAAACATCTTAGGCATAATATGGAACAGGTATTTTTCATCAAGTACTGATATGTTGAAATTTAAGTCTCTACAGAATGTGATAAAAATATTTAAAAATTGGAATATATTTTAAAAATAAGCATGAAGAATTATATAACTCTTATGTTTACAAATAAGTCCATAAATCTTACCATATACAACCGTGAAGCAGGACAGTCCCACAACATTCCTTTTCTTGTCTCCTGTCTTCATTCACCACCACCTAATTTTGAACAATCATCTACCTGAGAGACAGCACAGCAGCAACTGGCATGTCATGACAAGCAGCACGTATTCACAAGACCAGAAGAATGTCAGGCGCTGCAAGCATAAACCTACTATTACAAATTGCTATCTTCAGTGCAGTTGCTTAGGTCACAGGTGTCAGTATATATAGTTAGTAAGGGTGAGAATCTTTCCAATTACCTTCTACATACAAGCATCTTCTGAAGATTCTCAGGATCATTGCCTTACCCATCTTCTATATATAACTGTAAGGCTTGTCATTGTCATGTTTCCTAGCTCTTCTCCTTTCCTCTCTTAATTAGTTCTCAGTTTCTTGCTTTCCTTTTACTTGTATTATATCTTTCTATTTGCATTTCTTCTTTTGAGTTCTTATAATAGGGAAATTATACAATATTTATACATGTGTGACTGGTTTATTTCACTTATGAGTGCATCTTCAAGTGGCATCCACTTCAATATAAAGGCTTTGAGTTTATCATTCTTTATAGCTGAGTAATACTCCATTGTATAAAAATACCACATCTTTATCATCCATTCCCCAGGTGATGGACATCTTGGTTGTTTCCAAGATTTTACTATCACAAATTGTGCTGATATAAACATAGCCACGCATATATCACTATGGTATGATGTTTTCAGATCCTCCGGGAAAATTTCCAGTAGAGGAATAGCTCGTTTAAATGGGATTTCCAGTCCAACTTTTTTAAGGAGTCTCCACGCTGATTTCCATAATGGTTGCACCAGTCTACATTCCCACAAGCAGTGGAGAAGAGTTCATTTTTCCCCACAGCCTCTCCAACATTTGTTGTTGGGTGATTTCTTTATGATAGCCATTATTTCTGGAGTGAGATGATATCTCAATGTTTTAATTTGCATTTCACGGATGGCGAGTGATGTGGAGCATTTTTTCATATATTTATTCGTTTCTTTAATTTCATCCTTTGAGAAGTGTGTGTTCATCTCAGATGCCCTTTTCTGGACTGGATCTTTAAATTTTGGGGTACTATTGTTTTTTAGTTCTTTATAAATTCCAGAGAGCAGACCTTTGTCTGAATACATATTTGTCATGATTTTCTCCAAATTTGTGATTCTCTTTTCACTTTGTTGGTAATTTCTTTTGATGTGCAAAAAGTTCTCAGTAAGAGCAGGTCCCAGTGGTTAATTCTTCAAGTGTTTCCCATACGATTTCATTTTTGTTCATGAACTCTTTGCCTACCCGTATATCTTCAAGAGTTCCTCCTACATTCTCTTCCAGGAGATTTAGTGTCTCTGCTTTAATGTTTAGATCTATAATCAATTTTGACTTTAGCTTAGTGCATCCTGTTAGACCTGAGTCAAGTTTTAATTTTCGGCATGTAGAGATACAGTTTTTCCAGCACCATTTATGAAAGAGGCAATCTTTCTTCCAGTGAGTATGTATGGCCCCTTTGGCAAAGATAAGGTGACTGAATGTGTCTGTAGGGGATTCAGCATTTTCTATTCTATTCTATTGATCGTCAGGTGGATTTTGTTGCTAATACCATGCTGATTTTATCACTGTAGCCTTGTAGTATAATTTCAAGTCAGGAATTCTAATGCCTGCTGCCTTGTCTTTATTGCCCAGGATTGCCTTTGCTATTCTAGGTCTTTTATGGTTCTAAAGAATTTTAGGAATGATTTCTCTAACTCTGTGTGATATGTTGGTGGGAGTTCGATAGGGATTTCATTAAATTTCAGGAGTATGGCCATCTTCACAATGTTGGTTCTTCCTATCCAAGAGCATGGAATATCTTTTCACATTCTGAAATCCTCTACAATCTCTTTTTTCAGAGTACTGTAATTTTCCTTGAAAAGATCTTTGACTTCTTTAGTTAGATGAATTCCAAGGTATTTCATTTTCCTTGGTACTATTGCAAAAGGTATTGTTTCTATAATTTCCCTCTCAGTGTGTCTGTTGTCTGTGTAGAGGAATGTTATTGACTTTTCAGCATTGACTTTATAACCTGCTATGTTACTGAATTTCTGTATTAATTCTAGTAGCTTCTTGGTGAAATTTTTGGGTCTTCCAGGTAAAGTATCATGTCATCTGCAAATAATGATAATTTAACTTCTTCTTTGCCTATTCTTATTCCTTTTATTCCTTTCTCTTGTCTAATGGCTGTAGCTAATGATTCCAGAACTATCCTGAATAGGAGTGGTTATAGAGCACATCCTTGTCTTGTACCAGATCTAAGAGTAAAATATTTCAGTGTTTCCCCATTTGCATTTTGTTTGTCATTGGGTTTTCATAAGTGGCTTTTCCCATATTGAAATAGAGGCCATCTATTCCAATTTTCTCTAGGACCTTTAACATGAATGAGTGTTGGACTTTGTCAAAAGAGTTTTCTACATCAATGGAGATGATCATGTGGTTTTAGATTTCACTCAATTGATATAGTTTATTACATGTATAGATTTTTGAATATTGAACCATCCTTGCATCCCTGGGATGAATCCTACCTGGTCATGGTGTATGATCTTCTTGATGATTTGCTGTATTCTATTTGCTAGGATTTTATTGAGGATTTTGGCATCTATGTTCATGAGGGAGATGGATCTGTAGTTCTCTTTCTTAGTTGCGTCTTTCCCTGGTTTTGGTATCAGTATAATACTTGCTTCCAGGAATGATTTTGGAAGGACTGCTTCCTTTTCAATTTCATTGAAGCTTTTGAGGAGTATAGCGACTAGATCTTCTGTAAATTTCTTGTTGAATTCAGCTGTGCATCCTTCCGGACCTGGACTTTTCTTTGTTGGTAGGTTTTTAATTATATCTCGTATTTTGTTGTCTGTTATTGGGCTATTGAGAGTGGTTATATCTTGTCAATTCAGTTTTGTTAATTTGTACCTTTCTTGGAATCTGTCCACTTTTTGTGTGTCTTGCATTATGTGAGAATAAAGAGTCTCAAAGTAGCTATTGATAATCTTCTGAATTTCAACTGGGTCTGTGGTAATTACACCCTTTTCATTCCTTATTGCTTGTATTTGAATTTTTTCTTTCCTCTTTTTGATGAGGTTAGCTAAGGGCTTATTAATTTTATTTAATCTTTCAAGAACCATATTTTTCTTCATTGATTCTTTGAATTGTTTTGTTCATCTCAGATGAATTAATTTGTGGTCTAATCTTTATAATTTCTTTCTGTATTTGGGCTCTGGGTTTGGTTTGTTCTTACTTTTCTAGTTCTTGGAGGAGCAGCATTAAGTTGTTTGTTTGTTCCCCTTCTGTTTTCCTAATGTGTGAGTTCACAGCTATGAATTTCCTTCTGAGAACTACTTTCATCGTATCCCATAAATTCCGATAAGTTGTGCTTGAATTTTCAATGAGTCATAGATATTGTTGAATTACTTGTTTAATTTCATCTGTGACCCATTGGTTGCTGAGTAGGGTGTCATTTAATTTCCATGTACTTAGGGTTTTTTTTCTGGTTTCTTTTGTGATTTATTTCCAGTTTCACTGCACTGTGGTGAGATAATATCCATTGGACAATTTCTGTTTTCTTGCATATACTTAAGCATGACGTATGGTCCAGTATGTGGTCAATTTTAGAAAATGACCCATGTGCAGCTGAGAAAAATGTGTACTGAGCTGTGTTTGGGTGGAACACTCTGTGTATGTCCACCAAGTCCATTTATTTCAAGCTCTGGTTCAGTTCTCCTATTTCTTTTCTAAGTTTTTGTCCGATTGACCTATCTTTTTGGGATAAAGGTGTGTTAAGGTCTCCTGCGAATATGGTGGTATTGGTTATTAAATTTTTCATGCCCATTAAGATTTGCTTTACATAGTGGTGTGCTCTTATGTTTGATGCATACATATTTATGAGTGTTACCTCTTCCTCTTGAATTTTTCCCCTAACCAGTATATAGTGGCCTTCTTTATTTCACTTGATCATTGTTGGTTTGAAGTTGAGACTGTCTGAGAATAGGATTGCTACACCTGCTTTTTTTCTGTGTTGCTGGGGCATGTGATATTGTGTTTCATCCTTTGACTTTCACCCTATGAATGTCTTTATGAGTTAAATGTGTTTCTTGTATACAGCATATTGTTGGATTTTGTTTCCTAATCCACTGTGCCAGCCTATTTCTCTTAATTGGTGAATTGAGTCCATTTACATTGATGGTTAGAATTGGGATGTATAGACTTATGGATTGACATGTTATTTACCTGTTGTCGTTTACTTCTTTTTTGCCTGTGTTTAATTGCTTTCCCTATTTATGTGGTTGCTTCTGATATGATTCATGGAGTTCTGGTCATTTTGTCCTCTGTCTAGAACATCTTTAAGTAGCCTGTGTAGGGTTGGCTTTGTCATCATAAAGTTCTTCAGTTGTTCTTTGTTATGGAAGTATTTGACTTCTCCATTAAACTTGAAAGAGAGTTTTGCAGGGTATAGTAGTCTGAGCTGGAATTTGTTTTCTTAGAGGATAAGTACTCTGCTCCATGCTCTTCTTGCCTTCATGGTTTGTGAAGAGAAGTTGGCCATAATTCTAATGGGTTTTCCTTTGAATGTGATCTGCTTCTTTTCTCTAGTGGCTTTCAGTATATTATTCTAGTGCTGAATTTCTGGGATCTTGACAATTATATATCTCATTGTGTTTTTAATAGGGTTGAGTTTACTTGGTGTCCTGTATACTTCAGTTACCTGAATGTCAGATTGTTTCCTCATATTTGGGAAGTTTTCTGCTATTACTTCTGCCCATATTTTTTAATGTCATTTGTATTGACTCCTTCTTTCTCATTGATGCCTATTAGTCTAACATTATTCATCTTTGCATCATCTTGCAGGTGATGTATTATTTTTTCCTGTATCCTAGTTGTTTTTCAGAGATCCTTTCTTAACTTTTCCCTAGCTGCACCAGCATCTTCAAGATCTGAAACTCTCTCTTCACTTTCACCTAAACAGTGTGCAAGCTTTTGATTGAGATTTTATGTTCCTCTATATCTCTTTGATTCTGATTCATGCGATCTATTTCTTTCCTGTATTGCTCATTCAAGGAATCCGTCATTTTTCTCGTCTCCTCTATTTTTTTTATCAATATCTTCTTTAGAAACAGTTATTAATTCTTTCACTGCAGTGTTTTTTTTTTCAGATTGGGTTTCCTCCCTATGTTTCTGTAGATGATTCTTTACTTCAGATACTATGATTTCTAAGAATTCTTTTTTTATTTCAGAAAATTCCTCTCTGAGTTCCTCTATGACTTTCTGCTGTTGCTAATTTTCTATCAACGCTATTAATTCATACATTTGAGCTGAGCTATTGTCCTCTGCATTTGTTCTGTGTGCGCATTGGTTTTCCTCCATATGTTTCTGCATTTGATTCTTTACTGCAGTTGTTATTAATTCAGGGATTTCTTTTTTCATTTCCAATCTGAATTTCTCTATACCTTTCTGCAGTTGTTTCTTCATTTCAGAAGGTTTTGATTCGTTGATTACAGCTGTGTTTTCCAATTTGTTCTGTGTTAGTGTCCTCTGCACTTCTTGTGGCAGGGCTTCAGTTCCCAAGATTGCATTTTGCTCCTTCTCCTTGTCATTTTGCGTAGCACTGCCTTCTGACCTTTGCTGTAGATCTTTGGTGCAGTTATAACCTCAGCACCTACTGAAGTTCAGGTGCAGATCTACAAAGTTTGGATTAAGCCAGCTGTGCCTGTCTTGGTTCTGGCTGCTTTGCTCAGTTCTTTCCTGCTGCTGCCCTTGGGAGTAAACCTGTTTGTGCCCCTCTGGCAAAATGTTTTGCTCCTGGACTAGCCGGTTGGTTCTGTCCCCTACTCTCTGCAGGGATTGATTGCAGCTGCAAGGATTCACCCCAGGCCTGTATTCCAGGCCTGAGCTGAGTGTGGAGGGGACAAGTTGGAGTAGTGGGGAGAGGTAGTTCCCCACACACTCACCGGGCCTGGGTTATGACTGCATGTAGGGGTCCCCAGAACGCGGCAGAATTTCTCACTCGGTGGGGAGGTTGGGGTGGTGTGCTGCGCAGTGGTGGTGGGGGTCCCAAGGGGGTGGAAATGAGTCTCACCCACACTGCGCCTGGGCTAGGACTGGTAGGTACTGCTGGTGCAGGGTTACTGGAATCTCTAGACTCATTGTTTTAAATGTAGGCATTTTTCACAGAGGATCACAAAGTCAGCCTGAGGGACTTATTGGTTAGCTCAGTTGTGTAAGTGCCTTTGTGGCACTTACACAACTTTGTGGCACTTACACAACTTTGTGGCAAATCCAGTCAGGTGCAGGAGACAGTAGTTCGATCCTGTCTCAAGTGTCTTACCAGACCAGCACTTAATTCAGCCTGAGATAGCCACAAAAAAAATCCTTCTCAAAAAATCAGCCTTTTAACATCGAGAAACATAGAAAGGCAAGATCAACGTGTAGTCTTTGTTTTAAAGAAATGTATTGAAAATAGCCTTCCAAATAATATGATGACTGCAGTTACATTTCCATAATGGTCACTTTTGTGGAGCACTATGCTAAACATTGCAGGTGTACTATCCCTTTTATCCCACTTCTCATTTAACTAGCACACAGAAGGACATAATATTATTATTCTTACCTTACCAGTAAAGACAATGAGGCTTTGAGTTTGAAAAGAACTTCAACAAATTCATACAACAGGCCAGTAACAAAATGAGGACAAATTTCAGTTTTATATAATATATATATGAAATTGACATATAGACATATGTTTAAGAAAATTAATATTGAAAGCTCTATTTCAGTCAATTGATGGAATTAAGTTTGAATATTGTGACCATAAAGTAAATGTTTTCCTCTACAAAGAGCATTTAAATTTCTTCAAAACAACTGGCATATTTGACAGGTGAGTATTAAAGTCTACTTGGGATGGAGTTTCATGAGAAAAATTTACCTCATACATGAAATACATTTTGAAAATATTGTACATGTTTCTAAAATAGAAGAACTATTTGCAAGGTATTTTGCATTCATTCTTTTATAATGCTCTGGTAGAAAGATAAGTAGCATATATTAAATATCAAGTGATAAGAATAGTTTTAGGTACCTAACTGGTTAGGGTTAGATCTCCAAGTAACCATATGCAACAGAAACAAAATAATGGTCCTTCAACAAAAAGTTAATATTATTCTCTGTGTTGTATATGTGGATGTAGGTGATCCAGAGAAATAGCAAACATAATAACCTCAAGCACCCAGGTTTCCTTTTACTTTGTTCTGTGGTTCAGAATTGCTGCTATATTTCTAGCCATTATACTCTTAGTTCAATAATCAAGAAGAAGGATGAGACCCACATATATTTTTATTTAAAGACTTTTTTCTGGAAGTGAAATATGCCAATGCCACATTTATCTTCATATTAATTACCTCTTAGTGCATTATAATTTAGTTCAAAATTTAGAATCACTGTACAACTCACAGTTGTGTGGGTCAGTAATCTGGGCATGGCTAAGCTGCATACTCTGTCTCACATTCTTACAAGGCTGCAATCAAGCTGCCATCTGAGGCCATGGTCTCATGTGAAGGTGTGACTGGGAACAAATCTATTTCTAAATTTATTCACACTGCAGTGGAAGAATTTCAGTTTTGTTGTTGTTGTTGCTGTTTTTTTAACTGGTACTTGGCTGAAATTTGCCCCAGGTTACTTGCCTCTTCTAATTTATCTTGTAATTCTGATTGAAAAAGTCAGATATTTACATTCAAAACAGTATGGGAAATAAAGTCTTTATTCTAATTAGCCATGTAGACAGATACCTCACGCTTTCATACAGATGAGTGTGAGATCTTTCACAAATATCATCTATTACTAAGTATCCTGAATTTAACATGTTATTGTGACATAACTAATCAAAAAATGAGAAACCACTGAGATCTACAAATTACTAAAAGACTCAGAGAAAAGCAGTTGGAATGTAAATTAATTGCGAGTGACACACTTCATCACTTTTTTCATTCCCATTGGTATGTTGACAGCAGTCATTGATTTTCCTGGGCTTTTAATGGGTTTATTCTCTTTAAGCTGATAAAGATATTTAAACTGATACATTGATAATTTATATAGACAAATGTGATACAGGAGGGTATAAATATATAACAGTGAACTAATTATGACATTCATTGTTCAGATTGCTCCAACAGACTCAGCTAAGTGAACCCTTGAGAAAAGAAAAGACAATTATTTCAGTAATTGAGACTTATCCTTTATAATGTTGGAGGTAAATCATTTTCCAAAAGTAGAATTCAAGTCCAATAGCAAGGTTCTTCCCTAAAATAAGTAAACCCTTTGGCATCTGTGATATTTAATCTTTTTTTCTTCACCAGAGAGACTCTACCCAGAGCTATATCCCCAGCTGTTTCCTCTTTGTAACTTTTTCTTTATTTTAAGCCACGAACTCACTAAGTTGCCCACATAAGACTCACATTTTCATTCTTCCTGCCTCAGCCTCTCTAACTGCTTAGAATACAGGCAAACTCACTCCACTGTTGACAGTTAATCTGGAGAGTCAACTAGATTGGTTTGAGAGATGTCTACATTGCTACAGCACACTTCTGGTTGAGTCTGGATGTGTCTGTGATGATGTTTCCAGAGAGGACTGGCCAGAAGACCTCTGTAGAATGTGGTTGCCATCATCCAATAGTCAAAATGTGAAAGAAAGATTCAAAAGCTCAATTTATTTTGATTAGGTGCATCTTTTTCTGCTGATGTTACCCATTGATATCAGACTCCAGATTCTTTACCCTTCTATGTGGACACGTAGCAGTGATTCTCCAAGCTGATTTAAGTCCTTCAGTCTCAGACAGACACTGTATCCTCAGTCACTCTTGTTCTAAGGGTTCCAGCTTCTTGGAATGAGAAATTACTGGATCCTCTAGCCCTACAGCATGCAAACAACCATTGTGGGATTAACGAGCATTTGATCCTGTAAACCAATCTATTGAAACCAATCTATTTGTTCTACTATTCTAACAAACCTTAACCAATATATTATGTGCAGATTCTTGTTAGCTTCAAATTTTATTCCTTTTCATACCCTGTGTAGTATATTTTTCTGGGGATTGTCTTGGTCTACTCTCTGTATTTTTAATTTTGGTTTACCTTTTCCTAGCTTTGTCTTCTATTGACATCTTTTTTCCTTCCATACAACATCTTCTGACATTGGAGAACAGATTGTATCTAGCGACAATAAGGAAAATGTGAAGAAAAAGCTCATTTATTTTTACTTCTGTATCATGTCTACCTCAAGACACAATACATACACCATTGTATACACTAGGCAGAAACTGGGTCCTCAATGATTCTTCAGTTGATTTAAAAAACAAAGCCACTTGCCAAAGTCCCATCAGTGATCAGTGGCAATGATATAATTTAATGATCTTGTGTAGATGAAGGAATGGAGAAATTTATTAGCACATTTTTAGTCATTTTATGCTAAACAGGCATACACTCTTGTTTAAATTTTTTTTTGAGAAGATGCTTATTAGAGAATAAAGGCCTTCGCTAATTGCTTGGATATTTTCAGGTCCCCCCAAATCAACTTCTCTAAATACTCCTGTATAGTATGTTACTGTCTTAACTTGATTGCTTTGAAGTTAGTTTCAAATTTATCTTTGAGTAATGTAAGTCCCTAGTGTTTATGGAATATCATGGAAAAAAGTTCATAACAGTTCCACGGTTTAAAAAAGATTATATGGAAATTCAGAAGATTATCAACAGCTACTTTGAGAATCTTTATTCTCACAGAATAGAAGACACAAAAGAAATGGACAGATTCCTAGAAAGGTACAAATTACCACAACTGAATCAACAAGATACAACCACTCTCAATAGCCCAATAACAGACAATGAAATAAGAGATGTAACTAAAAACCTACCCACAAAGAAAAGTCCAAGTCTGGATGTGTCGTGCGCGGCCTTGCCAGCAAGAACAACGCGACCACTGGTTGGTTTTCTGCGTAGCTCTTTATTGTTTTCTTACATCCGTCTTCTTCCCCCTCGAGGCCCCTGCTCTTAGCTTATAAGTCTCAGGGCTTCCAACCATAGGGTGCCACGTATGCACTGTCCATTGGTCCAGGTCTGCGGAAGCAATGCCTTAGCCCAAGCCTTGGCCATATATGGAGTTGTTTACTCCAGGAGCGCTCACCCCTTGAGAGGGTGGAAGGCGGAAACCGGCGCCATCCTAGGGGGCGGCTACATGTAGCTCCCTACACGGATGGATTCACAGCTGAATTCTACAAGGCATTTACAGAGATGTAGTCCCTATACTCCTCAAACTCTTCAATGAAATTGAAAAGGAAGCTATCCTCCCAAAATCATTCCTGGAGGCAAGTATTATACTGATACCAAAACCAGGGAAAGGCGCAACTAAGAAAGAGAACTACAGGCCAATCTCCCTCTTGAACATAGATGCCAAAATCCTCAATAAAATACTAGCAAATAGAATACAGCAAATCATCAAGAAGACCATACACCATGAACAGGTTGGATTCATCCCATGGATGCAA
>NW_004524835.1:1051417-1069877 GCF_000260255.1 Octodon degus | reverse complement strand
AAGGCTACTGTGATAAAATCAGCATGGTACTGGCAACAAAATAGACCTGAGGATCAATGGAATAGATTAGAAGATGCTGCAGCCCCTACAAACACACTTAGCCACTTTATCTTTGACAAAGGGGCCAAACATACTTACTGGAAGAAAGATAACCTCTTTAACAAATGGTGCTGGAAAAACTGACTCTCTACATGCCAAAAACTCAAACTTGACTCAGGTCTATCACCATACACTAAACTAACTTCAAACTGGATTAAAGATCTAAATATTAAAGCAGAGACACTAAATCTCCTGGAAGAGAAAGTGGGAGGGACTCCTGAAGACATAGGGGTAGGCAAAGACTTCATGAACACAAATCAAATCGCATGGGAAACAGGTGAAAGAATTAACAACTGGGACCTCTCTTACTGAGAAGTTTTTTCACCTCAGAAGAAATTACTAACAAAGTGAAAAGGCAACCCACAAATTTGGAAAAAATGACAAATAAGTACTCAGACAAAAGTCTGCTCTCTAAAATCTATAAAGAATTAAAAAACACTAGGGCCCCAAAATTCAAAGACCCAATCCAGAAATGGGCATCCGAGATGAACACACACTTCTCAGAGGTAGAAATTTAAGAAGCGAATAAATATATGAAAAAAAATGCTCCACATCACTATCCATCCGCGAAATGCAAATTAAAACAACATTGAGATATCATCTCACCCCAGAAAGAATGGCTATCATAAAGATATCACTCAACAACAAATGTTGAAGAGGCTGTGGGGAAAAAAGAACCCTTTTCCACTGCTGGTGGGAATGTAGACTGGTGCAATCATGATAGAAATCAGTATGGAGACTGCTTAGAAAAGTTGGTCTGGAAATCCCATTTCAACCAGCTATTCCTCTGCTGGGAATTTTCCCAGAGGATCTGAAAACAACATATCATAGGGATATATGTGTGCCTATGTTTATAGCAGCACAATTTGTGATAGTCAAATCTTGGAAACAACCAAGATGCCCATAACCTGAGGAATGATTGAAAAAGATGTGGTATTTTTACACAATGGAGTATTATTCAGCTATTAAGAATGATAAACTGCAAGCCTTTATATTGAAGTGGTTGCTACTTGAACATTTACTCATAAGTGAAATAAACCAGACACACAAGTGTAAATATCATATAGTCTCCCTTGTATAAGAACTCAAAAGAAGAAATACAAATAGAAAAATATAATACAAGTAAAAGGAAAGCAGAATCTCAAGGACTAACTAATCAAGAGAGGGAAAGGAGAAGAGCTAGGAAACATGAATAAGTCAAGCCATAGAGTTATATGTAGAAGATGGGCAAGGCAATGATCCTGAGAATCTCCAGATTTTTGAATCTAGTAGTTAATTGGAAAGATACTCACCCTGACTAACTATATATACTGATACCTGTGAACTAAGCTACTGCACTGTAGATGGTAATTTTTAATAGTAGTTTCATGCTTGGAGTGCCTGTCATTCTTGTCTTCTGTATATGGGCTGTATATGGGCTGCTTGTTATGACATGCGAGTTGCTGCTATGATGTCTCTCAGGTAGATGGTTGTTCAAGAAGAAGGGGATAATGAATGAAAGCAAGAGACAGGAAAAGGAATAATGTGGGACTGTCTTGCTTCAAGGTTTTATATGGTGAGATTTTTGGACTTATGTGTAAACATAAGAAGTATATAATTCTTTATGCCTATTTTTAAAATATATTCTAATTTTTAAATGTTTTTTATCATATTCTGTAGGGACTTAAAGTTCTACATATCAATACTTGATGAAAAATACTTGTTCCGTATTATGCCTAAGATGTTTGATATGCAGACAGATGGTAAGGTTAAGCTTAACAGCCTAAGTTTTATGGTAATAACAATAAGCTTGTCTTCTGCATGGTTAACAACGTAAGTTTGCAGACCAAAATTAGAGAAAAAGGAGGGCCGCAAGGAAAGCCAACATTTTCACCCTAGCCTTCTAAGGTCAATTAAGACTCAGGACATATGAGAACCTGTACTGTAATGTCATGTAACTCAGTACTGTGCCAAATTTTCTAATCAAGGAGATTATGGGGCCAAAGAGGAAAGTGATCGATGATGTAGAGTGTGCCTAAGGAGAGTCACTTGTAGAGAAAACATTCTCTCAGGCTTTCAGAGAGCACATTGGCCAAGCAACGGCCGTGACTCATCCACATGGCTGACACTGACAAAGGTTCTGCAATCTGAGGTACAGGATCTCAGGATAAATCCTGAGGGGATTTGACTGACCTTATCAGACCCAAAAGTACAACTCTTGTTGCATAGGTCCTGCTTTACCTTGGTCTTAGCCATCCAGCAGAAAAGTGTAAAATCAAAATATAAGAAGTAAAGCCATGCTATTATGTTGAGCTGTAGGGTACTCAGGTCAACAATTTCTGACATTGCCTGTCCAGTGGAAGACCCAATACTATTATGGGCTACTGGACTCTTTTAGAATATTTTACTGAGTTTACATTCCTATAATAATTTACATTCCTATATAATTTCAAATAATGGAACTTAACAAAGAAAGGGTATACAGATGAATGTCCATTTTGTATCTGTGTATTCAAAGTGGTTAGGATAGATATATAGTTACATTTTCTTAATGAATAGAGCGATTTGTTCTAATGGTGTTAGGATATCATGTCCACATCTTGTACACCAATTAATCACTAGGAAGAATGCATGCAATGTGTTAATTATTGAAACTGTCCTACCAATTTGATTTGAAACTATCTCATTTCTATTTGTTTATCAATAAAATCATGGGGGCGAAAGCTTTTCAATAAGATGAGAAAAATATAAAAAAATAAAACGGATTATATTTATCTATAATTTCTATGAAATGTAATTTATCCCTTTCATCCTCATCAAAATGTAATAAAACATTTTTCAGTAATACGCTGGTGCCCCTTAATTCTGACAAAGCTTCCGTGGTTGTCCTAAAAGGCAAAGAAATCTACAGCTCATATGACAGTATAAAGATGATAACTACTTAGAAAAGCACAGGTATCACTGAGTTATGAAAATTTCATTTGTGAATTATAATGAAGTTGAGGTTCATATGAGTAAATTTAGATTCATGTATAGCATTCTAAAAGTAAGACTTAGAAGATAATTCATATAATTAATGTCCACATATGGAAACCAACAGGGTCTGTTGCAGCCACAAAATGGTCTATCAATTCTTCCTAAATGTAATCAAGGGATATTTGAAGCCAACAGAAATGTCAACATGCTGAAATAAGACCATGAAAAGTGACAATTCATTTATTTGGAGACTTTTCATGGGAGGACACAACTGTTTCCATAACCTTAAGCAAAGAACATGGGTCTCTGTGACTGACAGTTTCTTTTGATAAGTGTAGTTCCACAAATGGCTGAAGAGAGCTGAGCAATGCTGGACTCTGAGTACTTCTGATTCAAGGGAAAATTTCCTGTTTCTATAAACATTACTTTAAGTAACGTATAAAATCTAGAAAGTACCTAATAGATTTTTCCATTTCAAAATGTGGGATTCAATAAATAGAAAAGATGAGAGTTCCACAAGGACAACGTTTGGTGTGGATTTGTACTTTTAATGGCTACCTTCAGCTGGCCCAGTGTACAATATTAGCAGCTCCTCTGTTCCAAAAATTGTGCATTTGCTGTTCATATGTCATTGTATTTAATCTTTTTGCAGATTCCAATAGGTAGATATTATTAGCCTTATTCGAGTAGCAGAAACAGAGGCCCAAAGAAGTGACTGATTCAATGAGAATACACAAGTACAAAGAGGAAGAATTCAAAATCAAGTCCAAGAACACCACCAGAATCAGTGCTCAGATTAAGAGATTCTTAGCCAAACAATGCTCTCGGTCTGTCTCTGTCTCTCTGTCTCTGTTTGTCTGTTTTTCTCTTTCTTGTACACACACACACACACACACACACACACACACACACACACGGATATTTTTTCCTGTTATCTTCTCAGAGAGAGAAAAAAACTGAATGAGTGAAGTGAAATAGAAACAAAAATGGAGAAAATGGCAGATTGACTTTCAGAATAACATTTGTGTGATTATTACAAAATGTTTTCACATAGGGTACCTCATTTAACTTCACTAATAACCCATGAGACAAATGCTTCTGAAGAATAAACTCATACCTAAATATGAAATCCTTTGGAAGATATTTCAAGCATACCCAAGTCCTTGCCTTTTTCTGTTACATTACCTTCTGTTTCTCTGAAGATACCTCTTTCAGTTAGCATTCTGCATTTCAACTTATTCTCCCTTTTTCACTTTAGAAACTTACTCTCATTCCTTAAACATTACAAATATTCCACCAAAATATTTCAAAAGGAGACCATCATGACCTAGAAGATGAGAATTGGAAACTTCAGTGCAAACCTAATTGTTAAATTCTATTGATTGAGGAAAAGATATTAACCACTGAGCAGAGATAAACTCCTCCATGCCATGTTTTTAATTCATGAATAAAAAAGATAGTAGAAAGAATTTCCTTGTTTGAGAAAGAGAGCAATTAAGAAAATCCAATCTGTGAATGCTTTAAAATTGTTAGCTTTGGGGTCGGGGAGATGGCTCAGTGGAATAAGCACTTCCCTGGCAAGCGCAAGGGCCTGAGTTCCATCCCCGGTTCCACAAAAAAATAAAATAAAATAAATAAAATTGTTAACTGTTAGCTTTATAAAGCTGAGCTAATTGTGCATTTTAAAATTGCTTTTATTTTAACTTATCCATAAACAATTTCCAAAAATATCACAAAAAGATTAGAAAGCATTAGAGGATAATAAACGTGATATATTTCAATCCCCATCAAGAGAGCACCCGAAAGAGACTTTATGATGGGGCATAAAAATAAATGCTCTAACATGATTCACAAAGTTATAAAAGTGGAAATCTCACATTCAGTAAAAACAAGAATAACACCTACAACAAAATGCAAATCACTGAAACACATAATGGTTAATGTAATGCACTGCTGCATAAACGGGGTTAAGCTACTTGAATATGCCTGAATTAAGATCAACACAACTCTTACATTTCTACAACATGGGTTTTCATTTTGCTCCCCAAACCACAGAAATATTTAAGATATTTTACTCCTTCATTTCTTCTTAACACTTGCCTATCCTGTGCCCCATTCCTTAGCAACTTATTTATAGTAAATATAACCTGATGAACTCATTTATATTAGAGAATTAAAAAGTTGGCTGATTTATTAATGCCAGTTATAAATACATTTTATGAAAGTATTTTAATAAAAATTTAATCCAGTGACTGAAAGGATACAGTAAGTATTTCAAGTAATAGTGCATGCTGACTAGAAACCTACTGATGGACACCATTTTATCACTTTTTCTGCTTATTCTTCAGATGCTTATAGTGATGTTCTTGCTATGAATATATACATTGCTGGGAAATAGGGACATCACAACTATATATATATATATATATATATATATATATATATATTTGGCAGAACCGGGGATTGAACTCAGACCCTTCACCTTGCCAGGGAAGCATGTATTCTGCTGAGCCATCTCCTCAGCCCCTGATTAATATTGATATATAAATCTTATTTTTTGAAATTTTTGAAACCCTGTTAAACTATTGTACACTATATATTTTTCCATATAATTTATCAAGATTGCAATGTCCAAAAGAAAAAAATAACAGATTGAAATGTCCCAAGTAGCTCAGTGGATCAAAGCGCCTTCTTAGGCAGATGCAGGGGCCGGGAGTTCGATCCCCGGGCATGCTGTACCAGCCCCACCCCTGTGGTACTCTGAAACTGCAATTGAGATTGAGCGTGGTGGCACATGCCTGTAATCCCAGCTCCTGGGAGGCTGTAAACAGGAGCATCACTACAAGTCCGATGTAGTAGTGAGACCCTGAACACCCTGGAGACCCTGTCCTATATTTGAGAGGATCTGTGTTTGGGAAGGAGAATCTCCCCATAGCATTGATTCCTCACCTTGTGTACTCAGCAATACATTTTTGGGCACTTTGTTTCTTTTGTTTTTTTTCTTTGCGGAACCGGGGATTGAATTCAGGACCTTGAGTTTGCCAGGGAAGTGCTTATTCTACTGAGCCATCTTCCCAGCCCCCATTCGCACTTTCTGATAAAGATGATGAAGGAACATAGGAAAGTAGAAAATAATAATAATTTTTCTTAAGATGGTCAAGTTACTGAATCAAGGATGAATTAATCAAGAGGCTATGTGAATTAAGTCAACTATGTTGCCCAAGAGGAAAATGGTGTTTATTAGAATGTAGCAAATCTATACTATTCCATTATATAAACTACTCATTATTGTTAATTAAGCTTATTGGTACATTTCAGATACTCATATTGGACATATTCATTATAGGGAATTTGCACCTATGTATAAAATATTTTAATTCCTCTTTTATTCCGAATCCCCTCTGCTCCCTTCAAACACTCTTCCCCTTCCTACTTAAAAAGCTTTGCTTCCATTATACTTTCTTTTTATTTTAGGGAATGGTCTACAGGGTGTTCAGGGTCTCACTAGTAGATCGGACTCATAGTGATCCTGTTTACAGTCTCCCAAGAGCTGGGATTACAAGTGCACACCACCACGCCCAGTCTTAATTGCTGTCTCAGCTCATTCCAGGGGTGAGGCCAGCAAGGCAGTCCTGGGAATCAAACCCGTGGCCCTTACACCTGCTTGCAGGTGCTTTAATTCGCTGAGCTATTTGACTGGCTCTTCCATTCTTTTACCTTTTTATCATTTTATTCCTTTTCACTTTTTTTCTGCACCCTTTCCTCACCATGCTTCCTCATTCATTTTTAATACTTTCTTCTTAACAATATCTGATAGGCATTTTTGTTCTTTCTCTTATAGTTTCTCATGCTAGATAGAAAATGTGATGTTCACACATGTGAATCTGGTTTATTTCCCTTAAGAATATGGTCTCAGGGGCTTGCGGAATAGCTCAGTTGTTTAGGCTGGCCAAATAGCTCAGCGGATTAAAGCACTTGCTTGGCAGACACAAGGCTGGGGGTTTGATCCCTGGGCCTGCAGTGCTGCTCCCACTCGCTGGATGTGCTGATACAGCGATTGAACTGGGTGTGGTGGAGTGAGCCTGTAATCCCAGCTCTTGGGAGGCTGTAAATAGGAGAATCATTAAGAATCCGATCTACGCAGTGAGACCCTGCAGACCCTGTAGATCCTGTCCTAAAATAAAGAAAAAGTATGGTCTCGAGTTTCATCCAATTACCTAGAAATGTCTCTAATTTATCCTTCTTTATGGTAGAGTAGTACTCCTTTGAACAAAATAACATCTTTTTTTATTCATTCCTCAGTTGATGGGAATTTGTGCTGTTTCCAATATTTGGCTATTATAAACTGTGCTGCTATAAACATGAGTGCATATATATTGCTGTAGTGCGATTTTGATTCTTCTGGGAAGATACCAAGAAGGGAAGTAGCTGGGTCAAATGGGAACTCTAATTCTAGTTTTTTTGAGGAAACTGCATAGTGATTTCCACAGTGCATGCACCAGTCTAACCTCCCCCAACAGTAGAGAAGAATTCCTTTTTCCCTACAGCCCTCAAGCATTTGTTATTGGTTGATTTCTTCAAGATAGCTATTCTTCCTGGGTTGAGATAGATTCTCAGTGTTGTGACAATTTGCACTTCTCTAATAACCAATAATGTTGAGCATGTTTTCCACATGCTTAAATGGGTGTCCTGTGTGACAGAACAAAGTCTCTTATTTAATTTTCCAAAAACTATCTCGCTGGAGATGTGAATAGGTACCCTGGTAGAATTAAAATTATCAGGACCCCTTTTTCCTCATAAAATTGTTACAAGCAGAGACTGGGGATATAGTTCAGTGACATAAGCACCTGCCTGGCAAGTGCAAGGTCCAGAGTTTGATCTCCAATACCAGGAAAAAAAAGCTACAATTATACTGTCAGCATCAAAGTGACCTAGCACATCAAATAGAAATTTACATCAGTAGCAAAGTACAAGGACGCAAATAAAATAGGAAAATATGTTTAAAAGTTCTTGACATTTAAACTAAGAATAAAATATAGTAGAATTTTCCTTCACAGAATACATACAGAAAACATTTAGGCACTAAGTGGTGACATTCCAAATGTATGTGCAGATATAAACAAAACATATAATTGGCAAACATTTTACTTGCACAGCAATTGAATTTATCATGATCTTATAACAATGCATATATTATATAGCAATGCATCTGGTCCTTCAATGACAATCAGTATTCTAAATATAGACAATAGAAAACAACTACCTATATGTGGAAGTGAAATTGCATTAACTGGACCTAAATGTACTTTTTTAATCATGTATCAATGAAATATTGCATTTTCATTAGCGATCCTGGAGTTTTATTTATATTTTTTATACTGGGAATTGAACTCAGTTCCTCATGATTGCCAGGCAGGCCCTCTGCCTCTAAACTACATCCCTGGCCCTTTTATTTATTTTTTATTAGTGAATATCAATTATATAGAGTAATGGGTAAATTCTGACATTTTTATACATGCATATGAGATATTTTGATAAAACTGACTCTCCTTGTTGCCCCAGTTTACTTATTCATTTTCAATTCCCTGAACCTTCATCACTTCTCTAAGTCTGTCTCCTACTTTCCACCAACTTTTTTCCACTAGATCACAAAAATGAAAGGAAACACACACTGTTTGCCTTTACATATCTGGTTTATTTCACTTAACATGATAGCCTCCAGGCTCATCCATTTTCTTGCAAATCACACCATCATGATTTTGTTCTTTATTAATAATACTGCATTGTGTGTATACACCACATTTTCTTTATTGTTTCACCCATTTATAAACACCTAATTTCATAACTTAGCTTTTATAAATTGTGCCGCAGTAAACATAGTACATATGTATAGTATGCTGATTTTAATTATTTTGAGTATGTAACAAGGAATTGTATACCTGGATCATATGATGATTCTATTTTTAGTTTTTGTGAAGAATCTTTGTACTGTGTTCCATAGTGGTAGCGTTCATTTATTTTTTATTTTTTATTTTCTGAATTTAGGGCAGGGTCTATGGGGTCTACAGGGTCTCACTACGTAGATCAGTTTCATAGTGATTTTCCTGTTTTCAGCCTCTCAAGTGCTGCAGTTACAAGCATGCTCCACCACGCCCAGCCTCAATCACAGTCTCAGCACACCCCAGGGGCAGGGCGGCCTCTGTGCTCTGCCTAAGCAAGCACGTTAGTCTGCTGAGCTATCAGGCCAGCCCTGTAGTGCTCATTTATAATCCAGTCAATAAAGTGTAAGTGTTCTCCTCTCTCTCCATTTCTCTTAGTATTTACAGTCCTGTGTATTGTGCCTAGGGTGAGATATAATCTCATTATAGTTTTGATTTGCATTTCCTTAATGGTGAAAGATACTGAAAATTTTTTATATAATTTTTGGATATTTGTACTTCTCTTGACAAGTTGTTTGAGAGTTCTAAGGGCAACACTATTTGTTTTAAAGACATTTAAAATGGTTTACATGATATTAATCAAATCCTCAGTTTTAATTTATAAATATTAAATATTTAAATGATATTTCAAGAATATTGCACCAAAACAGAAAAGCTCAAACTAGTTGAAGTCTTCATTTGCATAGTTGAATTTGAGTTCGAAGCCAAGGACATACACCCAAGGAATCTAAGCCCTCGCCCAATAAGCCAAATAAATAAATAAATAGGAAAGAATTTAGTCGTCAAACAGGCCTGTGTAAATATTGTTGAAGAACTCCCTGAAGGAAAATTCACTGTATGTGTGCATTTGTAAAGGTAAGCAGAAAACCCCCCAATGATCAGTGTTAATTGAGAAATAATGTGATGGTGTTGTAAAACAGGTTTTGTGCATAGGAGCTAATCTGAGCTGGAACATATATATCCCGAGAAGCCTAGAGTCATAATAAAAAAGCAGCATTTAAACAAATGACAACAGTGCTATTATGAGTTGTATGGGAACAAACCGGTCAAGTAATGGCCATGACTCATCCAGATGGCTGACACTGACAATAGATCCACAAGGCGCTGTACGTGGTTCCAGGGTAAATCTTGAGGGGATTTCACTGACCTTATCAGATAGCAAAAGTTACATTTTTAGTTGTATAGGTCTTGCTTTAACTTGGTCTTAACCATCCAGCAAAAAAGTGTAACCACAAAGTATAAAAAGTAAAGCTATGTTAATATGCTGAGCTGTAAAAGGCTCAAGTCAACAACTTTGGACAATTTCCAGTTGTGCTGATAACTCAATACTATTATGGACTATTGAACTCTATTGGGTTATTTTGCTAAATTCAAGTACCTATAATCTGTGGACTGGCATCAAGTATGAAAAAGTCCTTTAAAGTCTGCTCTAAATACAGCTTCTCTAACTGCAGTGGAACGCCCATCTCTGGCAAAACAAAACAAAAAAGGGGGATATAAATAAAGAACCAGATTTTCTGTTGTTTTTTTTTTGTGAAAAAAATATATATGTATAAACAAGATAGTTAGGCTAAAGGTCGGCCAAATAGCTCAGCAGATTAACGTGCCTGTAAGCAGGCACAGGGGCTGGGGGTTCAACCCCCGGGCCTGACCTGCCAGCCCAGCCCCAGGGGTGTACTGAAACAGAAATTGAGATTGAGCATGGTGGCACGTGCCTGTAATCCCAGCTCTTGGGTAGCTGTAAACAGGTGGATCACTGCAAGTCCGATCTAGTAGTGAGACCCTGAACATCCTGTAGACCCTTCCCTAAAATACAAAAAAAAAGATAGGATAGATATACAGCTACTTTGTCTTAGTTCAATGAGAAGAAAGGTTTGTACTAGTATTGTTTAGACAAGATATCATTTCTACATCTTGTCCTCTAAATAACTACTACAAAGACAACAATATGCAATGTATTAATTATTTTAAGTGTCCTATTGACCTGTTTTGAAACAGTTTCATTGCTATTTTATATTTTTTGTCATTAAAATGAGTAAAATTATAAATAAATAAATAAATAAATAAATACATAAAAATAAAATATCAGAAATTTCCATTCAGATAAATAAGAAGGATGTGAATCTTGACTAAGGGAATGAAAGAAACAAAACATAAAATACTATTAATGTATTAAGGCTCTGCTCTTTCAATTTGCCTCATCAAATGGGGAATGGTACAGCAAAAGTCTTATTTTGAAATATCACTTGGGAGGAATCCATGGGAATAAATTCAAGAAATTAAGAGAAATTAGTTGCCTGGTAAATACAGGCAAAATAAATTTACAGTAAAAATACAGCAAAAATAAATTTACTGTCTGGTAAATACATGGTAAGTATTACTGCCTGTTACTGGTAAGTGTATTGGCAGTATTGTAAGTTTATTCATAGAACAAAAAAAGCAATATATTAGGGGCTGGGGAGATGGCTCAGTGGAATAAACTCTTTCCAAGCAAGCTCAAGGGCCTGAGTTCAATCCCCGGTTCCGCAAAAAAAAAAAAAAAAAAAGCAATATATTATTCCCTTATGTGTGTAAGACTACTACAATTTAAGATGCCAAAATCTGTACCTACAACACACAATTCACAAGTTAACATCTTCTGTGTGGTTAGAACTATTTAATTCATTCGAAAATTGATTATGATACAATGGTCAAAAGATGGAATGCAGAGATCAAAAACAGTAGACATGTACGCATTGTACCATGGAGCAATATTTATTCACCTTAGAACATAGCTGACAAATCAAAGGTTAGTATGGAAGGGTATACAGATTTAAACACCCTGGGATGTTTATTAGTAATTCTCTGGGAAATAAACATTCTCCTTCCCCAAAACATACTATTTGGCTGAAGATCCATCGAGGATCAATAATGATAGGATAAAAATCATTGTATTTCCACTCTTCCAGTAATAATAAAAGCTGAGAAACATTGAGCTCAAAAGAGCATTATCATTCTGAATACAGGATGGAATAAATATCCTAATTCATGACGTAAATATGGGAATATCATATGAACAACAGTTGTTTTCTTCCCATTTGCCCTTTATTCAACAGAAGCTCCCTCATGTAAATTTCCAACTTATTGCTTTGTCTTTTTAAAACACTGTAGGAATTCAGTATGAATACAACTTTAAACCAGTCAGTTCCGGTAACATATGTATTACATATTAATAGGTTACCTTAGCGAAATTAATGGCTATCATTGAGTTCTTTTTGCTAAATTTAAAAAATTTGGGTGATAGTACTACAAATAATGTCACGTTATTGAATTATCACGTATCAGATATCACATTTTAATTATCAATAATGATAATTGAATGATTTCAACTATAAATATCACACTTCAATTATCCCGTGACGGGCATTTTGGTTGTCAAGTAATGGCTTCAGCAGTGTCATGTATAGAGTAAATTCTCAACACAAGTATATATTAACAATTATTAGGGCCAGTGAGATAGCTCAGCAGACTAAACACCTGCTTAGATAAGCACAGGGCCCTGTGTTCTATCCCTGGCACCATGTGCAGCTCTCTCTGGCCCCACCCCCTGGGAGTGCTGAGCTGGCCATGCGGAACTGGCGTAGTGGCACACACCTGTAATCCCAGTGGTAGGGAAGCTTTAAACAGGAGGATCAATACGAGTCTGAGGTGTGAGGTGAGAACCTGTACCAAACACATATGCACACACAAAAAAAATTATTGAAATTCAACCACCCTCAGGAAGAGTGAACACATCATATTCAACTTTATCAATCATTTGTTAATGAATCTGGCACCACCTCTTTTTTTCAGAGAAAGTTTTGAAGAAAGGAAAAATGTGAAAACTCCAGCTTATTGTGGAAACTGTGAATGATAGAGAAGGATTTCATTGTAGGTAAGGAAAGGAATACACATGTAGAACAATGCAAACATTTATTTTCACCTCAAAAGTTTTCTGGAAACTAGTACCTCTCCCTTCTATTTTCAATGTCGCTAGCTTTTATGCAGATCAAGTTTGCAATACTTGGTTACTTGGATGAAACTGCAAAATATCTGTTCTCATGAGGAAAGTGTTTAAATCTAAAAGGAAAAGGTATCTACTTAAAAATATATTTAAAAGGAAGGGAAGCTCACAGGAAATGTTTTACATCTGACCATAGATACAATTCACTCTCTTGCTGAGACTTGCACGTGGTTGCTGGATTATTGTATTTCCTGGGGTAAAATGGTATTTTCTTTGAATAAAGAGAAATGCAAGCATTATGCTCTGTCCTACTATATTTATTTTGCATTTCAGGAGTGATAGTGCTTTACTGCCTCACTTTGGTCCTAGAAAAGCTGAATCTAGACAAAGTATAAGCATTCAGTAGAATGACTAATATTCCTTTAACCTGAATTCAAGATGAGCCACATCAGAAAGATCAGACTGATCCAGTCAGAAGCCTAAAGTTTGATGTAGATTAATTCCTCAAAATCATCGTGTGGTGAATGTTAGTAACAATCATTGACTACTCATGACTTGAGCAAGTTTTTTAATATACCTAGGATTTACCTTATTCATATATAAGAGGTTACTAGTTTTTTCTAATAACCAATTAAATGTTAAGAAATATAATGTCCTGAAGCTGTTAGTGTGGTATCTTCTCGCTAATGGTACCAATTATTATTCTTAATAAATTCATGTATATGACTAGATAACTGCATGGTACACATAAATTTAAGATGTAAAATAAGTTTAATTTTGAATCCCAGTCACAAAACATAAATAATAGCATACACACCATAGGACATTATAAGAAGGGAATGGAATAAAACACAATGAAATAATCTGTGTGAAGGGTATGGTTTAGGGCAACTGTTCTATAAATGTCACTTTCCTTCTTTTTTGCACCATTCTGCTCTTTAATTACAAGGGAGGATTATTTCTTTAAGGGAAACATTTTTATTTAGTAAAACTTTTCCAAACCCTAACAAAATGTGAGCTTAAAATAAGGCAAAATAAAGCATGAGGCATGATTAGATGGTATCATTCTCAAATAAGTTCCAGCTTTCCAATGATACTTTACATGACTTATATAAGATCAGTCTCTATTTTCTTATTCTTTAATATTGTTTATTATTTTCCTAGGACTTTTCAGAATACAGTGTTATTGTATTTGTCTACTTGGCATAAAATAGTTGTTCCATATTTTTTTCTTAAATTATTGAATTCCACTTCCTTCCAGGAAAGTCTAATATTATTAATTGACATTTTTCTCATTGACATTTATTTTTACTTGCATTGGTCCATCTGTCTCTTGCACTGCCAAAAAATTCTTTATTTTGCTCACTGAAATACCAAAAATTCTCTGCCTTTCTGCTTTTATTTTTATTTTTCCATTTTTTCAAATAACAGATACTTCTGATTCACAATCTCCAGTAAGATGCAGGCTTTGATCTTCTTTAATGTTATTGATGAGGGGCTTATAATTAACTATCTGTTATCTATCATCTGTATAGCTTTTGATAGGAGAGGTATTTACCCTATAAGGTGACAATAGTCAGTACGGAAGTCTGCTTTTCAGGAACATAGAAACCACACACATAATGTTTGACAGCATAATCCTCCAAGTACCATATATTTAAAATGTTATATGTTTATTTTTATGAGTCATTAATTTCTATATTGAAGATGTCCTCGAGTTATTGGAGGATGAATTTATTTACTAAAACATGTTGGCAAAGGGGGCCAGTCTTAGACATGGTATGTGAAAAAATAAGGCACTACATTAAAAATATATAAGAAGCCAATAAATAGAGGCTTTTTCAGAGAATGCTAGAATATTTGTTTATTTTAATTTAATTTATTTTTTGCAGTACTGAGGATTGAAATCCGGACCCTGCACTTGCCAGGCAAGCACTTATTCTACTGAACGATCTTCTTGGTCCCTATGCTAGAATATTTGAATGGATCCTTAGAACAAGATTGCTTTGTGCTTGATAAAATCAATACAACTCCGGAATTGAACAGAAGAATAGATCTATATTCTTAGATTTGTGCCAGAATGATTGACCTAGATTGAGTTATTCAGAGAAAATAGAGGTGTTGATGAAGTCCTCCTGCTGCATTGGCTATAGTAGCTTTAGAGTCTTGCAGAATGAGGTTCCATTCCCTACTCTCCCTTGTACAAAGTACTGAAATTCTGTGAGACTGTTTTATCTGAAAAGTGGAGATGATATTAGTGCTCCCATATGAGTCACATGAGACAATGAATGAAAACATTTGCACAGTGCCTGTCATGATTTAAAGATTCAATAAATTATGAATAGTTACTACAAGTAATTCACTCCAAGTCAGGGACATTATTCTGGGCTATGTTGGCCATATGACAGCCCTAAGTAAGACATTTGACACATGTGCTAAGATATATCTGACCAAGAAACTCTCATTCAATATTCTCTTTTGTTCCTTTAAGCCCAAATTTATCCCCCTGCCTGCCATGCCAGCACCACCCCCAGAGCGTGCTGAGATGGCAAATGAGACTGGGCGTGGTGGTGTTTGCCTATAATCCCAGCACTTGGGAGGCTGTAAACAGGAGAATCACTATGAGTGTGTTTTAATAGTGAGACCCTGAACACCCTGTAGACCCTTCCCTAAAATTCCAAAAAAAAAAAAAAGCTCCCAAATTTAGCATCAAGAACATCTTTTTACTAGGTAGTGGTATACACAATGGTCTTCATAAAAATCTACTGCTACAATGATAATTTAATTCTGGAGGAAATGATTATGATTAGCCTAGTCTGCCTGAGTAGTGTGAAAAAATAATGACTTACTTCTACTTGTCATTTTGGCTATGTTAGTTGAGTTTTTTCATCATTCTATCAGATGAAGTTCAAGTTATACACCAAGGAACAAGCTGAATCCAGGAAATTTGCCAAGTTAGGTAAAATGCAGTGACTAATAGGCCTCATTGTAGTAACATTTTGATATTTTAAAAACTTCCTTTCACTATCCCTCCCATATATGCATTCACTGGAAAGAATAAGAGCAAAACATTCAAGATCCTACAAAATGATTTCAACACATACACTTGAATAGCATGTATTTCTGTTAAATTTGTTTTAATGTCAGGAGAGTAAATATCAACATAAAATAATTACCATAACCATAAAGCTTGGAATTGTATATACAAAAAAGATTCATGAATATATTTTATTCTAAAAGAGAATAAGAGGAAAGAAAGGGAGAAGTGGGAAAAAGTGGAAGAATAGAGAAAAATGCAGGTTGGAAAGGAGAGAGGAAGGAAGAGAGAGGCAGGGAAGGAAAGATGAAGAAAGGAAGGAAATGGAAGATTAGCAATATTTTCTGAAGGAAAGGAGAGAATATGTCGTATTTCTTTGTAAATTGCTGGTGGGATCAGTTTGTTAATATACATTTTGGAAAAGCAACTTGCAATTACTATTAAAACATATAAAATACATACATAACTTTTCATATAGAAGTTTTAATTTTGGAAATTTGTACTAAATAATATATGCACATATGTGACCATTAATCATGATATGTCAGTTTGACTGGAATAAGAAACAGCTACGATTTTAGCAAAGCACAGTTTTGTGTGTATCTTTGGAGATGATTGTCGTGTAGCCCAGCAAACTGAGGAAGAAAGCTCCACCTAAGCTATGGGTGGCACCAACCAACAGGCTAGTAACCGGAATGAACTAAAAAGGAAAGAATAAGGAAGTTCTTATGTCATGCATTTCATAAGGGCTCCAATCTGTTTCAGCAAGTACGTTTTTTGCTACCATTGGCTATGGTTATTGGTTGCCAGTTTCTTTAGCCTTCCAACCTAGCCTCACACCAACAACCTTCTTGTGAGCTTCCAATCTTCAGCTTTGTACTGTGAAGTATCCTTGATCTCTCCTGTTCTGTGACTCTCATCTGTGGTTGAACAGTGACTTGATACTCTGGATCTGCAGCATGCAGGCAGCCACCATGGGGTCTCCTGCCTCTGATCCTTTAAACTTACCTAATAAATCCCTCTGTGCAATTACTACATATATTTTCTACAGATGTTGTTCCTCTAAATAACCCTAACCAATATAATTAGTAATTAAGATATGTCTGTAATAAATTTTAGGGCATATTTTACAAAGCAATAAATTTGAGAACTACATGAAAGTCTACTAACAGATTGAATAAACTTGGATAGCCTCTATCCTGTACATTTTAAAATAATCAGGTGTGTTTTTATACAATGACTAGGAAAAATACACATCAAAATTGTTAAATGAATAAAAGAAGCCTGTAAACTTATATAACTATATAACACTCTCTCTCTCTCTCTCTCTCTATATATATATATATACATATATATGTAATAAAGAACATGGACTTTATTTAAAACAACTCTTGTTATGGTACATATATGTAAGAGCATGGAGAAATAAAGGGAAATATTATACTTAGCACACAAGGAGTGAAACTAAACATGAAAAGGTTGGACTATTAAGTTAATTTTAATAAATCATTGTACACTTTGACTATTATCCTCTTTTTTGAATAAGGTTGTATTGTTTTTATTATCCTTAGCAATATCTTTTTCTTTGTGTTTGCATTTTCCTAGCTACTAATGTAATTGATTTAATTTTCATATATTCACTCATTTACATATCTTCATCTATGAATTTCCTATTTGTAATTTTTGTCTTATTCCATTAGATAATTCATTTCTCTATTACTTTGAATATGCTCTTACCTATTGAGGGTATTAGCCATTTGGTGGTCATATGAGTTGCAAGTAGTTTCCATGCTATTGCATTTTTTTGATTTGATATGATCAAACTTGTCAATATTTTGCAGTTCTTAAATCAAAACTTGCACCTATATGTCTTAAGGCCTAAAATATATTAAGTAAAATAAGGCAAGTAGCTGAATAATAAAAACACTGTAATCTATCCTCATACATTTTGAAAACCTGTATTCTATTTGTGTATGTTTGTATATATTTATAAGAGCAAAACTAAAGATAAAGCCCCAAATATTTAATGTTGCTGATCTCAGTGCGGTGAGATGAGGAACAGACAAAACTAGTTTTTCTTCAGACTTCCCTGTATGATTTGATTTATTATAACTAACTGTTGTATTTTTCAAAAACACCATAAAGGGGGAAAATCTTACTGAATACCACTGTTGTGCTATTGACAGCCTTCTTAGAGAAGGTGTATTATGTCGAGTAAGCACCACTATTATGGTTTGTGTCTAGATGTGCCCCTAAAGCCTCATGCAGTCATGGGAGCTGAGATTTTCAGAGGTTGCCAATCTAGTTTGCTGATTGATTCATGGTCTAATGCTGGGATTAAGACTGTGAATGCTACAATTGCCCTGAGGTGAGTAGAATGTATACAATATAGGGGACAGACAGAGTCTGTCTGTGTGTCTCTCTGTCTCTGTCTCTGTCTCTGTCTCT
>NW_004524835.1:1029847-1051317 GCF_000260255.1 Octodon degus | reverse complement strand
TCTCTCTCTCTCTCTCTCTCTCTCTCTCTCTCTCTCTCTCTCTCTCTCTCTCTCTCTCTGTCTCTCTCTCTGTCCTCTTTAGTTGCTTTCGCTGTCTTATGCCACCATGAACTATTGCGAGTCTACTATGTGCCACCGTGCCTTGCAGCCAGCAGATTATAAACTGAAACCTCTACAAAATGACAGCTAAATAAATCTTTCCTCCTTTAACTTTCGGTGTTGGCAATTTTATCCTAGCAATGAGAGAAAAGTAACTAAAACCACCACCGTCTTACATTCTTCTTGGAAGCACTCTAAGTTGAATTAATTATTTGATATTCCCCATAACTTATAGTGGCTGAGTAACAAAATCACTCAGATTCATTCCCAGACATGACTACTCCCCACCTCCAAGACACACACAGTAGCTGGACTTGAAGACCTTTGTTAATATTTCAACAATTCAAAGAGAAAAAAAACAGAAAAGATAGAGATAGATATTTGTGAATCATGAGAAGATTGCACTTGGAGTCTAGAACTGGTAGTAGCTCAGAGAGAGAAGGAAGGAGTGATAAATGATGCTTGCATGACCTTGACAACTGTACCAAACTGAAAAAGAGAGGGTATGCCCTTGCATTCTAACCAAGTGTAGTATATGTTCTGTAACTTCATGTAAAATGTAGTTTTGTGGGTGTGACTTAAGGATAGTGCATATCTCTTCCTTACAAACAGAATAACAATGTCTTATGTCTAAACAGGCAGAGACCACAATATATAGAGGAAGATAATAGCAGCTACTAGTTTCTTAGAATTGAAAAAGAGAAGGGGCTGGGGAGATGGCACAGTATATAAGCATTTCCCTGGCAAGTGCAAGGGGCTGAGTTCAATCCCCAGTTGTGCCAAAAAAAAGTATTGAAAAAGAATTATGTCAATCTAGCAAATCTGAGGCAAATGAGCTTGTAGTTCTATTCTGCTTGAAGTATTTTCTACCTACAAATCTCTTCTTTAGGAAATAATTAATTCATTTTTAGTTTTTTACATTTTATAAGTATATGTTTGCAGTACATGAAGTTTGCATTCAACTTAGAGTAGGTACATGTCAATTGTACAACTTGATACTTTTTAAATCCTTTTCACCTTGCCACCCACTTTGCTTCTTTAAATTCACTTTTTCGTTTTCATTATTATTAATGTTGCTATTATTTTTCCATGTTTATGACATATAATGTTTGCATGCATTGTGATTGTATTTGGTTCATGCAAGTGACACATCTTAAATCTTTTTACTGCTGTTTTCCTCTACCCGTACCTTTGGTCTCCTGGACCCCTTCCTATTTGCAAAAGATCTAGTTCCTTGTTTCCTTCTTTCCATATTTTATTTTTCCTCTTTTTCCTCCTTTACCTTACTGTAATGAGAGTTAGCATATGGTATTTAAATTTGTGTGTATGATTTATTTCATCTAGTATCATATTTTCCAAGTGCAGCAGCTGATTATTTAAAGTAACAATTGTTAGAATGTTCTTCCTTGAATTTTATCTTTTTATCACCTCTGTGTATTTTTCCCTTGCATCTTCCAATTAGAATTAGCTGAATATAGCTTCTCTACTTAGCTAAATTTTCACTTCATAATAATATGTGCTACTAATCTCTCAGCTTCCCAAGCATGTCATTACTTCCAGAATAATGACATCCTGATTCTCACATTTGAAAACTGTTTTTGTTGTTTTAAAACTCAAGACTCTGAAATAGTCACACTTCAAATGTATTTACTTGGTTTAGAGTGTAATTCAGAAAACTCCCCTTGATTTAAGTATTTTATTGGTCTCTGGTACCACTGCAGTGTTGAATTAACACTAACTGTTTATTGTTAAGTTTCTCACATCTCCTTTATGGATTCAATTGTTTGTTTCCTAAACCCAGCTACAGAGTTTCACATTTAATTCTGTAAAATGTCACCAGGTTATTGTAGGCCAATTATCTTAGGCTCTTCCATAAGGTGATTCTTTGGAAATTGACTTGTGACTTAAATGTTCCAGTTTAAGTCTAAACGGAATGAAAAGATCCACAAGCAAAACAATAGGAGAAACAATGCAGTATAAAGCCAGCATGACTGGCCTTCATGTGTGTTTTTACCCTGTGCCATTTCAGGTTGCCCCCTACCTCCCTTTCCTAACCTCCTTCTCATTTATCACTCTAGCTTCCTGTCAGTTCCAGTCTCATCTCTAGTTTTATCTCCTCAACTTTTCTGATTCACTGCCTCCCCAACATCAGGCCAATTTATTGCTTGTCTTCTCACCTCAGTTTTGGTCTTGGGACTTTTCCTTAAAAGACTAACTCATGTCTCAGCCCAGTCACTTCCTGAGCTCTAATCCCCTCTTTTTCCAACACTCCTCAGAAAAGTACAATCAGCAACAAAAGAAAACTACAATCAACTAATTAATGAGTGATTTTTTGCAATTTGGGTACATTGAAAAAGTTATATCTTTTACATTGTCACCTAAAACATTGATAAATAAATTGAATACAGGGCTGAGGATAGAAAATATGGAGCTGTTCCTTTAAGAGTGTCTGTCTTAGGGCCAGGATATAGCTCAGACACATAAGCGCCTGCCTGGCAAAGGCAAGGTCCTGTGTTTGGTACCTTACTACAACAAAAAGAAAAAAAGAAGAAAAAAAGAATGTCTGTGTTAGATTTCTATTAGTTTTTCTGTAAAGTTTAGCAATCTGCTTCTTAAATGATATTTGGACTGGTCAACACAGTTGTCACTAGTCACATTATCTATGAAATTTTAACCACATTATGATTAGTACTAAATTAATTTCAAGTATTACATTGTCACATTTCAGGCACTCAGCCATGGGTTTCTACTGACTCTAATAGATATGTAATATTTAAAAACCGTAGGAAGTTCTTTTGGACAGCACTACTCTACAACACAAAAATAATTATCCCCTGAATAATCTTATATCAGTACTGCATCTTTTCTTCATTTTGCCATTGACTCATTAGTCAATGGATTTTTTTTAACTAGCCATACATATGCATATTTTTGCTTTATGTAGCTCACATTATTTTGTTGTTGTTGTTTTCGTTAGCAGCAACTGACCTCAGGATCTTGTGCTTGCTAGGCAGGAATTATGCTACTAAGCTATATTTCCAGCCCTCATTTTTCTTTTTATAATTTAACAGAATACCATAAAGTATTTTGTTCAAATTAAACTGCAGATTACAACAGTACCATAGTCTGCTTGACAAGAAATCCATTTAATTAGTTACATATTGTTGTATAAAATAGCGTCTCCAGATTTAGTGACTTAAATTAAAATCATTTAAATATTTTCTCATAATTTCTGTGAGTCGGAAATTTAAGAATATCCTGACTCAGTGTCTTATTATGCATGGTACTGGATATGGGGGCACACACTTACAATCCCAGGCTTATACGAGGCTGAGGTGGGAGAATCACAAGTTTGAGCCCAGCCTGAATAAATGTCTTAGGAAAAAAAATCTGTCTCAGAAATAAATATTTTTAAAAGAGTTAGGGATGTATCTCACTGAGAAGCCCCCAAGTTCAACCCCTAGTACCAGAGTAAAACAAAGAAATCATGACAAAACAAAACCAAAGACAAGAACTTGGTTGGGACTACTACATCATAAGCATCTTAAGGCTTCAATAAGAGTGGAAGATGTACCTCCAAAGTGGCTTAATCACATAACTGGTAAATTGGTGGGTTTTTTTTTTTTTTTTGTATTTTTTTAAGAAAGGGACTACAGAGTGTTCAGGGTCCCACTACTAGATTGGACTCGTAGTGTTCCATCTGTTTACAGCCTTGCAAGACCTAGGATTACAGGTTCTCTCCACTACACCCAGTCTCAATTATCTCAGCTACCCCCAGGGGCGGGACAGGTACAACAGGCCCACTGATCGAACCTTGGGCCCTATGCCTGCTTGCAGTGCTTTAATCCATTGAGCTATTTGTCCAGTCTTGATGTTTCTTAATCATGGGCCTCAGTTCTCTCTCGCTTAGAGCTCACTACAGAGCTCTCACAGTCTGGAAAATGTCCTCTTTATGTTAAGGTATTCGAGGAAACTAAAAATTTCTGCTCTTTCTGACCTAAATTGCTACCTAACACTTTTCAACAAACAGGATAATTTCCTCTGTATTCTATGAGCCACACAGGGTCAAGTCCTATTCAGTGTGGGAAAAGACCTCAAAAATTGAATGTCAAAATGCTGGCTTATTGAAGTTTACACTGAAGGCTTGTTATGGCACTATTCAAAGCTGGGAATGAACAAGCTTGTCATGGGTCATTATAAGCAAACACCTGCCTGATCTTGGGAAACATCTGTTAGGAGACTTCTTTAAATATTCTGTGAGAAATTTTCCTAGAATCAACATCAAATTTATTAGTTTATACTTTCTGTATTGTTTTTGTTCTGTTGTAAACATTTATACTTTTCCTATTTCCAAACTTGTGACTTTTCTACTATGCTTGAAAGATTAGCACAATCGCATCCACAGATGTTTGGTTATTTTTGTTATTGCTATTGTTTTAACTTCAAGTTTGTCACATATCTGTCTCTAAAAACATTCATCTAGTCTGTCAATTTTCTTTCCTCTATAAACTTTGTGTTGTGCCTCACACTAATTCTTTGTTGGATAAATTTTTTAACATCTGGATCTTAATTGTTATTGATGATGTTTCATAGACACTTTCATAATTAGAAAATTTTCCTAAACAATGTAGAAGAAGTAAAAAATGAATTAAATCACATTGTTTCACTTATCACTACATTATATATCTATCACAAGGAGTATGATTACTATTTGTAGTCCTGCTTTGTACAGAGTGTGTGTACATGGAAAATCAAAATAACTTTGTTTAATTGTCCAGCGCTGTAATATTCCTTAGCAACTTGACTTTATATGATCAGCAAAGGGAATCTTATTTTTTTCTGTGATATATACACCTACACATAATAAATGCAAAATTTGATCAGTTTGGTATTGCCATCATTCTTCGACCACATTCCCTTAGACTGTCCATTCAGTATGAGTTTGATGTAGTATTTTTGCACACGTATGCATGCATAAACTAGTGTGAAGTCTTTGAAAACATTTTACTTCCTAAAGTCTAATATAGATGAGTGACTATTACTAGAATTTACTTGTTATTAAAGTGCTATACAATGTATTATGATAGATTATTTACTTTGAATATCTTGTAAGGTCCAAGTTATAAGTTTTACTTTATTGGTCAAAATTAAATCAGGTGAGGCCTGGAGATAGCTCAGTCACATAAGTGCCTGCCTTGCAAGTGCAAGGTCTTGAGATTGTTTCCTGCTATGGTAAAAAATAAGAAAGAAAAGAAAGAATGAGACAAAAAATTAAATCAGGGAACAGCTTTCTCAATTTTTCCTTTATCTTTTAATAAACAATGTTTTGACTTGAGAATTTAGGAATTTAGTACATTCTTTTGTTCTTTTAGAAATTATCTAAATAAATAATTTCACAAATTAAATTGATATATGTCAATTGAAATAATATTGTTGTATACAGTTAAATTGAAAGAAAACATGAATGGTATGGTATAATTTTTGTTTAAAATCTTGATAAAGGAGCGGATTAAGCTCCTGCTTAGGCAAGCACAGGGACCAGGGTTAGATTCCTAGCACCACATGATATGCAGGCCCTTCCCCGGGGCGAGCTGAGCTGGCCACTGAGACCAGGCATGGTTGTGCATGCTTGGAATTCCAGTGCTGGGGAGGCTGAAAACAGCAGGATCATTACAAGTCTAAGCTGTGTCATGAGACCATGTACCAAATACATTTTTAAAAATCTTGATAAAGGAATGACTAAATAGGAAAACAGAAGTCTGCATGTGTGTGTTTGCATACAGTTGATAACCATGGAAAATTGTATAAAAATATGCAGAAAAATATTTACCACTGACTATGTGGGCATAGAGGGTGGTACTAGTCACATATGGTTAAATGGGGAAAAACTTTTTTGTCTTCACATTTTATTTATAATAGGGGCTAAAAGCACAGTCTTACACTGTACAGTGTGTGGTTTTTTTGCAAGTATTACTCATTTTCATCTCTCCTTTGAGTTATTATTCAAATATTTGTAAAAATAAGAAAATATTGTATAAATTTTTCGATTCTAATAGTGTAAAGCATTAAAAATGTGTCAGCATTACTTTCTTCTCTGTAGTGCTACGGTCTGAGTTTAGGAAAGTTTTGCTCATAAGGTTCCTGTCAGTAGCATTCAATCCTAATGATATTATATCTGTTTTGTCTCAGTCTTTTGTTACCCTCAATCAAAAGATATATTCACCCTGCTTATGTGATGTATTCTTTTTCTATGCAGTTGCATAACTTCTTGAAGTTCAAGGCTAATCTTCCTTTCCTGTTCTGGGCCTTTTGTTTTTTAAAGTAACTATTTTATAGCTTCTTGTTACTAATTGTAACTCAGGAATATTATGGAATATCTCTGTCTCTCAAAGAGAGAAGGAGAGAGGGAGAGAAGGAGAGAGGAAGAGAGAGAGAGAGAGAGAGAGAGAGAGAGAGAGAGACAGAGAGAGACAGAGAGAGAGACAGAGAGACAGAGACAGAGAGACAGAGACAGAGAGACAGAGACAGAGACAGAGAGGCACATAAACTGTTTTCACATTTATTGGGTTTTATTATGCTGTGCATTCAGCACCACATCCGAGTTTGGTTGAACATGAAGCTTTTGAATTTGGAAAGCCCACTTCAAAAGAAGATGGAATATAAAATCATCAATACAGAATTACTAACACCATTCCCAGAGCCATTGAAGTATAAGTGAAGGATGTGAAGCTTAGTGTTCATTAATGTCACCGTAAATAATTTCCTGTGTACATCTGTGTCAGACAAGGGTGGATAAGTTTCCTAGAATTACTGAGCTAGGAATTTAAGTTTGAGTATAGCATGGCATGGCCTCCAAAGTGAGAAAAAGATAAGAATAAATGAAGCTTCATATGAACTTTAGGAATATATCTGACTTTTCGTCTTAATTTCCTTGTTTTAGTCCCCTTTATGGAACAATTGTCTTTTTTTAGAATAGCATTCCAGTTTTCAATAGTGAGGAGACCCATGTTCATCCAGGATCAGGTTTCCAAGGCCCCATTTTAGAAACAAGCATAACTCAAATCATGCCGCGCTTAAGAGCATTCCATGACAAGCAACAGAAGCTTTGCAAGCTATGGTCAGAAGGCAGATCACATGCCCTTTAGCGGAGAAACATTAGGTGGGCTGCTGCTTTGTCCACAGAGGAGTGGCACAGAAGAAATATCAAGAGAATTGGTGGCAAGAGTGCTACAGACTCTGGTTGAAATGTTATTCTTGCAAAGGTGTCTCCTTAAAAAAAGAAAACTTCAAGAAGTAGCTTTACCTGGTGGCTCCCAAGGAAGCTTCTTTCTACTAGGACTTCTTGAGGCTCTTTCAGGTAGATTGTCCCTGTCATTTATGAGTGAGTGTATTTAAAGATACTGAACCTAGAGTGTTTGGAATCACAGATATGTTAATCGTTCATTTCCAAAAAGATTTGCTATGTAACTTTGTTTCACCATTTCCACTCAGGACCAAATATTAGACAGCTAAATTGAATTATTACAAATATGCAAGACATTTACTTATTTTCACACGTGACATATCAGGGAAAAGGAAGCCAATAAACAGACATTTCTGATGTAGACTATCCATTCTTGATATATTCTGGACACTTTTTTTTTATTTTAGTGACACATGGTAAGTCATAGTCCGAAAGTATTAAGTTGGAAATTGTAGAAATAAAAATTTGTAAGTTTTAAATAATTTCTACTGCTATAATTTTTCTATTTTATTTTCAATCTTTTAGCATGACTAATTTATCAACTATACTGTATTATTGACATGCATGTAAAGGTAAAACATATATAGGTTTCAGTGTTATCCTTATTTACAGGCATCTGCTGGGTGTCTTGGAATGTATGCCTTGAAAGTAAAGGGGGTATTATACTTGAAAAACTTGGAAAAGCATTTCACAGTATTTGTTGTAGCACACAGTGTTGTCTTTCAATCAGTTATTCATATTACCAGATATATGCATGTAAAATTGAAGAAACAAAAAAAGGAAGAAACGTATAAGAAATTAAGAAGAGAAATAGTACAAACAATTGAAAAAGGGAGATGATACAAATTAAAGCATTAACTGTTCCTTTACATAGACCAGCAGAAATGCACAACACAGTTGTCCAAACCATCCTGCTTACAAACATAGATAAATCTCTTTCCCCTACTCCCTCTCCTGTCCTTCTCCTTAACTCAGTAGCTCTTTACTTTTGAATAAGTTCATTCTCTTTTCTATAAAAAAACCCATCAACATAGGTTTCATTTTAAAAAAGAAAAATTAGTAAAGCATTCCATGAGATTCTACTTTTTAAAATAAACGTGCATTCAAATATATTCCCAATCTTAAATATAGCAATAAAACAGGAGAAACAGCCAAGAATCTTTTGAATATATTTTTTATGACATACAAATGTCCTTGTAGGATCACTTCTCCAGACTACCACGATTAGCCAATTCCACGAAAAAAATGAATGCATAGTTGTTTGTATATAAAGATAAAAGTAGTAACTTTGAAGTTGCTTTTCAGTAAAAGGCACATTAACTAGCAAGAGGCTAAGTGTTATCAAGGGTCAATGGACAGAGACAGAAAGTATGTAACTGGCCCCCTGAGGAATCGAATCCTTGCCATTGATACCATGTTTATAACACTCCTACAAACTTAGATAACTGACCGTAAAGATGCCATTTAGTATCTGAGCTCTGCTATGCATGGTCTCTTGCAAACACGGCCGACTTCAAGTCCTCACTGAGTTAGGTATTTACCAGCCAATAAATTTCTCTGGAAGAAATAGGAATTGATTGTAATTTTTTTAAAACATTGAAAAGTGTCATTTTTTTCTGGATGTTTCCTAAGCTTGAAAGTCATGATTTTTCCCTAGTAGGTGATCTACTTGATGATTTTGGCTTAGGCAGTGCTGGCTACTATCGGGCAATGACTGGGTCTCATTTCTTTTTATAAAGCCCATGTTATTTCTGTTAGGAGGGCTTGAGGGCTGAGAGGGGGAAAAGGGAACTGGATAGCTCAGGGGCCTAATGTCATCTGATCTCTCTTACTCTAAGACTTTTTTGAATTTGGCATCTCTTCACAGAGTCTCAAAATACACACCAGCCCTTCAACAGTCATTGACAAGTAGGCTTGGGAGTCAGACTGCCTGAGTTGGAAGCCTGGATCCTCCAATCACTATCTTTCAGACTTTCAGCAAGTTACTACCCTTCACTCTACCTGTATTTCCTTACCTAGGCAATGTCGATAATAATTAATAACCTGGAAATAATTTGGACAAAATTTAATGGAACACTCTATGCAAACACTTAGTCTAGGACATACAGTGAGCATTTATAATGTTTTGCTGTTAAAAAAGTACCAACAATCAAATACTATGAAGGGCTCAGAACCTTCAGATAACAGAACAGACTCGAGGAGAAAGAGATGCAGTAAATCTGGAACATTAAATGTTGGCAGAGATATTATTTCCGGGTTAAAAAGAATGTTACAAATTCCTTGACCCTGGGAAGAGTAGGGTGATGTTTATGGGGTTTGAGGTCAGGAAAGAAAGAAAAGGAACATGTCAGAAAGGGAAAGGGAGGTGCTGTTTTTGGGATGAGGGAAAAAGTTCTGAAGACGGAAAACAAAAGTTTTATTTCAAGCTTGTGCTCATGTTGAGCCTCATGTTTGGGAGCTATTTGCCTTCTAGTTGGGTAGCTCTGCTCAACAGTCTCCAGAATTCCAGTTTGAAACAAAGTTTCCACAGCCGTCCATGCTTCCTTTTTCCTTGAAAACAATAACTTAAAAATACTTCATCGGTTCTCTGTCAATTACTGGTCAAACACTTAACATCCTCCTTGCCCCACCCTGGGCTGGGGAGGGGGTCCCACCTGGCAATGTGATTAATCCCTGTGGAGTCAGGAAGCTGCTAGCCTCCCACCAAGCCTTGCAACTAACTAGAAGCCCAAAGATCAACCTTGGATTCTTTTGCCTGGCCTGGACGTGCTCCTGGAGGCAGACGAAAACAATCTGCATGGGGGCCACTTGGCCTTTCCCCACACTCTACATTAAAAAAAAACCACACACACACACACATTGTTTTTTTTTAAAGTAATTTATGAACATGGTTTTCTTTTAGCAAAGATTATCTTCGGAGTTCCCTTAACTGTTGCATTTCTGGACTTTGTGATTTGATTTCTAAAAGTGTTTGTGTGAAATTGTAGCTTTTTACTAATGAGCTCACTTGTTGCCCTTTTATAATTAAGCAATGGTAAGTTTCAAACTCATATTTAAGGAGACTCACAAGAGTTTACTGATCACTCGTAAATTCTTAAAATATTAAATAGGGACAAGATTTTGTTTGTTGGAGTTACCAAGTTTTGAATTCTTGAACAATGTAATTTCGATAATGGGATGCATCATATTGAATTAAAGATCACCCAGGTTTGTTTTGGAAGGGAGGTGGTGGTTAGTTTGTTCCTTAGCCTATGCTTTTAGTTAGGGTTAACTATGTTTCTTCTGACACCCTGTGGCTGTTATAAAGTTCACCAGAGTCTAAGAGGTTAAAGAACGTAAACAGGTCACTTAGCCTTTGAAACTAACACAAGATTAATAAAATCCATAAATATCTAAACACAATAATTACAAAATTGCAAGAGTGGCTCAGAAAGGGTGAGCTCCAGGACAGTGCAAAGAATTGTTTTTGTTCACATACATTTTCTTAGAGGACATAAAACATTTCTTCATTGCAAGGAAAAAGGAAGAAAATCCCTCACATCGCACTCCCCACACTGGCCATTAGAGACACGAAACCCTGGCTATGACCTCAGAAAAGTAAGCAGCTTCGGGGACATTTTCTAAAGTGTTATTGTACAAGAATTTAGAATGCAGTGAAGATTTGCACGCTGACACCCTTCTCAGAAATGCTTCAAGGGGCTCCTTACTTAATATTGAATCGCGTTTGCCCCCATCTTTTAAATTGTGTTGTCAGTTCCTCTTCCCTTTGAGGAGAAACGGAGGTAACTAGCTTGGGGCACTAGGAAAGGTTTTTCAATGAATGAGCGAATGAATGAAATCCAGTCTCAATGCTGCACAGTGAGGAGCATGGAGGAACTTTCCCTCCCTTAGCGAGCCTCTGCAAATTTACAAACTGGGCACCGGGACTGCGAAAATTCACTCAATGTCTCTTAGATTCAACCACTTGTTCGCAGGCGCGGTTTCAGTGAGCAGCCTCTGACTAGTACCAACTACTAACCCTGGGGCAAGGAGATGCCACCTGCCTCCAGGGGAGTTCAAAAGGGTTCTGTCCTGTTCTGTTCTGCTCAGGGCTAGGGACTTCAAAGGCTGAGCTGTGGCAGCCCTAGGGCTCCACTCCTCCTTTCGCACCAGGGCTTGCCTAGGTCTGATCCCTAATCCGGTGGGAAGTCATTTCCTTTTCCATGTCGATGGGGTTTTGCAATAAATTGAGCAATAAAATCAAAGGACCAGAAAGAGAAAATGGATAACTAGAAAAGTTTCTTGGGGGCAGTGAGGGCGAGCGGGTTGAGCTGTTCGGACTGCAGCAGAACTGTGGGTCCCATAGTGGTGGTGGTGCAGAACGAGACCGGTTTCTGCGGCTAGCTACTGCCTAGAAAAAGTTTCCTGTGGAAGACTGGCCGGCGGGGGCAGGGGCGAGGGCGGGGCCGAGGGCGGGTGCGGCAGGAGCAGCAGTGGACCTGGAAGGGGGCGGAGGAAGGGAGCGAGTGGGCGGGGGCGGGGTGAAGGCTCTGAAAAGCCAGCGCCAGCCCGCATACCGTTATAGTCCTTCAGCACCTTCGGACTCCTAGGCTCCCTCCCTGCTTCGCGGCTGCCCACCTGGCCAAGTGACTCTGCACCATTCCGGTTCCAGTCGTTCGTAGGACCCTGCTCCTTGCACTGCCCCACTCCTCGCCCTGAAAGAGGTGCATCCAGGCAACACAGACGCTGCGCTCGCTCCTTGGAGCAATCTTTTAGCTTCTTCGTCTACGGGTCTGACACTCAAACTCCTCTCTCGTCCCAGGCAAACTCGCTTTCCGCTTTCCCGCCTCTCAAACTCAGGCTTCCCTCCAATCCTAGCTCTTTCCTCCACTTTCTCCTCCTCTATCTTCCAAGTCATAAAACCGATCCCCACTTCTTTCTCCTGCCCTCCCACTTTCTCTCTCCAGACTTCAACTCCTTGTTTGATTCCACCTTAGGCTCCCGGAGAGCGTGCCCGGCTCAAGTAGCCTGCGCTCAGCTCCCTTTCCTGAAGCCATGGCGGGACCTGGGGGCTGGAGAGACAAGGAAGTCACAGATCTGGGCCACTTGCCGGTAAGTACAGGAGTGTGTCAGCCTCCTAAGTGCTTTCTTTCCCTGGGTTCTTAGCACCAAGGGAGGGAGCTGACTCAAGCCACGCTAAGAAGTGACTTCCAAAAAATAGCTGGTACCAGAGAGGATTCAACAAACAGGGTGGGACATCGATGCGCGCTGGGACTGAGACTTCCCCCAACTCCACCGCAAGGCAAAGGGAAGAGGCAGAGGCAATGTGGGGGAGGATTGGTGGCAGTGGTCCCTAAACAGTGGGACATTTGCTAAGTGTAGCAAAATCCGTTTTTGAAGTTGCCTTTTTAGACCTGTATTTCACGGGAACTGTCTCTTGAGTGCAAAGAGCTTTTGACTCTCCAGGAGGGAAATAAGCAGAAAGACGGCTGGAGGGCTCCCAGGCATCTGCATTTCAGGGCTTGGTGGCTTTGCGAAAAGCTAAATATTAACGGCCAAGTTATAGGACCACTTAAAGTCTCCTTTCTTTAATTTTACACTTACTTAGAATTTGAAGATTGTATTCTTGACGGTGACAGATACCTTCTTCCTCAGAAAATGGCTATGCTTAAAGTTTCCTGGTATAATTTTACACTGAAATGGTATATGTGGTGAGAGAAAGTGATGTACATGTACAACATTTTAGAAAATTGTTTCATGTATTAAAAAACAAATTTCAATAAAAACTGAGTTAGGGCTGGGAATATAGCTCAGCGGCACAGCGCCTGCCTGGCAAACGCGAGGTCATGAGTTCAATTCCCGGGAACAAAACAAATCAAAAGCAGCAACAAAAAAACTGAGTTAAAAGCGTTATAATTGTGAAGCTTAGGTAGTTTCATAAAATAAGATCACAGCATTTATTAAAAATCTGGTCCCACCCTTCATGTACCTGAAATTCCTGCCTTCCTGTGTGTATACACAGAATATGGAGGGATGAGTTGATGAGTTATTTTCTCAACAGAATTCTCGTATTCAGACAGATTGGCTTCCAAGTAAAAGTGTAAAATCAAAGAATGAAACTTACCCTTTTTCCGGCTTTTCAGTGTATGATGGAGGAAAAATAAAAAGCAAGCTAGGGAAGATACGTGAAACCAAACAGATTTACTGAAAAGAAATTACCGTTTTTTCTTTTTGCGGTGTAGGGGATTGAACTTGAGACCCTGTGCTTGCCAGGCAGATGCTTATGCCACTGAGCTATCTCCCCCCCACCCCCTTCCGCTGCCAATAAACCCCTTTCTAAAAATGAATTAAAGATAGGAATGGAAACATCTTTAGGGAAAACAATTCTAAATCCAAACACAGAAAATAAAAAATTGTGTTTCCCCCCAAAACAGGGCAAAATGGCCTAGACAGTCATGGCTCTAGGACAAAAACAACAACAAAAAATTGGTGAGAACCCAGAAGCAAAAAGACTACAGTCTTTACACTGCAATGCAGTAGAATATTAATTTTCTAGAGGTTGTATAAGGATGAAAGTATGTGGGGAAAGGACAAAGATGGGGTTGTTTTGTAGTGTAAAGGAAGTAAAACACAAAATCTTAGGGTACTGGTGCTAGGCTTTATTTTACAAACTTAATGACAGTTTCAAAAGTTTCTCATTTAAAAATTTCTAAATTTTATATAGTTGCCATTTGTTTACACCCTCAGCAAAGTGCGTGCAAACCTAAATTGTAAGAAATCTAGCAGAAAAGTAGCCTATCCTTTAACATTTCCTTTATGTTTAAATTTTCAAGACATGAAAGTGATTGTTATTTTGGTCATCATGTACATCTCAGTAATCTGAGATTTCTTCATATGTGACTTACTTCCTAAGCCTTTGAAGCAGTAAAAAAAAAATTAAGAGCTAAAAAGACAACTAAATTGGGTAGAAGTTTAATTTTCTGTGAAGGAAAGATGACAGAACAAGCAAAATAAATCTTGCATGTGGTGGTATCATTGAAATACTGACCCTCCACAGGACATGCGTGAAGTTCAGAATAGTAGCATCTATCAATACCAACTACCGTATAATAATATTCTGGCAGCAGGCAGATACGGAGAAGAAATTCAAACCTTAGACTTGAAAATTAATCAAAAAGAATCTTTCAAAAAGAAAAGAGTCTTTCAGAGTAAAAAGTACAGTATAATTATAAGGTTAGTTTAAGATTGATAAATTATGTGCTCTGAGGGGTCACTAGCTATAGGACCGTAAGATAAAAATCCTTGCTTGCGAAAGGACACGCTTGTTACAGAAATTTGGTTTGAAGAAATGATGCGAAGTTACATGGTATTTTTATTAGATAATATTTATAAACCTAAAATATTAAACAGGAATGAAAAATGGGAAAGCAGGGGAGAGGAAGAAAATAACTTTTACAAATAAAATTTGATGTATTAATTTTATATAATTATAAACAGTATTTTAATAATGCCTAGAGAGGTAAAATAATAGTGCAAACATAACTGAACAAATAATAGGTCAAGTTCATCATACTTATTAATTCATGGGATGCTGTGATTTTTCCGGATTTTTTTTTTTCATTTTAGGGACGGGTCTACAGGGCATTCACGGTCTCATTACTAGATCGGACTTGTAGTGATCCGCCTGTTTACAGTCTCCCAAGAGCTGGGATTACAGGCCTGAGCCACCATGCCCAGTCTCAATTGCTGTCTCAACGTGCCCTGAGGGCGGGGCCGGCAGTGCAGGCCTGGAATTGAACAACCGGCCCCTGCGCCTGCTTTTTCTAGATTTTCTACTGAATAAATATTTCCTCTGGATGAACACCTTATGTCTTTATACATATCTATATAATATGGGAGTGTATACATGTATATTTGTATCTATTTTTCCACCTACCTGCCAGGAGTGCTCAGGAGTGTGTAAGTGTGTAGCTCTCTATATTTAGCTAGCTGTCTGTTGGTCAATCTATTGATCTATCTATTGCTCTATCTATCTATCTATCTATCTATCTATCTATCTATCTATCGCTATCTGTAACTCTGTATGTTTCACACGTATGCCTGTGTCACTTAGTCCTTAGGATTGGAAACTATTCATCTCCAAATCTGCCAAGCCTCTCACTATCATTGTCCCCTCACCTTTTTACCTTTTATGCCCATTATTGTACCACATGGTTGTGTCCTTGGTGTTTGAAACCGTCATGTGTAGTCCTAATCTGTTGAGGTCAGGATTAAATTGTCCTTGAGGACAGTAGGGACAGTGGTAATGGTAGTAGTGGCAGTAATTTGAAATACATTATTCAAAAAATATTGGAATTTTATCTGGTTTGTATTTAAATATAGCTGCCAGCTCTCTGGGTCTTCAATCAACCAGCACAAACCTGCTATCAACATTCAATTGTAAGAAACTTTCCTCTTTACCAAGTTCTTCACACTTTTGTGAGAAGCACTTTTATTGTAAATCCACAAGGATTTAAACAATCTTTCATCCATTACGTATAGAGCATCATCTCAGCATTCTACTTCAGTGTATTTTTTAACTAATTTTCCAGTTTCTAGAGCAGTATGTTTTAAAAATTAGCACACAAAATCAATATACAAGAATCACCTGCGAATCTGAGGGCCTTATACCAGAAAATTTCGAATTAATAATTCTATTTTAGTCCTGAAGGTGTTTTTAACAGGGTTTCCAGATAATTCTTATGTAAGGACGGGCGAGTCTATGAAATTCACAGTTTGAGAAGCACTGATCTGCCGAGATATTTTTTTCTAAAATGTTTACTTGAATTGTGAGGCCCATTTCTCCTGTTCTGAATGTTTTTCTGTAGTTATCCTATCTTATCCACCATGCTTAAGTTTAGTCTGTAGAAAATGTTTTCATAAAATCACTACTTCTAATATTAAAAATTTGAACAAGAAGAGCCTTTGCTCGCTCCTTCTTGGGAGTATGCAATCTTCTTATTTTGCTGTCTTGATTACTAGTATATATTCATTAATTGTCCTTGTTTCTTTTCTTGTTTATTTTCCTAAAATTAAAATTTCTTGTTACCTATGATGACCACTTCCTGGTTCAATTTGCTCCTTAAACACTACCATATTTGGTTCTGTTGATCAGAGTCCGCCTTGAGGGCTTCTCCCTTGACCAGTAAACACTGCCTTCTAGTGGTTCTTTTTTCTTGCATTTACCCCACTCTTAGGAAATTGGTTCTATCAAGGTGCTCATACTTTCCTTTTTGTCTTTAATTAGAAGTCAGAAACAACTTTTTAAAATTCTTGGACTCTGGGAGCATCCACATAGGACTGTTAAATTTTAGGATATGACTTATGTAGAAATTATGACAGAAGTAAAAATATTGCTTCAAATATTAAGGTTCAGAAATCTATTAAGGTGGATATTTAGTAATATCTCTTTTTGAAAAAAGGCTTTCAAACTATTTCACTCATCACTATGTTTGCCCAAATGAGATGCCAAGGCATACCAAATGACCAGAAAATCTTTATATTGGTAGAAAAATGATAGAAATGTTTTCTTCATCTCGTTTTGTTATCTCAGAATGGCCAGGTAGAAGAGAGGACTACCCAATATGGCAACGCCTCTAATGCGGACTTTTATTTTATTACTTTTAAAACAGTATAAGTTAGAATTAAAACACAAAATTACAAGTGATGCAGATTTTCACTTAAAGGAATATGAATTTCACAGTATTTGTTGTAATACGTAGTATTGTCTTCTAACCACTTAACCATATTATGAGACACATGTATATAAAGTTGAAAGAAGAAAGAAAAAAAGAAATGTATAAAAATGAAGAAGACAAAAAGAAACAATTGAAAAATGAGACAAAACAAATTAAAGCTTTAACTGTTTCTTTCCATAGACCAGCAGAAATGCACAGTACCGTTGTAATGTGAACTTTTAATTTCATAGTGACCAACATCAAAGTTGCTTTTCCATGCTTTCTTCCTTGGGAGCCCAGAAAAACACTTGCTTTGAAAATGAAAAATATAATGTAAATGTTGGGTATATTATATTTATAGCTTAGCAGAGATGTTTCCCTCATCTTTTTCAGCTTGGTAACCATCTAGCCTGGAAAGATAGTCACATGGAGATGCGCAACAAAAAGTTACATAAAACCAATGAAAAAATACAGTCTTAGAATATATGAATCATAGATTAAGACGTCTTTTAAAACAACAAAGGTAGAAATTATTTTATTGAATGTAAGCCATTTTTGCATTTAATAAACTGGGGATAATTATTGTGATTGGTTATTTATGAGTGGGAAAAATTTCCATAAAACATAAATGTAAATAAAATAAGGCCTCTACAATTTTTGCAAGCATTTTTTTTATTCTAGGAATTCTTTCTTTGGTTTCTCTTTTCAGTAATTAGATAATGGAATTCAAAATGAATAGAAGATGCATATGTTTAAAAACTAGGAACAGGATTAAAGAAATTTAAGATTGTGCTAGAAGATTAAGAAAGAAGATGAAATAGAGGTTGCAAAGAAAGTACAATAATTTTTGAATATATGGTAGCTATTTCAGCTAAAACTCAGCATTAACTGCAACATAAAATAATTTTCCAATCACCTAGTGGTTTGATCATTTTATTTATGTACTTATTTTCTATTTTTTTTTTTTTTGGTGGAACAAGGGATTGAACTCAGGCCCTTGCACTTGCCAGGGAAGCACTTATTCTACTGAGCCATCTCCCTCCCCCCTTTTTTTTGGTTTGATCCTTTTAAATGAGACCAAAATCTGTTTCTTCAGAATTATCTAAAATTTCTCGACAGTGCTCTTCATGGAAATGTGTTAAGGCGTTAAAAATTTTTAATCTTGTGCTTAGTAACTCCTGTATTTCCTGATTTTCCATCATAAATTTTGGGATAAATTATAATAAAAGTTATATGCTAAGTATCAAACAATGTATTTTATTTCTCAAATCCTAAAAATGATCATTTAAAAATATGTATGTATTCTCATGACTCATACATATATTCCTGACATTAGCTTTGATGATTTTTTGGAGAAAATAGGATGCTAGGCTGCTGCTTTAAGAATGCATTAGTCAAGCAATAGCCGTGACTCATCCACATGGTTGAGGCTGACAAAGGATCTACAAAGTGCGGTGCAGGGTTACAGGATAAATCCTGAGGGGACTTGACTGATCTTATCAGATACAAAAGTTACATTTCTTGTTATATAGGTCTTGCTTTATCTTGGTCTTAACCATCCAGCAGAAAAGTATGAAAACGAGGTATATAAAGTAAAGCCATATTCATATGCTGAGCTGTGAAAGGTTCTAGTCAACAACTTCTGCAGATAATTCACTACTAGTGTGGACTGCTGGACTGTGTTGGATTGTTCTGCTGAATTCACGCACATATAGTATTTAGATGCCAATAGAATACCCATTTCTGACAGGACTAAACAAAAAAGGGAATACAAAGGAAGGACTGTTTTATATTTGTATACACAGAATAGTTGGGATCGATATACAGCTTCTTTCGCTTAATTCATCGAGAAGAAAGATTTGTAGTAATAGTGTTTGGACAACATATCCTGTCTTCTTGTTGTACTATGGATAACCACAAAGAAGATAACAATGTACAAGGTATTAATTGTTGAAAATGTCCTATTAATAAGCTTTGAAACTGTCTCATTGATATTTGTTTCTCAATAAAATTAAAAAAATTAAAAAGGATTAAAAAAATGAATGTTTGCATCAATCCACTGGAGGCACTTGGATTGTAGAATGATAGAATCTTATATTTTCATATAGACTCTCAGAGCAGAAAAATTAACATAGAATTTTCATTTATATGTGTGAAACCTAAATCACAGCAAAAGCAGACAACTTACCCTGACTTATATGGTTAATTAGTGGAACAGATGGGCTAAAACTTAAGTCTACTGACTGTTTACTTGTTAAACTACTTGTTGACCAAGGTAATGGCAAAACTGTGTCATGTTTCTATGACAGTTTTGCTAGATTACATGAATATTGTGTTATTTTAATCATATAATTTCCTTGATATATGTTGTATATACTCAGTATTTTTCTGTTTAGCTCACATTTTTCTGTGATAAAATGGTAAGATGATTAAACCTTCATGTTCTATAACTAATATGAATTTACAAGAATTTGCCAATTTTTTTACATTTTACATATTAACATCTCTTCATTGCTCATATGATTATTGCTAAAGTGAACTGCCAGTGTGAGAATCAATAGTGATAAAGTTCAGGAAACCATGTTTTCTGATAAACAAGGAAAGGATACCCATATTCAAAGGTGAGGAAATAATGCTTGTGGATAAAATATGGAAATTTTAGGATGTTGTCCATAAATATATTTTCTTTCTTATGATACCATATTTAAACTTCAGTATCAGAAAATACCATTTTTACATGAAAAGGCATTTAGCTGTTGAAATGATGAATGCTTATAAGACACAAAACCAAAACTCTCTATCGTTTTTCAGATGATTCTCTTTTAATGACCTGTTCTTACATTGCTATTCATATATTGAGGTGATATTTGTTTTAGATTTTTTTTATAATATAAATAAGTTATCCATACTTTCTATTCAATATCTGGACCTCACTGCTGTGTTTTAAGCTTTTTAAGTATCTGCTTAGCTGTAAAAAGGTTACTTCAGTAGCAAGTAAGTGGACTTATTTCCATTGCAATATCTTGTAACTGTGTCTTGAATATACGTTACCTTTACATAATTGCATACAATTGAAATTTACGGTTATTTACAAAATTGACAATGGACATATCACTGTTAGTTTTTCACAAATGCCCACATTCAGTCCAAGGAAATTCTGGCATGTGTATTCTTTTGGGAAATGACGATTAGGTGCTTCTAAAGTTACTTCTAAAGAAACAAGACAGAGTGGAATTTTTCCAGAAAAGAGTGACAATTTTTGTTCTGTGCTTTTTAGGATCCAACTGGAATATTCTCACTAGATAAGACCATTGGCTTTGGTACTTTTGGAAAAATCTATTTGGTAAGTGGAACTAGATTATTCATTGTTCATTTCTAGTAACAATATTACTTGTAAATCAAACCACAATCCTCAGACTGCAAGTGAAATATGCTGCCACATAACATTCACTTTGAGAGATGAAGCAAATTATGATGTTTCAGTAACATTTAACAGTTATTAAAAGCAATGATTTTTATCATTGATTATTATTGTAAAATGGATGGATTAGTTATTTTGTAGTGAATGAACCAAATCTAATATGGTATCTAAAAGTATTAGCAGAAAATTAAAGTCACCACTGGAAAAGGAACTAATTCAAAATAAGATATCATTTGTTGGATAACACATATCCCTGTCATCTTAGTTACCAATATCAACTTTAAACTGAATGCCATTAAAAGGAGAAATTTCATAATATTCTGTGTCAAACTATATATAGATATGCATATGTCTGTGAAAAAGTTTGCTGTGGAATCTAATAGAAAAATTCTGCATTAATGATAATACATTCACATGCTTAGTATTTACCAGGCATTATATTAGTCTCTAGGAAGCTATGATGAAAAACACAGTGTCTTTGTCTTTGCTATTCTACGGCTTATGTTTTAGAAGTGTGTAAGTGTACATATGTCATAGGAAATTTTAAGGGGGCACAGATAGTACATATGCACAGAAGACTGTAGAGTATCTAATTGTAATATTTGTTTCTATGAAAATCCATACTGATACAAAAATCATAGACTTGGGGTCTTTATTTAGAATGGAGGATCAATGTTATTCTCAAAGTTCCTGGAATGTGACAGTTAAACTGATGCCAACAGGACAAATATGAGGTGACCAAGCAAAAGCATGACCATGGAGGGTGATGCTAATTCATTCTGGGTAGGAAACATGTAGTCTTAAAGGCTGGTTGAATTTCTTCACTAGCCCTATCGTGTCTTGGTCAGCTACCCTTCTCCCACTCTCTAATATGGGAAATAGGCATTTTAAAAATACATACACTATATAAGTTCTATGCAAATGCAGTGTTCCTCATTTATAGGCCTGCCCCTCAAAACCAAACTTACTGTCCCATCACACACACACACACACACACACACACACACACACA
>NW_004524835.1:1004404-1029747 GCF_000260255.1 Octodon degus | reverse complement strand
AGAGAGAGAGAGAGAGAATTATGTATAGATGTCCTGGTGTAGGCCTAGAAGAAGGGCCCTTATTCTTATTTAGAAGAGGGCACTTTCTGCTTGCCAAGACTTTCAACTCAGGAATTACGTTTGCATAGAAGAGGCTTCTCTTTCAATGTATCTCTCCAGCTGAGAGTGAAGAGATGGTTTTTAAACCTTACACAAAAACGCCTGTAGCATAGAAGTTGTATATTAGAAATCACACGTGGGCAGATCATATGAGCAGAAGGAATATTGGTGAGTGTAGGGAACTGTAAGAGAGTGAGGTTTTGTGGGTTTTTTTGGCAGAACCGGGGATTGAACTCAGGATCTTGCGCTTGCCAGGGAAGCGCTTAATCCACTGAGCCATCTCCCCAGCCAATTAAATGGAATAAGGATATTTTTTTCCTCCGAATGCCTTCAGGGCAGGTTTGGCTGGCTGGAGTATTGTGGGGATGGAACTCCAGCAACCTGAGGCTGACAGCTTTGTGGAAGTAGCCACTTAAAGAGCTAAGCTAGGGCCAGGCCCCCAAGTGCGAGTTTTATGATCAGAGTTCTTTTATGAAACCAAATTAATAGCTTCAACAATGAAATAATGACACAAATGTATCATTTATGCTACCTTGTTTACATCACATACTCAATGATTAATTACAAATTGTGCGATTTTGGTGAGTTTTGTCATCTTATACATAGATATCTACAAGTTATTCATAGCCTGGAGTTCTATTTCTGTATGCCAGCTTTAACATTTTCACGGCTCTATACATATTTTAATTCCTGAAGTGTGTGTGTGTTTCTTCTGTATCTTTTGAAGATACAGAGTTGTCGCCAACATTAAATGTTAGAAATAACCTCAGAAAAAAAGGTAAGAAGCAGAGGTGGGATTAGAAAACATAGATGTATTTTTAAATAATCATTTATCAGAACAGTGATGCAGTAACAAGAAGAAAAGTAAAGAGGGTGAACAGGTAAGTTGAGCAATAAATTTCCTTTTTTAAAAGCCAAGGTTAGTTTTCTACTTCTTACAAAAACCAAATAGAGAACAGAAACTTTACTTTCAGTGAAATAAAAATAAATAAAAAAATCAGTGTTTATTGAGGAATATTGAAAAAATTACTGTCTTAAATTTTATGGGTTGAAAAAGCAGTGAAAGTTTTCAATATATATTAACTTAATGACAGTATACCTTCAAGGAGCATTGAGTCACTTCACAGCATAATGTCTTAGTTAGTGTTCTATGGATATAATTTCTATGTACTTTTTTACATATGATGTAATATTTACTACACTTATTCTTTTTCCTATTTTCACTATTATTTTTATTTATTCAATTACCTTTTAGAATAATTGAAAATAATCCTCAGTTTTAGCTCTTCTGGATTTTTTGTTCCCTTATGCAAATCCTCATTTCTATCTGGTATAAAGAATTGAAACTCAAAGAATTTCCTCTAACATTTCCTTTGGTTCAAGTATTCCAGTAATTGTCGGGGAAAAAAGAAAACATTCTATTTCTCTTTTACTTTTGAAAGATTTTTACAGAGGGCATAGAATTGTGGGTTGATAGGGTTTTTTTTCTCCTTTCAGCACTGTAAAGATATGACTCCATTGTCTTGTGGTTTACATAGTTTCTTTGGTCTCCTGTTATTCTTATCTTGTTTCATCGCAGTTTTCCTCTGGCCCCTTTTACGACTTTTCTCTTCATACTTGCTATTCAGAAGTTTAAATATGTAGCATGTACAGTTTTTTGTTATTGTGAGTGTGTGTGCCTGTGTTTGTAGAATATTTGTCAGTGATAATATCAAGCCAGGATTAAAGACTCTTGGCGTTATCAGAACTTCTTGGATATGTAGTTTAACATTGATTATTATTATTATTATTATTATTATTATTGTATGGAAGGTCTCAATTTTTACCTTTTTAGGCATTTCTTCTGCTTTGTTCTCTTTTTCTCCTGTAAATCCAAAGTCATGTATGACAGACCATTTAATATTCTCCCACTGCCCTTGTATGCTCTGTTTTGAAGTGTGTGTGCTTTCATTTTTTTCTTCATGTTTCAGTTTGTATGATGTTTTTTCATATCTTTAGTTCTTTGAAGTTGAATGATGTGAATGCTAAAAGTATTCTTCAACCCTTTCACTCTTCATTTTTAGCATTTCTGCTTGAAATATTTATAGTTAACATCTTTGCTGAAATTCTGCATTTGTTAACGTATGCTTTTCATATTTTCACAAAGGCTTTCATGTATCATAGTTTTGTTAAATTATGTGTCTCATATTTTCAACATCTAAGTCATCTTTAAGGATGTTCATGTTGATTGCGTCACCTCTTGAAAGTGGGCTTCTTATCTTGTCTTTTTAGGCATCTCAGAATTTCATTTTGAATGCCAGATGTAATATACAGTATAGTCCACATTGAAAGAGTGTTTGTGCCACAAAATGGGCTAATTTATTAGTTAATGTGAGAGTTTGAGTCAATTTAAAATGCGACAAACTGGGTTATTTTGTTGAGGTGGTTACTCTCAGTTTACTACCATCATCAGATTTCTATATTTCCTTGTGCTTAGAATGGGGGGAGATGGTTTTATAGTGTTGGGGGGAGATGGTTTTATAGTGTTGTTGTCAATATTCGTGCTTTAGTCTCAACTTTAGACATTCCTTGTCCTTGTGTGCCCCTGAAAGCTTATTTCTCTGTGCTCTGGCCTTCTAGGGTGTATATTTCTGTTACTTCTTACTAAGTGCTCCTTAGCTTGTTGGTACCCAGCAAGGAGTCCTCTATTTTCCAGAATCAATTTTAGTCTTAATAGAACTTATGCCACTGGATCATGGAAGGTGGGGCTTTTGTAGTTATCCTGCCTCTCTCTTAATGGCAGGATACCAGCTCAGAACTAATTATTACCCTTGGAAGTAGAGGGCTTTCCTCTTTGCCATATTCCAATTGCCATAGATCTTCATCAGTGCCACGAAATGACTAAGATTCACTACCTTTCTCTCTAGGTTTATGACTTACACTCCTTACACCAAAAGAAGTGGACCTGGTTTCATGCCTTTTCCAATGTGCTGGCTTCGCTCCATTAGATCTGAAATATAAATCCATCCAGAAGAGTGTGTGTGTGTGTGTGTGTGTGTGTGCACAAGCATAAATTTCTCCTGTCTCTGGCTATCAAGGTTTAGGTACTGTCATGCCACGTCTGGATTTTAGCAACTTGTTTACAAATAATTGCATTCTTTATGGCTGCTTCTTTGATGACTTTGGTTCCCTTGCAGCCACAGGTGAGCCAGTATTTGTGTTCCATCCATCCCTCTTTGCAGGAACCTGTTTTTCTTCACACTTTATACCAGTTGGTTACTTTGATGTATCTGTCTAGATCAAAGAAAAGTGAGAATTTGTAGATTATTCAGCAGAAGCAAGAAGTCCATGTCCATTCCTTTTAACTGAATCTTCTACTATTACATTAGATTCTGAGTTATTGTGAAATTCCTAAAGAGTTTCATGTAAACCTAGTCATATCTGGAGTTAGAGAATACTATTATAATATTTCCAAAGCAGAAAACTGTGCCACACTAGGCAGATACATACTGCTTTATTTACATGAGAAAGATTTCCCTCTGTCATTCAATGATTTGAAACCCTTTTTCCTACCTCAAATTAATTTCCTGTGTAAAACATGTTGGGTATAGGGGCACTGTGTATTGTTGTCTATATTGATGTCATCCTTACTGGAAATAATTTGACATATGTAATAAACAATTTTAACATATTCATACTTGTTTGGAAATATATGGTAACATCTCAGATGTAAAAGGTACATAGATATTCACCACAGCAGACATGTACTGTGTTGTGAAGAATATAGCCTGCTTTAAAGCGGGCAGACCAAATTCAGTGCTTTATTGCCATTAATGAGTTACGACTTTGAGCAAGGCACTTAATCTGTGAGTGTAAATTTCCCTATTTTCAAGATGAATCAAGTCATACCTCGAAAGATCTGACAAAATTGAAAGCAATATCTATAAAGTTATTGATTTATGGTAGGTACATATTAGAAGGCAGTCATTTCTATCATTATTACCATCGTTTTGAAAAAGAAAAATACAGTAACTCTTTAAGTGGTAAAAACAAAAATGCAAATGTGTTGCCTAGTAACTATGTTATTCTGTAAAGCATAAGCGTAGGATATTGAGTATTCCTTCTCATATATACATCTTGATTTCAGTTAGAATTAAACCCGCTGATGATAGTGAATTACATGGTCAAAATAATGAGATACTAGGTTTTGTATGTTAATAGCCTATATTTTGATATCTATAGTTATATCATTTTGATAAAGAATATGTAAACAGTTTATCTATGCATATGTATTACAAATACTAAGTACTAAATAATCTACAACAAAATGGAAGCATGATACCTTTCAAAACTAGTGTCAGAGTCCCTTGATTTTTTCAGTGCTACTCACCACATCCTGTGCTGATATTTGTTTTAGGTAAATTCTCTGCACTATCTTCAAATTTGTTTCTAAAGCCTTGTTCTCTGGCCAGTTTGCAGCTAACTGCTGAGGTCTGTGCACATAGAAGTGAAGACTCAGTCTCACACTCCAGATTGTAGCCCCTTTTCCTTCCTTCTTTTAGTTTTAATTAGACACCTAACTACCTCCTGCCAATACGAACTTCACTTGAAACTTTGGGTTTTGTTTTCCTTTCTCTTTAGGGGCAAGAAGTGCTGCTTTCCTTTCTTGGTAGTCTTAAGTTTACTTTCTACATCACCTTTAATTACTAATCTCACAACTTAAGAATCGTAGTTGAATTGGAGGGATATTTAGTAAATGATCATGTGAAGCAGTATTTGAAATACTTAGGATGAACTCATTTTTGCAATGGTGCAATGAGAAAAACAAATTCACTGAAGAGCAATGGATACAGAGAGACTACAGTTACTTTGTGAACTATTAAGAAAGAGACTAAGATTCTTCAGAGTGGCTCAGTGAGAGCTGGTACTCACACTAACTGAAATAGAACATTCTACTTTGTTTTCGTAGGCCCATTTCCTCAAATATATCATAATTTTACTAGGCTAGATAATTTCCAGAGGGTTTTTTTTTATAGCTTCACGATACAGCACTTTTCATCTGAAACTCAGTAATACATAAACTATTCTTACTCTTCCATCAGCATAATAAAAATAATAAAGCATATAGCTCCACCACCTTATACAATACAACTTGATTAGTGGCTGCTGGTTGGAGTAGTTACACATTTCACCAAACAAAATGTAGTTTACCATATTTTTCTACTTTCCTCTCTACTTCATCACTTGATAGCAAATCTTGTTATTTAACTTAGCAACTCCTATGACATCCACTGTAAAGGTAAAACTGAGTAACCGATATATTGGAAAGTTAGGTTGCATCACTATTATTAGCTAACAGCATTTGGTTAAACATATCACAAGCCGGTTAAAGCAATAGAGTGGATTTTCAGAATCAAAGAGTTCACTTTGAAATTCATGAGCTAGCAACTATACTACGAACATTAATCACCTGTTCCCAAGTTGCCACTTGCAAGTAGTGAGGGTAGAAAAATGAATAAGGAAAAAATTTCAAGGAAACCATTTGAAAGAAAAAGTCTGCTGAAATATTTTACATATCTATGAATGACTCTATAGTCCAGCCATCTCATGTACTTGATGCTTAGTTGCAACACAATTAAACACTGATAGAAGGAACTACCTCAAATTTATTATTTTTCTAAAAATGTATTTTGGGCCTGAGTTCACATCTGTCCTTGAGAGATCAGAGAAGCACTTTGCCCATTTTATTTCTTTTTCAATTTTACTTTATTAGTACATGGTTGCAGTACATGAATCTTGACATTCATTTTAGGGAGCAGTAGGTACATGTACATTACACAATTTGATTCTTTTTTAATTCATTACAATTCCCACGCTCCTCCCTCTCACCTATAAATCTCTTTTCCCTATTTTCATTCTATTATTATCTTCAGTTCATGTTTATGATATACAAATGTTGCATTCATTGAGGATATATGGCATAAGTGACACATCTCGTCTTTTTAGATTCCCTTCCACTCTTGCACTTCCCTCACCCTCATTCTCCTCACACTTCACACACAAAAGGTCTGTCCTTTTTCTTTATTTTTTATGTATTCATTACAGGGTCTACAAGGTCTCATTACACAAATCTGACTCATAGTGATCCTCCTGGTTTTAGTGTCCCAAGCCCTGGTATTACAGGCACACATCACCACGCTCAGTTTAAATCGCTGGCTCAGTGTGTCCTGGGGGTGGGGCTGGCATGGAATGTCAGGGATCACACCACAGTTCCTGTGTATGCCTAAACAGGCAGTTTAATCCACTGAGCTATCTGGCCAGGCCTTATTTTGAGCTCTCTTTGTACTTTGCCTTACTGAAATGAAAAACATCATTCAGTATTTACTTGTGTGCCTGATTTATGTAATGTATTTTCCCAGTGTATCCATTTTCCTACAAATACCTGAAATTTAGTTACTGTATATGAAGGTGTGGCATTATAGTCAAGAGCAAATTCCTAAATTGTTAACATTCAATAAGCGAACTGTTGAATATGGAGATTTCCTCATACTGCCCAGTGCATCACTCTTAAATTTGGTTTTTTAAATCACCGTTTGACAAATTGTTTTCACTTACAAACCTCAGAAGACAGGTGAGATTTAGGTTTATTGCTTACATTTTTTGAATTTGGAGTTGGGTCAGGGAATATAAACAGAAATGAAGAAAAAAAATGTTCTGAAAGTTGTTGACATACAATTTATTATATGTTATATTAAGTTATAGAAACACAGTGCTGACATATGGGTTCCCTAATCAGTAGTCCTATTGGATTAGGGTTTTGGTATTTTTCTTTTTAGGTTGAAATTACACTGTTTATTTGCCTACCAAATGTCTAGCACTGTGAATGCCTTCTTTTTGGTTTCCTTATAAATCCTTGCCATTTTCCAAATACAGCTCAGTTAAGTCAGTGAACAAATATTACTTGAGCATTCATAAAGCACATAACATTGTGCATTTCATTATACATTGCAAGCCCCTGAAGCAGGAACCGAAGCTAACACTTAAATGAAGCTATTGGCATACTGGGTTGTGTCTTCAGAGTGCAGGATATTAAACCCAGAGCCTTCTCTTCCTTCCACCTACTACTTAGGACATTGCTCCTTTGTAATAATGTGTCTCAAAAGTAAAGATTGTTCCTTTTTACATAACTTCAGGCTGCTTTAGTTTAAGAAATACTATATTTATGCATTAAATAAAAAATTGCTTTGAATGGTTGAAAACTTTCCATAATGAACATTTTTGTAATACATTTATTGAATGCGCACTGTTCCAAGCATTGCATTGAGTACTAAGTTTTTGAATGATTATCATTATGGAGGAATTTTCATTGATTTAAGTTTTAATACATATAAGGAAGGAAGCCAGGTGTGATGAATCATGCCTGTAATCCCAGCACTTGGGAGGTTTTGATGCAGGAGAATTATTGCAAGTTCAAGACCATCCTGGGCTACCAAGTGAACTCAAGCCCAGCCTAACTGCATAGCAAGACCATCTCATAAAGACAAAAAAGAAATAAAGAAGGAGGTATTGGAAGTATTTTCCATATGATTGTGACCTCTCATTTCAGTAAGTGTTGAAAAGTTGCAAGAAGAAACAGGAAAGTTGGATAAAATTGGGCAAAACAAAGAAGGAAATGTGCATGTAGTTTTTTCCTGGATGTAGAAATTCTAATTAAGCATCTAACATGTGAGATTCCAAAAACAATTTTTTATTCAGTGAGAAAGCAGAGATTGAATATTTGCCATGGGAATGAAAAGAAGCAACACAGGCTAAGTAGAGACTCGGGGGACTAAATCAGTGGGAAGTACTTGGAGAAAACTGAAGATTTCTGTCTTGGCCATAACTTCTCTCCAACTGGGACATAACCCAGGGCTTTCTGGCTTGTCTTTTTCTTTCTCTTACACCAAAATTTACTCCTGCATCTCAGTAGATTTTGAAGGAGGAAGAAGCACTTAGCACATAGTAAGCAAGGAAAGAAAGATGAAGGTAGAAGTCATATGTGGGATTTTGGCATCCACAAGGCCATAATTAAATATTCACACCTGTGATCTCTATAATAAATCCAGATATAGATGAGAATAATTCCCATTTCACAGTCAGTGTGTTGGAGTAACACAAAAATCAGTATTTCATTTCTGTAGCTACTTAATTTCATATTATACAGCCGCACAAAACACAAATTGAAATATTTGGAGACAATATATATTTTTGAGCAGTGACCAAAACAAATTTTTAAAGCATGGTGACTTTTTTTAATCAAATAAAATTATCCTAATTAAAATATTAAATATAATTTTCTTCTTGGGGGATAATACAGTCACTTAAGAATAGACATACAGCCTAAGCCTAGTGTTTGGGGAACATACCTGTCTATGATCCCAGCATCCTGGAGAGTTGAGGCAGAAAGATCACAAAGTCAAGCCCACAACAACAGAAAAAATGTGGAGATGTAGCTGAGTGTGAAAACCCTGAGCTTAATCCCCAGTATTAGGAAAAAAATAAAGACAAAAATTGCCTAGTTGATATTTAGCTTATATGTTTAAAGTTCTTTAAATATATCAGCTTTGGGCTGGCCTGATAGCTCAGTGGACTAAAGCGCCTGCTTAGGCAGAGCGTAGTGTCCCGTGTTCCATCCCTGGACTGCCATGCTGGTTGTGCCCCCAGGGCAAGCTGAAACACCTATTAAAACTGGGTGTGGTGGTGCGCCCCTGTAATCCCAGCGCTTGGGAGGCTGCAAACAGGAGAATCAGTACGAGTCCGATCTACATAGTGAGATCCTGTAGATCCTGTCCTAAATAAATAAATAAATAAATAAATAATATTAGTTTTAAGTTTTTTTTTTTTCTATTTAGGGAAGGGTCTACAGGGTATCAGGGTCTCACTATTAGATCGGACTCAAAGTGATCAGCCTCCCAAGGCCTGGGATTATAGGTGAGTGCCACCATGCCCAGACTCAATTGCCATCTCATCGAGCTCCAGGGGCGAGGCTGGCACCACAAGCCTGGAGATTGGCCCCTGCACCTGCTTGCAGGTGCTTTAATCCACTGAGCTATTTGGCCAGCCCTCAGTTTTAAGAAACTTGATACAGTTTTCATAAACTGTTATGAATTGTGGTATGGATGGGTGGGGAAGTGTTATTAGCATTAAGGTATACTTGATATGATGTATGAAAAAAGATAGTGATATATGAAAAAAGATTGTTACCAGATTCTGACCATGCATATAACATAATATATATATATATATATATATATATGGTCTTGTATAACCTACATATAAAAAACTACTGAGATTCTCAGTAAATTTATTAGAACTGATGGAACTACGAGGATTTCAATCGTTTTGCTTTATACTCTAGTATTTGAACTGTAAGAACTGGTTAGTAGAACATCTCCACATTTCATGAAAGAGAAATAGTGGAAAATAATATTAAGATAGTCCCTCACTCTTGAAATGACTCCTAACTTAATATTAGGAGTTTTCAATGTTCTATTATATCTTTGTATCTGTTTCTATAGTACTTTCATTGGTGGTAACAAAATTTAGAAAGTAATAGGTCATTGTAAGTCTCTGAGAGGTAAGTTCTTGGTATTTTATGTTGTGTGAGCTACTCTGAAATTAGGCTGTTAGGAAAAAAAACTGTCATCAAATCAATGTAAAATACCAAAGAATGTTAAATCATAGAAGCAATTTTTTTTATTTTGAAGTCTTTTTTTGTTTGTGTGATACTGGTTATTGAACCTGGGACCTTCTGCTTGCAAGGCAGACACTTACGCCACTAATTTATCTCTCCAGCCCTATCTTGAAGTCTTATATTTTCCTGATCCCCTATTTGTAGGTTATAGTACATTCATCCTTTAACATAATAATGATAGAAGGGTAATGATGCATGAATTAAGTCATTTCAGTTAGAGAAAGTGGTAATAATAGTGGTTTATGGGTAGCTTATGTTAGAAAAATGAAACTTTAAATTCTAACATTTTAGGCAATGTCTCTTTATTTTGTATTTATTTATTTAGTCAGTTTTCAGTTTTTTTTTGCCATAATTTTATTGATAAACAAATAGCAATGAGACAGTTTCAAATCAAATTGGTAGGACAGTTTCAATAATTAACATACTGCATACGTTCTTCGAGTTTTCAGTTTTATAAGACAAGGTTTCCCCATGTATTTCAGACTGGCTTTGAACTCAGTATATGGCCCAGACTGGCCTCAAACTCGTAATGATCCTCTTGCTTCCTCCTCCCAAGATCTAGGATTGCAGGCATGTTCCACCATGCCTTGCTCAAGGCAGAGTCTCTTTATGGCAAGGAAAAGAAAGTTGGACTGTTCGGAGTCCACTAAGTGAAAAGAAGATTGATTATAAGCCCTGGCAGTAACATTTTGTGTAAATCATTAACTCTGAAGAGTAAAACATGAAACAACACCACCATGATAAAAAAAGGACAAGCATTAAGAGTTCTCAGAGATCAGCTTTGTTTGACTCTGAAGGGAAAAATATTGAAATTAAATAAAATTATTTGTATGCACATTGGATGAGAGAAACCATGGATATTTAAATATTAGTCACTTTATTTCTGGAGTATTTAACAGTTGGCAATCGGGGAGGAAAGAGGTAAGTGAGAGGGGCTAATAGGATTTAAAATAATGAAGGTATATTTTATGAGCTACCAATTTCCCAAATGAATATTATTCTGTATTTCCAATATGCACTTATTAAAATAATTAGATCACTTTTGAGGGCTTAAAAGTGGGCAACTTGCCTGAATTCTTACATTGTGCATAGCGCTTACTTTGATCATTACATTTACTACTTTTATTTAATTATTTTTAAGTTTTATTATTATATATTTGTAGTATACAATGATTACATTCATTGTGGGGAATTGATACATATACACTGCAGATACAAGGTCTTATTTTTCTTCTTCCCTTCCACCATCCCTTTTTTTCCAATATCAGATTCATTTATTTGTATTTCTTTATAAAGTTAATAAACATACATGCAGATTAACACCCTGACTAATAGGTCAAAGATGTATGAAACACATAAGAAAGTTGCACTAAGTCAAGGTAGACTTTTAGATACATTGTCCATACTGGATCACAATTTTTTTCTTACTTTCTGACTTTTATTTTGCAATTCATTTATATATTGATTTTGTATAATCAATGCAATATAGAAAAAGCCATGTGGTATTTATTCTTTAGTGTCTGAGTCACATTTTTTCAAGTATGTAAATAGAATCAAGTTTTGTAGTAATGCTTAATATATACTAAGGGCACATGTTCATTACATAATGTAATTCCTGGGCCATTTTTGGATTTATGAAATTCTAAACTATATTTTTGAGGATGCAATCATGCTATAGTTCTTTTATCATACACAAGCATTTAATTATATATGTTACACTTGTATTTTATAAGAGAATTGTGAAGTAGGTATTATCGTTGTGATCATATTCTCATTCACAAGTATGGAAACTAAAAATTGAATGCTTAATTTTTTGACATGAATCAAAAATAGTAAATTGTGAGGTTATGAATCAAATCAAATTTTCCTAATCGTTAGTTGTGTTATTTTAATCCTACTATACTATATTCATCTTATTATATCCAACCGACTTTCAAAACATTCTGGACTAGATTATTTAGTTGTAAAATGTGTCAAGCCATGACAGAAGGTTTACCCTTCAAAGAAAAGTTGTGTGGGACTGGGGAGATAGCTCAGTGGCACAAAAGTCTGCCTGATAAGCACAAAGTCCTCAGTTGGATACCCGGTAAGAAAGAAGGTCTGAGTTCAATCCCTGGTTCTGGAAAAAAAAAAAAAAAAGGAAAGTGATAGATATCATTAATGATGCATCTCTCAAGCATATTGGTTTCCTCCAAGATGGTCTTTAAGAGAATCAAGTCAGCAGGACCTTTTCTAAACTGAATAGAATTTCGGAAGTGGGTGGAGACAAGCAGGTATGTTTTATAGGACATTTGAAGCTCATGATTTCATTCTTACCAAAACTCCTGGAAGCCCTGTAAAGTTAGAGAGGTGCTGGATTTCACTCCTTCACCCTCTTGTAGGGGCCAGAGACCCATCAAGAATATGTTTTCCTCAGTTACTGTTTAAAAGGGGGAGCCCCAAGAAGGAAGAAAGCATTGAGAGATTTTTGAAAGTTAGTGCCTGCCTTTTGTATGATTGCTTTCTGATTGGTGGGTGTAGTTAAAATAACAGCTTTTCAAAATTGTGTGCTTTCTAATAAGTGCATTTCTAGGAGCAAAGGCAAAGTGTAGAATGTAAACAACTTAGTGGATGTTTATCACCTTGCTAAGAAGAGAACTTTCCCCAGAGACTGGTCTGGAATAAATTACATGTACAAGCTAAGTGCTTTAATTTCTACTAAAACTAAAAATATATGTGCAAGAGTTACCCATGCCTAAATTACAAATTTTAATAAGGGCTTCGTGCAGATTAAACTTGATAGGCGGGATTGACTGATAGCCTGTTAAAATAAATTTAAAATAATGAAGGTATATTTTATGAGTTACCAATTTTTATGAGCTACCACTTAGGTGATATAACTTTAAAAATGTTAGCTTTTTAAAGTAATATCACCTAAGTCATTTTGTAGTCCATTTAAAATGTTGGCACCGTGTAGAGATAAATGTATCCAAAGGATAAAAATATTAGCCTATTTCATTACTTTCTGCTGAATAAAAGAGTGTATTTTTTTCTTAAGGTACTGTAGTTTGTTGTAGTGTTTCTGGGCATTGCCAAATATAAGGATGGTTTCAACACAACCTTATACCTTCAGAAAGATGTCCAGAACATGCACAAATATTTCCTGACTTGGAGAATTAGCAGCCACAAGAAAAAACGCAAATAAGAACCTACACATTATCTTTCTTCTCTTTGCCTTTCACCCACGTTTTCCAGTTGCTATAATAGGTTAATTAACTACCTTAAATTTCATCAAGTTTCAAAAAAATTTAGTGGCCCAGAATTGTAAACTCTAAAAGTTTTAATATATAAAATTTGCAGGCTGTGTACTGACACACACACACATATGCAGTCCCATTCATACATTTATTTTGACTTGTGTGCTTTGATTCGCTAGGTGCTTTTCTTGTTCCATGTCCAGAGACACATGTGCTTGTTTTAAATCTTTGAAGAACATATTGTGCTAAGAGAGTTATCCTCTCATCAATTGTGCTTAGGGCAGAAGTTGTAGACACGAATAGAAAAGTGAAACTTAGTTGAAAAGTATGAAATGAGTGGTAATACTGGTAAGAAGCAGTCTGTGTTTACTCTAGCAAGTGCAATGTGAAAATTGATTTGATTGACTTTTTCTTTACTAACCCCCTTAAAATATACACACAGAAGTACATGACTGGTTATTTGGTGGAAGTTAACAAATTTGTTTTGTTGGTATCTGATACAAGAAACCTTACTAAAGTGGAAAATATATGCTTTACCTTGCATCCAAAATGCTGTTAGGGACATCCCAGATAGCTCTCAATTCCTAGACTTAAGGAAGAGAAATATAAAAAGCTTCACTTCTCAAAGCCATTCAGAAGGGATGTTCTGGCACAAGACTAGAACTTTCTAGATTAAACCCTCAATTCCTTGCATCATTTTGGAAGTAGCAGTGGCGTAAATAATAGATGAGCTGTGTATGGAGTTTGCAGAAATTCACTAAAATATGGTTGGCTAATTTAAGTAAGATGAATTTTGCAAAGCAAAAATGACATCAGATTGAGTTTTAAATATTCTTCACTCTGAAAAACAGGAGAATGTGTACTTTTTAAAAAAAATCAAAGGGGTTGCTTCCCCAAAGCATAATTTTAAAAATATAATTATGTTCTTGCAGCTATGTTTCTTAAATTAATTTTATTGAGAAACAAATAGCAATGAGACAGTTTCAAAACAGGTTAGTAGGACAGTTACAATAATTAATATATTGCATACTGTTATCTTAGTAGTAGTTATTCATAGTACAAGATGCAGACATGATACCTTGTCTAAATACTATTAGTACCAATCTCATTGAACTAAGAGAAAGTAGCCGTACATCTATCCTATTTCGTATATACTATCTTTCATTACAAAATGGTCCTTCATTATGCCCCCCTTTTTGTGCACCTATTTTTGTATGTGCTCATACCTTTTGGTTTAGGTCAAATTTATATATTAAAATGTTGATTGCAACAGTTTCACTTTATTCTTATAAAACTGCTCATTTTGAAAAACTATGAGGGCAAGAAAGAATGAGATACTGTACATTGCTTCTTTAACATTTCCTGCAGAAACATTCTGCTGCAACGCATTTTCTTGGCCAGTTCTTTATTTTGTGGTTTTCTTTATTTGAATGCTGCATTCCAAGGCCTCAATGATTAGGTAGGAATGGAAGACGTATGGCATGAGAATAAAATAGGAGAGAAATAGAAGGACTTTAGAGACTTCAGAACTTAGTTGCCAGATTTGGAAGATGAAAGCACAGACAATTCAGTTAAATTTAAATCCTGATAAAGAACAAATAGTTAGTGTAATTATACCCCAAACTTGTATATTTATACCAAAAATTATGTGCTTATTGGAAATTTGAATTTTACTATGTAATTTCTGTACTTTTATCTTCCACTTTTATACAGAGTGAACCTCACTCAGGTCATGAATTTACCTCCCTCTAACCCTGTGTAAAGAAATAAGAGAGGGAAGGCCTGTTGCATTGTCCTTGACATGTCATAGAATGCTGAATCAGCCTATCTATGAAGCTTCTGAAAGGAGGAAAGGAGGTGGTCTTATGGTCCTATAATAGTTGCTACTCTTTCCTGCTTCTTCTAGACAATGTTTTGTGCTTCTTTCAAATTTCCATAGCAAAATTCCTCTGCTGGAAACTGTTGAGTTCACTAAGTCCCATTGAATGCTCACCTCACTAAGCCACTGGGTCAAGGAAAGAAGTTTGTCCTTTACAAGCCAAGGAGAGCATTTGCCTGCTCAGTTTCCTAGTGTAGAGAAAGGGAATCAAAGTTACTACAATTTTTTTTCTTACTATTCAAGGAGAAAGGGCTGTGGACTGGTACACAGCCTGGTCACTCACCGGGTTACTTAATACTTAATATGATTTTTTTGCCATAATTTTATTGATAAACAAATAGCAATGAGACAGTTTCAAATCAAATCAGTAGGACAGTTTCAATAATTAACACACTGCATACATTCTTTTTAGTGGTTAATTGCTGTACAAGATGCGGACTTGCTATCCTATTTCTTAATATGATTTTGAACACCTAGTTGCAGTTGTAGTAAGTATAAAGCAATAATGTAGACATTTTTATGAAAGTTGTTTTCTATTGAACAGACCAGGTTACCAATAGCTTCAATCTACAGATTAGTCACAAAAAGACCAGTCATACTGTTTAGCACCCCATCAAATGTAGTCTGTTTCCATGTACTGTGTGTTAAATCACCCATTTTACCTTATCATAAGGAAAGATGCAGAGGGCATCGCTGGTCTGTGTATGGTATAAAATTAAGATTGAGTACCAACAGAATTGCTTTATGTCTACACATCTTATGCTCTTACTAATTATATTAGCATTTTTCAGAGACTGTACTATTTTCTCTGTTTTTCCTTTACCAACAGTTTGAAATCTTTACAAAAATTATTCCTGGACTTCTAATATTTTTTTAAAAATCAACAGGACTGGGGAGATGGCTCAGTAGAATAAGCACTTGCCTAGCAAGCACAAGGGCTTAAGTTCAGTCCCTGGTTCTGGAAAAAGAAAAAGAAAAAGAAAGAAAAAACCCAAAGCAACAGTACTATACTTGAAATTTCCTATTCAGGTGGCATTGCTAGTTAGGCCCTTTCTGCACTTGCCAAAGAGGCTCAATGGAGAAAGAAGTATATCCATAGATACTGTCACCCATTTCCCATCTCGAAAATCACACAGTATGTGGTGGAGCTAGCTTTGAAACACAAGCTCTGCCTTGTAACTAAGCTATATAAAATTACTGAGTTGCTAAATGCAAAAGGAAGGACCATTCTACATGACATGTATCAGTTAGTGATCTGAAAGGTGGTTTTTACCTAACTTCCAAGTGGTGTGTATGATGAGGCTTTAGTGTACACAACAGTTTCACTTTTAATAACGTTGTTTTTCTCCAGCAACTCCCAAAGAACTTTTACAATAAAGACTTAGTCAATTGTTTTCTTATCAATTGGCTAAGAAAATAACATTTTGCATCTTATAAGAAATACTAGAAACTACATGGTGAACTACTCATTCATGAAGTGCCTGTTATGGATGGTAAATATTCAAGAACAATTAAGTTAAATTATCTCACTGAGAGTTAACTTTAAAAAAGAAAGATCAATTTTATATAAAACCTTTCAGCAGCAAGGTGTCCAGTCCACGATAATAGGTTTCAGAACCAACCTGAATTGTGGTATTTCAGGTTAATAGTATGTGCATTCTTATTGTGCCAGTGAAATTATAATAGTTTTGGCACCAGAAATGATAATTCTGAGGCTGAGAAGATAGCTCAATAGAATAAGGCTTGCCTGTCAAGCGCAAGGTCCTGAGCTCAATCCCCAGTTCAGAAAATAAAAAAGAAACAAAAAAAAGAAATGATAATTCAGATTCAAACACAGAATCCTTTGAGTGAAAACTGTATATAAAAAGTATTCAGTTTGCAGTAAAAAGACTGTGGTGTTGATCAAAATGCAAAGGAAAAATGAATCTATCCTCAGCTGATATACCCATTTTATATTCACTTTCCCTGGAAAAGTTCCTTATTTTATTTTATATCTCAATTCTTTACTCTTTTCTTTAGATACTACAACTTTCAGTGTCGTTAAAAACCCTGAGTCTTATCAAAGGTTTTAGGCAGAGTTATGAGGAAATACAAAGGAGAGGTTTTAGCTAACTTCACTTTATTCCATATACTTTTCATTATTATATAAACTTTTGAGTAAATTGTTCCAGGCATTTCAGATGGTGATAAGCATTTGAAAACTTTGAATGTAGTGAAATCCTGGGCTGCCTTGTTTTACAATGTCTTTCTCCTTCCTTCCTTCCTTCCTTCCTTCCTTCCTTCCTTCCTTCCTTCCTTCTTTCCCTCCTTCCTTCCTTCCTTCTTTCATTTCTTTCTTTCTCTTTGTTTCTTTGTTTTTTTCTTTGTTTCTTTCTTCTTTCTTTCTTCTCTATATACCCTGTAGAATATCAAGAAACTGCTGATTCTGTGTATGCATGGGGTAAGAAAGCAGTGAGAGACATAAATGAATAAGAGACTATATAATAGACCACAGATCTCAGTATTGCATTCTTTACATGGTAATCCATAATTTGACTTGAATTAAGGAATTACTGAGTTGAGGAGAAGGACAGGAGAGGGAGTGGAGGAATGAAATAAATCTGTGTATGTAAGCAGGATGGTTTGCATAGTTATACTGTGGATTTCTGCAGGCCAATAGAAAGGAGCAGTTGGTGCTTAATTTGTTTTGTCTCTTTTTTTCAATTCTTTGACCTTTTTCTCTTAATTTCATATATATTTTCTTTCTTCCAATTTTGCATGCATATATCTGGTTATAGGAACAACTATTTGGAAGACAACACCATGCAATACCTCAAATACTGTGAAATTAGTTTTACTTTATTTAGTGAAATTGTGTATCATTTGTGATTTCTCTGTTTTAACACTGTTTTGTACTCTTTTTAAAAAATAAAAATTAAGAAAAAAACAGAAAAAAAAGAAATTGTTTCAGCAATATTGTGACCTGAAGCAGTAGTAGCCTGAGCTCTCTTAAAGCAGAATGCCCTTATTTTTATATTTCAGAAGTTCTTAAGTAGGGGTGCCCAGCAAAGTCTTCTGGAAGAATCCTTTGAATATGCAAATCCTCAAGACCCAACTAAAAGTATTTTGGCTAAGGAACAGTGATTAGTTGGACTTTGGATTCTAGAAGTTATTTAAATTTAGTATATGGGTGGAGAAGACAGTGATTTGACTCAATATGGTAAAATATAGAAGAAAGATATTCTAAAAGAAAAATATTATAGATCAGCTTGCCATATTTCTGACAGTTACTATTTATTAGAGTGCAGTTCTTGCGGTCTTCTTAGCAGAAATCACCTGTTCATTCACATATTATAAGTTAAAGACATGATAGTAATGACTTAAAACCTTGGTTAATACTTTCCTGAATGAGATTAGTCCTCACCTTCATCCCAAGGGAAATGAACCACAAAGCCACTAAATTATTTTTGATGATTATGGGAGACTTGAGAACAGTTTTGCAACAAGGGGAATTGTTTCCAAGGACAGAAAATCCAGACCTAGCACCTACATAGGAGGTAAAGAGCCTTAAAAGGGTAGGTGCAAAGAACAGGGGATGAGAGAAAAGTACATCATTACTATTGTCCTTGATGAAGGCATTCTGCTTCTCTCATTCTCATAGGCTTAAGCGCCCTGGTATTGTATGACCTGTCACTGTCCCTGATTCATTTAAATGCAAAGCCATAAAAGAAAGACTGAATGAATTTAATCCTACAGTTTAGGTAACACAGTATTAAACAGCTTATTGATTTATCCCATTCAGAGAAGAGAAAACATACAAGCTGCATGTTCAAAGCTACAGTTTTGAGGTCATTTGTCAGTTCTGGGCGAACAATTACACGGTGTTAAACTGATGGAGAAACAATTTTCTCAATTTCTTTGCAAATGCGTTTTCTTTATTCACCTGAACCTCATGCAGTGTTGTAGGGTCTTTTACATTTCCCTTGGATAGAAGAACTAAGCTTTTTGTCACATATTGTCTGATTCCTTCAATATGCTAAAAGCATTGAAGTGATGGAAAACACAAAGATCTGGCCTGAAGACAATGGAGAGAAGGTTGAGAAATGGTCTTGAACATCGGACTCTTTTAAGTGAACTGTAAACAGTGAAATCATGAAATGACTGGTCCTGGATGTTAAAAATATTTTGGGACTTGAGACACTGATACCCAGGAATTCTATGATTCTTAATTATCTTTCTAGATATCTCTAAAGCTTATATGTGCAGTTGTCTGCAGAGTAGCATATAGTTTGGGTACTATATTTTAAAAAATGTTTTGATTCAGCTGCTCTTTGATCGTACAGTTGCTGTTGGATCCAATAATTTGAGAGTTGAACTTATTTGTTTTTTCATTGTGGCCATGTGAAAGAAAGATTAAAGCACACATCAAATTGGAGCAGCAAGATTTATATTAAGCTAATTGCATGAATTCTATTTCTCACTCCTTCACTCCAAATCTAGAATGTATTCCCTATGGTAGCAGCACCTATGTTTTTAATCAAGGAAGTCAACTGAAGTGGCATAGTGTAAAACATTTTCTTTAGAGAAGTCAAAAATCCAGGGCTAAAACCTTGCAGATTAATAAACTAGAATTAAAATTTAGTTGCTATAGATTCCAGGAAATATACTCAAATTTCCCTCAAAACCCTAACGGCCATGGTGACAAAGGAAGGAACAACTTAAGTCATTTAAAAAGATTTTGAACTTTCCTATTACAGTACACCCTTGTGAAATTCAAATCTACAGTCCAGTAATGAATTATTACAGTTGGTGTTTCTTTTGCATTTTTGCCACTTTCCATGTCCTGGACATTATAGGGACGAGACTTTGGTCTTTTTAAAATGATATTTTTAGGAGTGTTTGATTCTAAATTTCTATTTCTGCATGTTAATTATCTTAGTGTAGTGGTATGCAAAGTTTGGCTCCTGGACCAGCAGCGTCAATTTTGTTTACAAACTCATTAGACATGCAAAATCTTGAGCAACACATCAGAAATACTGTATCATAACCTTCAACTCCTAGGTAGGAATACCAAGTGAGGTGGGGGAATAAGCAGTCCATTCTAACAAATTAGAGAGTTCTGGGCATTCACCAAGTTGGAGAGCTATTTCATACATTTCTTAGTTATGGTCATACTTGGGCATGCTCTTTATTACCCTATTGCACATAACAACTTCACTTAAAATCAGCTACTAACAAAAGAAAACACATTATAGGAGTTTCAGGGTGATTTAGCAACACCATTGCCAATCTCATGTATATGCATGTGCATGAACATGTGTGCACCTTTTGAATATTCCACGAAGGGAAAGTGAACTGAATATTACCCTCCCACTGGGCAAATCCCAGGAAAGTGTAAAGCAGGCAAATCTCTCTATGTCAGAGTTACAAATTTAAGCAGATTATATTTCTGATTAGGTATATAGAGCACAAAGCTTTTAGGAGGCAATTTGAGGCTCTACTTCACAATAAAAATAAACTATAATCTATGTAAATACATCTTTGAGCATTGATAAAAGTAAATATCCTGATTTCCTTGCCCCAGCACTACAGATCCCTAGAAGTTCAGAAACACATGTAGCCATGGTTTTGATTATAAAATTAGTTACTTTTTCTTGTTTTGCATATGCATCCTGTTAGGGAGTTGGAAACTTAAGCAATTGGTTCTTACATTTTAATACAAAGTTGAGTAGCTTTTGGAGGATATATGCACAATGTTCTTACTTGGCAGTTAGTAGTTTCATGCAGTGGTTTAACGTACTGTGACGGCATTCCACAGTAAATTTTTCTGGAATGATGGGTCAGAATTCCCTGGTATTTATGCAGAATGTTTAGATAGGGAAATATTGGTAAGATTTTGAAGAAGGACAGAAGTTGAATAATGTGATGCATGAAGCTGTAAAATACTTTTCATGGTAAGATTTAAAGAATGATATACTTTGGCCATGATTTATAGACTCAAAATTTTTCTACTAAACAGATTGGTCTATTATTATAGCCAAGTTGATTAATCAGTTTAATAATAATGAAAACATTTTTCCATACTGGGTTGGCTAAATTTAGTTTGGTTAACTTATACTAGCTGATTATTTTACTCAAGACATAGCCTGCTTATACAGCTAATGTTGAATAGATTTCTAATGAGAAACTTAGGGGATACTAATATATGAAAGCCACATGAATCTAAATTTACTTTTAGTTAATGGGATTCAGATAAAACATAATCATCTGAGTCTCAGAAAGCACAAAACGTTTTATATTCTAGTACACCTCATTTATTTCTACTTTAACCTGCACCCAAATTGTCTCAGCCAAGTTTCATTGTGTTCTGGTATATAACACTGTAAGTGGACATTCAGGTAAGAAAAATAGTTTTACTTTCTCCAAGGTTGTATTTTACTACTTGCACAGAAACCTCCACTAACACTCGCTATTTTTATTATTATTTAAAATAAATAGGACCTAGATTTCCTTAGGAAACTGTATAGTATATTAGATAAAATATTGTCATCTTTTGGACAAGAGTTTTGAAGTCACTCATGCATGGGTTTTAAGCTTGGCTCTACCAATTTCATTGTGACAACAAGCAAATTACATTTTTTTGTGGTACTAGGGATCAAACTCAAGACCTTGCTCTTGCCAGGCAAGTGCTTATGCCTTGCCTGACAAACAAATTATATAACCTGTTTGAGTGACAGTTTTGTTCATCTGTAAAATGAAAGATCATTATATTTACTCACAAGATGACCTTCTTGTTCATTAAGGAGATCTCAGTAAATATTAGTTGCCCTTTTTCATGACAAGAAGCTGACTTTACACTTGGGGATCTTACCGCAGTTAAGCATAAAAGCAAGGCGGAAGACATAGCAGTCCCTGACTTGAAATTATAGTGCAAACCTACTGTGATGAAATCAGCATGGTTGTGGTAAAACAAACAAACTGAGGACAACTGGAACAGATTAGAAGATGCAGACAGAACTACAAACACAACCTCCTTATCTTTAAGATAATTACTGCACTTATTGATTAATAATTAAATCAGTACATTTCTTAGTTATGGCATGTTAAATACTTTCATAATCTTCTAGCGTCTTGAAATGCATAGTCCATCATTGTTATCTATATTCACCATACTGTAAAACAGCACCCCACATTTTCCTCTATTCTAAGTGTACCCGTGTTCAGTGGTCAACCATAACCCTAGTGCTCCCCAATCCTACTCTACCCAGGCCTCTGGGAACCATTATTCTACTCTCACTTTCTGTGTTCTTTGGCTTATTAAAATGATACATTTTTTTTGCTCAATGGAGGAAACAATGAGAAGCACTAAGATTAGAAGTACAGAACTTTGGAGGAAGATACAAAAACTAGAACTGGGGTACTAAAGGAAACTTTATAATTGAACTATGGAAATATGCAGAAGTAATTGTAATGCAATACATACTGTAGAATAAAGAGATAGGCAGAGTTGGTCTGTGAGAATCAAGGAAGTAGAGACATTGAAACTATTCTCATTGGAAAGAGTGAAGATAAGGAGTTTCTAGAATCTTCCCTTCATGCCTTGTACCTAAGAGACAAGTCCATATTTTCAGAATACATAATTTATTTTTTCAGGTGACTGTCTCCTGAATGATGACTATTATCTAATAAAACAAAAGAATAATAAAAATTTTTGGAGTACATACCTATGCACATTCATGCTTGCTTTTGGAGACAGTAATATTTTAAAATTTTCTTCTAATTCTGCCAGAAAGAAAATAGCGTGACCCAGTAAACCACTCAACATGCCATACTTTCATGAAAAATGAAATACATAATGAATATAGCAACACAAAGCTTAGTTCTTAATAACATTGCCATATACCTTTTGTTAAGGAAAAAATTAAATATATTAAGAATCATGAATAAGTTTTCACTCTATAGTTACTATTCAATTAACAATAGCTAGTTTTCCTCTGAGCCATTTAATCCATGAGAATATCTTTACATTTATCAGCTTCACTCAGAGAGTTTGGGCCCATCACACTTTTATTGCTTCTATGAATCTGTCCTGTAATCAACCCTCCTTTGGTTAAAACACACATTTCTTTGGGCAGTTTTACCAAAACCTCAAGTCTTAGAACCATATCTGAATGAGTTACATAGGTACAGTAATAGTCACCACAAATTTAAAAGTCATGAAATTTATTGCAAAGGTCTGCTAAGGAGGAGCCAGGCATCTAAAATTGAACTCTCTCTACACTCCTTGTCATTAAAGAAAATTTAAATTGTGAGGTGTGGTTATTGTTCACTTTGGCCTTTTTCAATGAGAGGCAAATAATCTGTAATCAAGTAATATTAATATCCTGAAAATGCTTTCGTAAAAACTCAATCCATGAAAGTTAGTACTCATATACATAAGATGCTAATCTTCTAGACATATAACCATATTTAAATGTTACAGAATTACATTTCTATTTTCAGTTTATATGCTATTTAATATATTCATGGGTACAGAAGTAACAGAAACAATATTTATATTCATTTTGCTCATAGGCTATTACAATTTTGTTAAAGAGAGGAACACAATATAATAGATTAGGGATGCCATTGTTGTAGGACCACCGACTACTTTCATGAGACAGAAGGTGGGAAAACCCAAGTGTCTTTTAGTTTTTGTACTAGTAATTGAACTTAGGACTTTGCATTTGACAGGCAGGCACCGTACCCCTGAGCTGTATCCCCAGGGGATCACTGGCTACTTACAAACAGAAATACAAACATCAGTAACACTTATAGAAGTGAAATGGCTTGATTTTCTTTCTTTTTTTCCTTTTTTATTTTTTAAAATTAATTTTACTGAGAAACAAATAGCAGTGAGACAGTTTCATAATCGATCAGTAGATATCCTGCACAATCACTTATTAGTACAAATCTTTCTTCTCATTGAATTAAGAGAAAGCTATATATCTATCCTATTTTGTATATGCAGATACAAAGTGGTCATTTGTATCGCATTTTTTGTTAATTTTGTCAGAGATAACACATAGCAGTATACCAGCATTTAACTATCCATATGTACAGCTGTTTCACATAAGTGCTAAATTAGATTTGATTATTGAGTGTGTTGTTAAGGATCAAAGAATTTGTATGAGTAAACATATAGTAAATAAGTATACTACATAACAGCTAAAACTTGTAATCAGGAGTCAGAGTTTCTGAATTTGTCTCTTGGCTCTGCTACTTAAATACCTATATGATCTTTAATTTGTGACTTCTCAATTTTCTCATTGTAAAATAGATATAATTATACTATTTTGAATACTGGAATTGTGAGGCTTAAATGAACAGCCATCTGTCTATCTGTCTACCTATCTAACTATGAGGTATTGGAATCTGTCATGTTACAAACTTTAAATGATTAGTTACATGGTATTTTATATTTTAAAGACAGCACAAATTAGAAATAAAACAATACTATAAATGATACAGATTTTTGACTTAACGAAGTAATATGAATTTCACAGTATTTGTTCTAATACAGTGTTGTCTTCCAACCAGTTACTCATATTGCTATATATATGCATATAAAACTGAAGAAGAAAGAAAAAAGAAATTAAGAAGATAAAAAGTACAAAGAATTGAATAAAAGAGAGATGAAACAAATTAAAACATTAACTTTTTTTCTCAAAGCATCCTGCTTTCATACATAGATATATCTCTTTTCCCACTCCCTCTCCTGACCTTCTCCTCAACTCAGTAACTTCTTTTGAATAATTTCATTCCCTGTTACCAGTGTCTGTTGTACCCTTCAGATTCCATTTGTTTTTCAGGTTCTCATTAGGAGTCCACATGATGTTTGCACATGCAGGTCTCATTTATTTCACTTAAGACTATTTTCTCTAGTTGTATCCAGTTACTGAAAAAAGATGGAAATATATCCTGTTTTATAGCTGAATAATACTCCACTATGTAAAAGTACCATATCTTCCTTATCAATTCTTTAGTTGAGGGCATTCCACGTTGTTTCCAGGATTTAGCTGTAACAAATTGTGCTACTACAAACATGGGTGCATATATATGTCTGTGGTATGAGGTTTTCAGTTCTTCTGGAAAAATACCCAGGAGGGGAATAGCTGACTTGAACAGGATCTCCAGTCCTAGCTTTGTAAGGAATTTCCACACAGATTTCCATAGTGGCTGGACCAGTTGTCACTCCCACCAACGGTGGAGAGGGTTCTTTTTTCTCCACAACCCCTCTAGCATTTGCTTTTGGCTGAATTCTTGATGTTAGCCATTCTTTTGGGGTGAGATAGAATCTCAGTGTTGTTTTAGTTTACATTTCTCGAATAACCAATGATGTTGAACATTTCTTCATAAAGTTACTTGCTATTTGTATTTATTCCTCTGAGAAGTGTAT
>NW_004524835.1:1002439-1004304 GCF_000260255.1 Octodon degus | reverse complement strand
CCCATTTTTGGGTTGGATCTTTGAATTTGAGGGTCTTCATTTTTTTTGAATTCCTTTTATGTTCTAGATAGAAGGCCTTTGTCAGAGGGACAGTCAGCTATAATTTTTTCCCAACTTGTTGGCTTTCTTTTTACTCTGTTAAGAAATTTGCTTTGAAAGGCAGAAAACTTTTCAAAAAGATGAGATACCAGTTGTTGATTCTTTGGAATATTTCCTGTGCACTTTGTCTTTTGTTCATGAACTCTCTACCCCTATGTCTTTAAGATTTATACCTACATTTTCCTCCAGATGATTCAGTGTTTCTGCTTTATCACTGATTCATTTTGACTGCAGCTTTGTGTATAGTGATAGGTATGGGTCTAGTTTTAGCCTTAGGCATGTGGTAAACCAGTTCTTCCAGCACCATTTATTAAAGAGGCTGTTTTTCTTCCAGTGAGCATGTTTGGCCCCTTTATCAAAGATAAGGTGGCCGAGTGTCTTTCCAGTTGAATCTGCATCTTCTAATCTGTGCTACTGATCCTCAGGTCTGTCTCTATGCCAGTAGCATGCTGATTTTATCACAGTAGCTTTATGGTATAATTTCAGGTCAAGAACTGTGATACCTCCTGCCTTTCCTTTGGTTCCTGGGATTGTATTTAATATTCTGTGTCTCTTCTGGTTCCAAAAGAACTTGGGGAAATTTTTCTCAAACTCTGTGTGATATACTAATGTTATTTTAGTTGGGATTGCATTGAATCTGTATTACAATTTGGGGAGTATGGCCACTTTCACACTGTTGTTTTTTTCTATCCAGAAGCATGGAATATTTTTCCATTTTCTCAAATCCTCTTCATTCTGTTTTCTCAAAGTACCATAATTTTTACTCTATAAATATTTTATGTCCCTTGAGAGATTGATTCCTATGTGCTTCATCTTCTTGGATGTTATTGTAGATAGTGTGGTTTCCCTAATTTTTCTCTTGAGTATTTAATTCGTTTTATACAAAAATGTTAACAGATTTTTGGTGTTGACTTTGTATCCTGCTACTTTGCTGAATTTGGTGATTAAATCTACAGGACTCTTGATGGAGTATTTGGGCTCCTTTATTTAGAATATCATGTCATATACAAATAATGATAATTTTACTTATACTTTTCCAATCATTATTCCTTTTATTTCTCTCTGTTGTTTAATTGCTCTGGCTAATGTTTCTAGAACTATATTGAATTTGACTGGATGCAGTGGACATTCGTGTCTTGTTCCTGATTTTCAAGTGAACGTCTTCAGTTTTTTCCCATTTAGTATGATGTTGGCTGTTGGTTTGCCATAGATAGCTTTTATCAGGTTGGGATACCAACTATCTCCTCCAATTCTGTGTACGGTTTTTGTCCTTAATGAGTGTTGGACTTTGACAAAAGCTTTCTCTGCATCTGTTGAGATGATCATGTGGTTTTTGTTCTTGATTCTATTAATGTTGTGTATTAAATTTATGGATTTGTGTATGTTGAACCATCCCTGCACTCCTGTGGAATGAATTCCACTTGATCATGATGCGTAATCTTGATGATTTGTTGCATTCTGTTTGCTGTTATTTTATTGAGGATTTTTGCATCTATATTCATTGGAAGGGTTGGCCTGTAGTTCTTTTTTATTTGGATCTTTCTCTGGTTTTGCAATCAGAGTAATACTTGCCTCGAAGAATGAGTTTGGGACACTTGCTTTCATTTCACTTTCATTGAAGATTTTGAGAAAAGTTGGCATTAAATCTTCTCTAAATTTCTTTTAGACTTCTCCTGTGAATTCACTGGGACCTGGGCTTTTCTTTCTTTCTTCTTTTTTTTTTTCAATTTTATTTATTGTGTGTGTGTGTGTGTGTGTGTGTGTGT
>NW_004524835.1:953902-1002294 GCF_000260255.1 Octodon degus | reverse complement strand
TTTTTTTTTTTTTTTTTTTTTTGTGGAACTGGGGATTGAACCAAGCCCTTGCACTTGCCAAGGAAGTGCTTATTCCACTGAGCCATCTCCCAGGCAGCTTTTCTTGATTGGTAGGGTTTTGTTACATTTTCAATTTCATTTCTGGTTACTGGGTTGTTCAGAGTTCATATATTTTCTTGACACAGATTTGGTATTTCATATATATTTAGGAAAATATCTAGTCCTGTGTTTTCCATCCTGTGAGAGTAAAGATTTTGGAAGTAGGTATTGATGATCTTCTGAATTTCTCTAGGGTCTGTAGTGATTTCCACCTTTCATTTTTTATTGCATGAGTTTGGGCTTTTTCTTTCCTGTTTTTATGAGGTTGGCAAGAGGTTTTATCAATTTTATTTATTCCTTCAAAGAACCAATTCTTTGATTCATTTATTCTCTGTATTATTTTATTCATCTCCAATGCATTAATTTCCTACTCTAATCTTTATGATTTCTTGCCTTCTTTGGGATTTGGGCTTGAGTTGATCTTCTTTTTCTAGGAGCTTGAGGTACGGCATAACATGATGAATTTTGGCTTGTTCTGTTCTCCTAATGTTTCTCTTAAGACAACTTTCATTGTATCTTACAGGTTTCAGTGAGTTATACCTGCATTTCTGTTTGATTATAAATATTTTTTAAATTTCTCCTTTAATTTCATCTGTGACCCATTGGTTGTTTAGGAAGTTATTTAATTTGCATGTGTTTATGTAGTTTTTCTTGACAATAATTTCCAGTTTTATGGCACTGTGATCAGATAGTATGCATGGGATAATTTCAGTCCCTTTGCGTTTACTTAAGAGTACTCTGTTTTCTAGTATATGATCTGTTTTGGAGAATGTCCCATGTGCAGCAGAGAAGAATGTGTATTCTGTTCTTGCTGGGTGAAACACTCTGTAAAGGTTTACCACATCTATTTCTTCTAAACTTTGGTTTAGTTCTGTTATTTCTTTGCTAACTTTTTGCCTAGTAGATTCATCTCTTTATGACAGTGGAATGTTAAAGACCCACATTACTGTTGTATTGTTACCCACTTGATTTTTTTTCATGTCTGTCAAAATTTGTCTTACATAGGAGGGTGCTCCTACATTGGGTGCATATATAATTTATCTTAGTTATCTCTTCCTCCTGCAGTTTTCCCTTAACATGTCTGTAGTGACCTTCTTTATCTCCTTTAATGATTTTTGAAGTTGATATTGTCAGCAGCCAGGATAGCTACCCATGCTTTTTTCCCATTTGCTGTGACATGGAGGATTGTTTTCCATCCTTTGAGCTTTAGTCTGAATTTCTTTTTGAGTTAAATGTGTTTCTTTTATGCAGGATGTTGTTGCATTTTGTTTCTTAATCCACTCTATCAGTGTGTTTCTTTTGATTAGCGAATTGAGGTCATTTACAATGATGTTTATAACTAATACATACTGGCTTATTTTTATCATGTTATTTTCCTGTTATAGGTTCTGTGCTTTTTCCTTCTTGCTAATTACTTGCCATTTGGTGATTCCTTTCTGTTGTTCTTGAAGTTGTCATCACACTTGTCTCTTTCTAGAATATTTGTCAGTACTCCTTGTGTGGTTGCTTTGAAGGTCATGAATTTCTTCAGTTGTTCTTTGTCATGGAAGGATCTTATTTCGCCATTGAATTTGATAGATAATTTTTCAGGGTACATCAGTCTGGGTTGGAAGTTATTTTCTTTCCGGACCTGAAGTAATTCACTCCAAGCTCTTCTTGATTTGATGCTTTATTTTGAGAAATCTGCCATGATTGTGATGGCTTTCCATTGTAGGTGATCTGTTTCTTCTCTCTAGCAGCTTTCAGTATTCTGTTCTCCTGCTGAATTTCTAAGATCTTGATTATCGTGTGTCTAGATGTAGGTTTATTGTGACTATGACTGTGTGGAGTTCTGTATGCCTTGCTTATTTGGAAAATTTTCTACTCATACTTCTGCAAATAGCATTTTTATGTCACTTGTGTGTTTCCTGCTGCTTCGTTGACACCTATTATTTTTATATTATTTTTCTTTGTATTGTCTTGTAGCTGCTGCATTGCTATTTCCTGGTTCCTTGTTAGTTTTAAGAGATATTTTTATTTCATGTTTATTAGCTGCAATCCTGTCTTCGAGGTCTGAAAGCTTATCTTCAGTTTCATTCAGGTGTTTTTTCCAGCTGTCATTGGAGTTCTTAATATCATGCATATTTGTTTGAATCTGTTTCATGCATTCTAATTCTTTCTCATATTGCCCATTCAGTGTTTTCATAATTTTTCTGTTCTCTATTTTTCTATGTATTCTTTAGCTGGGCTGAGCAGTTCTTTCATGATTGCTGTCTTTTCTTTTTGTACCTAAGAGACTATTTTTCCTCTTAGTTCTTCTATAACCTGATGGACTTGTTTCTTTACTTCAGTTCCTGCCATTTCAGGTGTGTGATTTCCAAGTTTTTACATGTCTTTTTCTCCTGGATTTGTTCTCAGTGGGCTAGTGGATTTAGATTGTCTTTTGCTTCTCAGTTTTGGCATGTTGAAGTTCCAAGTAATCAACCAGATAGAGTCCCACAGGCTACTCAGGATCTGCCAAAGTTCTGAGATGGTGCCAGGAAAACTCCACATTTGCTTGTTCTGGGCCCACAGATCACAGGTCTCCTCTGTCTGCAGGTTACTCCGAGTTTTCTTAAGTTCTTAAAAGTTTGGAGCAGCACCAGAAGAATATCAGCACCTGCATGCTGGCTTCTAAGAAGGTCAGAGCTTATGAGAATCCCACAGGCTGCCCAGAGTCTGTCTGAGTCCTTAAATGACACCAGGTTGAGGTCCCACAGATCACAGCTCTCCTGCAACTACCAAGAAAATAGTATTACACTGTCCTGAGTTCAATCCCAGTGCCTCAAAAAAAGGAAAAAAAAAGAAAATATAAAATAGTATTGCTCTAATCTTTGATTAGAATCACAGTTCTTTTAAAATATAGGTGATCAATTAAGAACAAAAATTTGATACAGATCTATGTTCCACTATAGTCATTTTAAGCAAGTTATCACACAACCAGATGTAATTTATAAATTGAATCATGTCCTTTATTAAAAGACTTCAAGCAATTTTTAATCTTAAATATGCATTTTAAAGGTCAAGATCAGAGGTCAGAATGCAATTTAGGAGTATAAAGATGACTATCCCAAAAAACTAAGAAAATGAGTTCAAGGCAATAAACATCTGGGTTTTCTGGTATCCACTGCCAAGTAAATAAAATCATGCATTACTTAATGTCAGAAATTCATTCTGAAATATGTGTCTTTAAGTCAGTATCTCCTTTGTGGAGCATTAGGCACAGAGTGTATTTGTACATACATAAACACTAAAGTCTACCACACATATAAACTCTATTATAAGTTTATGGGATCACTATTGTATATGTAATCTGGCATTGGATAAAAGCATTTTATGTGATGCATGTGCATATTTAAAAATTGCCTTGGCATTCATAACAATTGGCAAAGAATTGATATTTCATGAAGGAATAATTATATTTGTTTTCAGCAGATCTTAATTAAGTAAGCCCAACCAAAAACAGTGTTAATTGAGTGGGTGTTTTGTTATGTAAATAGCTTCTGAAGTGACTAGTACTCTAATAAAAAATTAAAAACCAATACCTAAGTATTTGTAGGGGTTCGCAGTGCTTCAACAACCTTTGTTGATAGTCAGTAGTCAACACTGACTCTGCAAAAATCTATGAATAAACAAAATTCACTGTCATCGCCCATCCATTTCTGATGTTTTCTTCCCTCTTTTCTCTCCATTTGTCCAATCCCTTAAAGATTTTATTTGTTTCATTGCCCGTCCCTCCCTTGGTTCAGCCCTGTAACCACAGGAAATTTATCTGCCCAAGGAAGCTGACCAATATTTTTTCTTTTCTCGCTTTAATGAGGCAGAAAATGAACTGTGGCATTTTAGAAAACTTCGGCGAAATGAGATGAAGAAAAAGGTATTTCTTGGTTGCCTCTCAGTTGAGCTACATGTTTATTTATTTATGTTTATTTTTATCTATTTATTTTTTAAAGACAGTACAGATTAGAACTAAAATAAAAAACTAAAAGTGACACAAAATTTCATTTAACAAAGTAATATGAATTTCCTAGTATTTATTGTAATACATAGTAATATCTTCCAAACAGTTATATGTATTACCAGACATATGCATGTAAAATTAAGAAGAAAAAGAACTATAAGTATCTAAGAAGATAGAAGTAAAAACAATTGAAAAAAGGAGATGAGACAAATTAAAATGTTAACTGTTGATTTCCCTAGACCAGCAGAAATGCACAGTACAGTTGTCCAAACCATCCCACTTACATACATAAATAAATCTCTCTCCCCTACTCCATCTCCTGTCCTCCTCAACTCAATAACTCTTTCCTTTTGAATAAGTTCATTTCCTTTTTCCAGTATCTATTGTACCTTTCAGATTCCATTTTTTCTCATTCATATTCTCACACTAAGGAGATAATACAATGTTTGCACATGTGGATCTGATTTATTTCACTTGTGTATTAAACTAAATATTTAGTCAAACAAATTTAACTGTTAAATTTGTTATCCAGCATTGTCAATAACAATGAAATGTGACTCTCAGGATTTTTCTGCAGAAATAAGGCTATTCTAATCATGATTGAGGTGGTGATTTTATGACTAAATGTGTTTGTTAAAACTCTTAGAAATGTACACCAAAATAGGGAGATTTTAATGGTGGAAATTATACCTCAGAAAACCTAATCAAAGAAATTTGCAATACTCTAGGGCCAGCCAAATAGCTCAGCGGATTAAAACACCTACAAGCAGGCATGGGTCGGGCCTGTCATGCAGCTCCACCCGTGGGTTGTGCTGAGACAGCAATTGAGACTGGGCATGGTAGCTTGAGCCTTTAGTCCCAGCTCTTGGGAGGCTGTAAACAGGTGGATCACTAGGCGTCTGATCTAGTGCTGAGACCCTGAACACTCTGCAGACCCTTCTTTAAAATACCAAAAAAAGAAAAGAAAAGAAATTTGCAATATCTTTTTTTAATATTAGAAAGAGACAGACTTAAAAGATATGTGGCTGGATGGATGAAGTTGTAGAGATAAATGCTAAAAACATAAAATTCTGAAGCCAGATATAGTGATGTGCAACTGTAATCTCAATTTGGGAAATTGAGATAAGAGGATCCCTTGAACCCAGAAATTTTAGGACAGCCTGAGCAACATTAACAAGAAGCTGTCTCAAACCAACCAACCAAACAAACAAATAACCCTGTAGTTATAGAAAATAATTCAGATTGAGGGCCTATAGGCAATATTTCAGACTTAACTATACCATTGACAAGACAATATAGCCTCTGCCAAGCAACAATAGTAAGGTTACTTTCCTTTACTGAAGTTTTTTTCTCGCTCTATAAACTGAAAAGGTTAGACTCTAATCTCATTAAATACAACAATTTTCTATTGATATGACTTAATTCTGCAAGAGTATGGCAGTGGTGCATATGGATATTTGCTTGAGTATCAGAAAGTAAATCATATATTCAAAAACAGGTGGAATGGATAATGTCATGTGAAATTTGAGAAACATCTGTTCTCTTATAGCAGTGTGCAGGTCAAGATGGAGCCATCTGGATTGAGGCACTATATCAGGTTGTGGAAATCAAAGTCTAGTTGAGCCAAGACATTTTGGCCAGTTCAAAAAAATATCTTTATCAGTATTATAGTTTTTAGAATTGTTTTCCCTTCAATTTCTAGAGAAGTTCTTTTGGCATTGTAAGAAGAGAGAAAGTAACCAATGAAAACTGAGTTGTCCACATAAAAGGATTATGTTCAAAAGAATAAAGAATATAAATAAATAGGTAGTACATTTTGAATCTAAATATTTTACTGGCATGCTTTCTTTTATTTCCTTGTTCAAATAATTAGAGCATGCAAAAAGTCTGTATTATTGACTACATCAACATAGAATGTGAAAGAGTAACTCATTTAGTAATACTGTATGTGCTATATAATATAACATGATTATGTTTTGGAGAACAGGATTTCCATTTACAAGCTTAGACAGATATACACAAAATAAATTGATAAAATGATAATCTCAAAGAAGAAATAATGGTAAGAGCCAACGTAAACCATGTTTTCTGGTTGACTGTGGACCTCCTCATTATATACGGAGGATCTGTGTATGAACTCTTTCAGACAGAGTTTTCCCATGATAAATTGGAGCACTCTTACGCAAGTGACTTGTCAAAGCATACAGTGACTCTCAGCATAATTTTAGTTACTCATAGACTAATAAGTGTGTGGTTAAGATAATAAATGTCTTAAATGTAAAGAAGAACAGCATTTGAGAATTCCACATATAACAGAACATCATAAGCACTGGAGTGCATTCTTCAAAAGGATGCATGAAAATTTTAATTTTATTGTATGATATTAAGGGGATGCAAAAAAAATTAAAATGAATCATGTAAATGTATGCACACCCTCAATAATTGTATCATCTATTATTTACCACATATATCTAACATATATTATTAGTTTTATTAGTATATATAATATATGTTTATACTATAGTTGAAAATATTTAGTTTAGTACTTTTCAACTATCATATATGTGTATATATATATATATATATATGCATTGCATAGTTATTAGTGGATGTTGGAGATACAAAATGAATACATTCACTGTGGGTAGCTGGGGTCAACATTGTCTTCCTTTTATTAAATCTAATGATTTCTGAGTGATTAGCCAAAGAAATTGCAAATAGGAAAAGAAAAAGCTAATAATTATCCTAAACAAATAAACCTAATCATAAGACAGTTCAAAACTCAAGAATATTAGGAAAGTCATCACCCATCTCCAAAATACAGAGGTAAGTTTTGAAATCTCTGAAGTTCTTTATCCTTTATAGTTTTCCTCTGGATGTAATTAACCACAGATTTGTTGCAAAGAACAGCAACTAGAGACAGAATATTTTCATAGAAGTATATGGAACATTTGATATGCAAAAAGGGTGGACATATAAAATGTTGATATTTAAATGGATATATTTGTGGCTTTAATATTTTTAATGTAAGCTGCTAGGGGTTTTATTCAAGTTTTTATTTTTCCTTAATATATAGTTCCAGTTAAGTGGAGAATTGGTACAGGTACATAACATATCTTAACTCTTTTTTATCCACTTCCTTTTTCTTGCTGCCTCCTTCTTACATCTCTTGTTCCCCTCATTTGCAAGATCATCTTCGTATTTCTTGTCTTACCTTTAATTTTCCTCTTTATGTGTACTTTCTGTTTCTCATACAACAGAAATCATCTGCTATTGAAGTTTGTGTGCCTGATTTATTTCACCAAACATTATAGTGGATATAATTAGTGACAGATATTAAAACCAGGATGGAGAAGATTGTCCTTATTGTCCCCTTCATACTCTTCAGCAAGATGATTGAATTTGTTTGCAGTGGGAAGTACATTTGTAGCATAGAGGCCCTGTGTAGTGCCCATAAAAGTCATATTTTGTTCTTAAACACTCCCTACTGTGACTGTTCTATTTTAGAATTAGTATTTTAGTCAATAAAAGGAAAGTAGAGGGCCAGGTGTGGTGACTCACACCTGTATAATACAGCACTTGGGAGGCTGAAGCAGGAGGATAGTTGTGAGTTTGAGACCAGCCTGTGCTACAAAGTGAGCTCAAGACAAGCCTGAAATGCGTAGTGAGAACCTGTCTCAAAAAAGAAAAAAAAGAGGTTAAATTCCATTTGTCTTCCAGGACAGGACTATGAAAACAAAAATCAATATTGTAATGGAAAAGGAATAATAGTGAATATATGGGATAATATGGTACATGATTTTCATTAAACTTCAGTACAGGCCTTTGCAGCACATTGATTACATTTCCTAAAAAGAAAAAAAAAAGTAAATTTCACAGATGTGGGAGAAATGGAACAATCATATAAACTTCCAGCTCTATGCTTTTCTTATTCCCCTAAAATTAATTGATCCGTGCTTCTGTAAAATCAGTTAAATAATTAAAACTCATTTCACTGTTCTATTTTTTTCACACAAGGAGAATGAGTCTTTTCCAGCCTGTACTCCCTTCTCTTGTTTCCTATTTTTCTTTCTGTATCCCTTCCTTGACAGTAGTTAGGACAGGAAGGCAAAATTTAGGAAATCATCTCATCAGCACTCTTCTATCACACAGTCAAATGCACAGAACTACACTTATGCCTTCCTATACAACTTTCTATATTTTCCTATAGGGTTCTCTGGAAGATGTTTTGCCACTTCAAGATTACTTAACAGTGTTTCTCAATAACCATTCATGATAGCAATCCTGAAGTAAGTAGGCACAGAAAGACCTTAAATCAATATGAAAAACTTATTACAAACCAAGGGTGAAAATAATATTAAATGGGGAGAATGTAAAAGATTTTTTTTTCCTGCAGAATGAGAAGAAAACAATAATGTCCTCTATTCACCAGTTCTGTTCAGTATAATATTCAAAACTTTAGCCAGAGAAATTGGATAAGAGATAGAAATTTAAAAAATTGTACAGGAAAGGATAAAAATTAAATTATCATTATTCGGAGGTGACACAATTCTCTACAAAAAAGATTAAAAAATTCTACCAAAAGACTTCTAGAGAGACTCAGCATGGTGGTGCGTGCCTGTAGTCCCAGCACTTGGGATGCTGAAAACAGGAGGATCACTACGAGTCCAATCTGTGTAGTGAGACCCTATAGACCCTGTACTAAATACATAAAAAAGACTTTTGGAAGTAATATCTAAATTCAGCAAAGTAGCAAGTGACAAAATCTACACATAAATATCAAGAGTGTTCCTGTACAGAAATAATTAAATCAATGAGAAAGAAATTAGGAAAATAACACCTTTCATATGAGCACCAAGAAAAATTAAATATTTAGGAATTAACACAATCAATGGACTACAGTACCTCTATAATGAAAGCTATAGAACTCTGAGAAAGGAGATAGATGAGGACACTAGAAAATTGAGATATATCTTCTCTGTTCCTGGAGAAGCAAAGCAAATATTTTCAAAATGACCATATTTCCAAACTTGCGATGGAAAGTTAATGCATTCCCAATCAAAATGCCAACAGAATTATTCATAGCACTAGAAAAAGTAATCTTAAAATTTATACAGAACCAAGAGAGAACCAGAATAACAAAAGCAATACTGGATAGCAAGAGCAAAGCAGTAAGTATCTCAACTCTGAATGTAATGTTACATTACCTTTGGAGAATTTTTCATACCCATATCTTGTACTCTGAGTAGAAGATACGTATATTGAGGTTAACAATATACCATGTATTAACTATTTTTATTTTCCTATTATTTTGTTTTGAAATTTTGCTTATTTTTTCCATAAAAAGTATGGTACCAGCAGACAGGAGTATTGATGGAAGAGTGCAAGACATAGGACCAACCCCAAGCACATAGAACTATTTAACCTTTGACATATGCTTAAGGAAAGATAGCCTCCTTATGAAATGGTGCTGAGGCAACTGGCTACACATACACAGATGATTGAACCCCAATGTGTGTCACTCAGCATTTAGTAAAATAAAATCAAAATGAGTGAAAGATCTAGGTATTGAAAGAGAAACACGAACCTGCTGGAAGACAGAATAGGTAAAATTCTTGAAGTGACAGGCATAGTAGACAAGAATTTTATGTAGAAAATTTCAGTTGCACAAGAAATGACACCAAGAGTCAATAAATAAAATTATATTGGGTGAAAAAGCTTCTGCATAGCAAAGGAAACAACCAGTGGAGTGATGAGACAGTCTATGGTGTTTTGTCAGCTACACGTCACAGGACAAGTATCTAGTGTATATAAAGAACTAAGAATAAGACCCCTAAATAAAACACTCAATCAAAAAATCAACAACTAAAATGAATAGACACTTAGGAGCAGAAGAAATACAAATGGCCCATGAACACATGAAAAAATGTTGAACATCGCTGGTCATTAGAAAAATGCAAATTAAACTAACACATACTTTCTTACTCCTGAGAGTATAGTAAACATCAAACTGTCAAATAATAATAAGCGATGACCCCACTGTAGGTAGGAATGTAAATTAATACAACCATTATGGAAATACATATGGATATTCCTAAAAAACCTCTAAACATAGAAATTATATTTAACCCAGCTACTGCCCTACTACATGTCTTCTCAAAAAGAGATAAAGACATTATCTTACCAATGGTCTTAGCAGTTTAATTCATAACAGCCAGATTTTGGAAGCAGTCTATATGTCCATCAGCAAGAGAATAGACAAAGAAAATGTGATATTTGTATGCAGTGGAGTACTACTATGCTATTATTAAGGATAAATTTGAACCAATTTTATAAAAATGGATATGCCTTGAAAATATTAAGTGAATAAATCAGACACACAAGATTGAATACTGTGTGGTCTCCCTTGTATGAGAAATACAAACTATAAATAAGGAGCAAAATAAATGATTGATGAAAGAAGGAGATAGATTTTACTGCAAATGGAAAGGGGATCAGGAGATGAATGGGGGAAGGCAGTAAGGGAAGGGACATAAATGAAGATTTAGTGTGTCATGTACATGCACCAGATATCCACAATGAAACTGGTCATTATGTATTGCAGATATATGCTAACGAAAAAATAAAAATAAAATCAACACTAAATATCTCCCACATTTAAAAGGTTTTGCATTCCTCAGCAGCTATTGAAACATAGGCATTCTACCTCAGCAAGATAATTATAAAACAGTCTCACTGTCTCCCTAAGTCTACACCTGGCTGACAGGATGGGGATATGTGGAGAGGAAGAAGTGGAGAGTAAAAGTGCATTCAAAGAGGGGATGTTTAATTTTACCACACTCCGTCAGGTACTAGCCCATAAAGGGTATAGTCATTTTGTAATTTCTCATAATTCACAATGGAATAAAGGTATAGTGTATGATAAATAAGAGCAACTTCTAGTTTACCACATTGACAGACAGCAGCAGCAAAGATTACAACACTGGAGACTTTGGGAGCCAAAATACTTTGGTTAAGTGAAGCCCTAGGTGTGGTCTTGGAGTAAAAGTGATATTTTTCCCCTCTTCTCTAGTCTCCCCTTCTCTCCTCTTTTCTCCCCTTCCCTTCCCTCCCCTCCCCTCTGCTCCTCTTTCCCTTCCTCTTCTTTTTCCTCTCCCCTCCCCTCTTCCTTCTACTTTCCCCTTTTCTCTCTCCTCTCCCCTCTCACCCTTCCTCCCTCCCTCCCTCCCTTTCTCTCTGTCTTTCTTTTGTTATTGTCTTGCTGAAGTGTAAACCCTGCAATATATTTCAGCAGCTGTTCAGTGATGTACCAAGCATTTAAATCCACACAAGTGGTAATAAATGCTGCTGATCTGCTGTTTCTATAAACATTGAAACTTGGGCCTGAAAAGATTTGGATTTTGTACATTAATAAAATTGGAATATAGTAAGGAAATAAATCATCTGGCTTTTTGTAGTTTCTATGAAAACCTCTATTTCTATATCTGCAGATGACTTATTAAGGAAAATGATAATGGTCCAGCAGCCTTGTAGGCTTTGCTATGAACTCATTTAGATTCTACCAACAAAGCCATTTCTCAGTCAAATTAGGAGAAAATCAATTCTTTTTTTTTATTTGAAGCTGTCTCATTGCTATTTATTTCTCAATAAAATTATGGGGGAAAAAAGGAGAAAATCAATTCTGTCATGTTTTTTTTCCAAGTTTGGCCCAAGGAACACTGCTTACCCTTTAAGGTGCTCTAGCTACTTCTCAAGCAATATGTCAGGTGCGTTAAACAAAATAAAGTAGAAAATGGAAAATAAAATCAGATTTTTAGTGATAGAATTTAATATCTCATAAAAAATCTTAAATTTTTATTGGCTCAGATTTACTTTGATTAGCAATAAGTTGGTTTATTGTATAAATAAAATTAAAAACATATTAATACTTTGTTATATTAACAGGACTTTTCCTATATACACATAAAATATTTCCTAAAAGTAAGTAAAGCCGAATGGATAATATTAGAAGAAATATTGACATTGTACATCAGCAGTCAAAATGAAAGACTTTGGAATCAGTCTCAGAATTTGAGGATAAATTTAGAAAAATGAGAACAATATAATCAGAATATGTGATCTCTTAGGAATATGTAGTACTGTTCAATCAACAATTAGGGACTAAACATTTGTTTCCAGCACAGGCATTTTGAAAAATTATTATATGCTTGACTGTAAAGAAAATCTTACATGCCAAGTAATCTATGTCCTACAGAACAAATGCTCTGAGAAAAATTCAATGTAATTTACACAGCAGCCAAAATATATAACAAAATTACCTGTGCCTTTAGGTATTAAATATATAATATGTAAATAACTTTTAGGCAAATAAATATTATAATGTAAACTTATGTGTATTTTATCAGATATTTATCTAATTCAATATTACATGCAATGAAGAGGAAAAAGTATTTTTAACTTCTCATGTATAGCAAATAATACTAATGTCACTATACTCCACAAGTATTTTTTGTTTAAGTGTGATTAAGCAAATTAATATAACAGAAACAATTTACAATTATTAATTTTTTTTGGGGGGGAACCGGGGATTGAACTCAAGTCCTTGCACTTGCCAGGCAAGCATTTATTCTGCTGAGCTATCTCCCTAGACCTACAATTACTAAATTTATGATTTCATTCTTTTCAATTTCTCGGTCAGAATTTAATTTTCTGTCATGTGTCCTAGCACAGTGATTAGTAACAGTCATTCATTTAATTTTTGTTGGACTGGTTGCAATAGAAAATAGTGAAAAATATATTCCTTGGTATATTCTCAATGAATTAATTGATAATCATTGTTACCAAAATTGGCTTTCTCAGGTTCTTTATTAGGAAATTTAGATTTACTGAAATTACTTCATTTTAAGTATGGTAATTCCCCTCCTTATGAACACTTTCCATTCTTGTAGAATATCTGTAAGTCAGATTGCTTGAAAGCCCTGTAAAGTGAGTCTTACATACCTTCGGCACAGTGTATATTGCTTTGTGCTAGTAGTTCCCTCCACATCTTCATTCATTTCCACTTTCTTCTGGACATTCTGGGCTCTGACTGAGCACTGTACAGTAAGCACACAACAGCAAGGTAGTAACAATATTCAGCAAACACATGAGCTACTTGCTCAGTTGGTTAGCATCTATGAGTGTTCATAATGCAAGGTCCATTCTACCTGGGAAAGTTCAGAACTCAAATGGTCATAATTTGGGGACATAATGTACTGATTTAAAATGTGCCTTCTTGACAGTACTGGTGAATAAATGAAGTAGGATGTAGTTGGCAGTGTTTTCAAACAGACAAAATGAGTGTTAGAATTACATCTTACAGGTAGGACTTTTCTAAGGTCAGATATAGGTGAAGCATTTTCTCTGGACTGCATACTCTATTCCCTCAGTCACATGGTAATACAGTAAGACTATATTTCTAAATTATTTCTAATTGCAGATTAAGATTTAAGCCTCATTCACATCTTTTTTATGTATGTTTGGAACAGGGTCTTATTATGCAGCTCAGACTTGTAGTGATCTTCCTGTTTTCAGCCTCCTCAGCCCTGGGATTACAGGTGTGTGCCACCATGTTGGGTCTCGGTCGTTAGCTCAGCTCACCCAGGGTTAGGGCCAGTGCACCATGTGGTGCTGGGTTCGAACCCCAGTCCCTACTCTTGCCTATGCAGGTGCATAGTCTGCTGAGCTATCTTGCTGGCCCTTGAGAAAAAATCCTTTCAAACATATTTCTGCCAGTTATGTCTCATCACTGTCAGAGAAATACTTAAATGGTTATGGAAAAAATTTTAAAAATTTGTGTGCATAGAAATCTTTATAGATGAAACTATTTCTTCCATTATAGAATTTTTTTTCACTATTTTAGGGAAGGGTCTACAGGATGTTCAGGGTCTCACTACTAGATCGGACTCAGTGATTCTCCTGTTTACAGTCTCCCAAGTGCTAAGATTATAGGCACATGCCACCACACCCAGTCTTGATCGCCGTCTCAGTGTGCCCCAAGGGCGGGGGGTATTGAACCCCAAACCCTTGTGCCTTCTTGCAGGCACTTTAATCCACTGAGCTATTTGGCCGGCCCTCCATTATAGAAATTAAAATATGAAATTGAATCACAGTTTTACACCAACTTTTTTTATGTCTTCCAAATATAAGCTGTGTTCCATGCAATGTAATTATGGATCCATTATGTAGCATATGTTTACATGTGAATTGACTTATGTGTTGAGAATTTGACAATAGCCAAATACAAGAAAAACCATTATTTTGGAGAACATTGACTTGAATTTGTAAAATGTTTTCAATAGGATAATTTTAAGTATAATTATAATAGTTTCAAGGGTTTTGCTTTTTTATTTTATTGAGAAACAATAGCAATGAGACAGGTTTTTTTTTTGCCTGCTTAGGATGCCTTAAGGGCAGGTCTGGTAAGGCATGAGGATCTGGGGATTGAACCACAGAATTGTGAGCCTGACTGCTTTGCTTTGCTTCCCTTTACAGAATTTATCTCACTTTTTTTTTTTGCGGTACTTGGGATTGAACTCAGGGCCCTGTGCTTGCCAGGGAAGCACTAATTCTACTGAGCTATCTCCCTGGCCCTAAGGATTTTTCATTCATATCCATATTACTACATTATCTCTTACAGTATGGCAGTTGGTGTATATTTGTTAGTATATTAAAATTTCCTTAAAATTAGCTACTAGTTAATTTTATCATATCTTGCTTGCTTTTTAGCCTATTACAGATGTTTTAATAAATATCTCTTAAACCTGGAGCTAGTATAAAAGAACATAGTACGCATCAGAAGAGGAAGGAAGTTTTCTTCTTAGTCTTGGATCTGATATTAAATCAATTTTACTGCACAATAGGGGTCAACAAGTATAGATTACTCTTGGAGAGTACAGCAGACAGGAAAGAAAAATATCAAAATTGAAAAAAGAAAGATTGTTTCTAAATGTTTCTATACCTCTTAGATTTTTTCCATTCTTTTATCCAAATGTTGGAATTGTTATTGTTATATGCTCACATTGCTTTCAACAGATATTCTTCTCGCATGCATGTGCACATACACTTTATTCCAATAATCAGATATTTTATATAGTTGTGTGTTTTCATTTAGATGATTGCACTAATCTCTCTTATTTGCTTCTTAGACTTGACTTACCTACCTTAATGAATTTTCTGATTTTGGCAGTTTTAACGAAGATCTTCTTGTACTTGTATTCTATTTTCCTGTACACCAGGAAACTTGGCATTCTCTGAGTGGCTGTATCCCATCACCCTCCCTACACCCAGCCTTGTCTGCCACACAACTTTGAGGGATATATTGAAGGGTTTAACTGATCCTTTCAGTTGATTTCACACTCTTCAGATTTCATTTCTATAGGATTGAGGTAAACAGCCTGTCATGGGCAAATCCAGCATTGTAGTAGCCAAATTGTACTGAAATTCCTTCAGAGTTGGAAACTACCTAGAGTTAAAAGGTTTCTCAAAAACAAGAGATAACTATGGTGAAAATATACATGTAGTACTTTGTTGAGAAGATAAGTCACTAGAAAAGATACTTGAAATATATCCATAATGGATAGTTAGGGGTTTGTCTTTGCAAAGTGCAGAGAAAGAGGCTGAGGGATAGCACAAGTTTCACTTTAGGGAGGGCACATTGAGTATGGAGCATTATCAATGAAGATTGATTCCTGGCAACACACCACCTGGAGAAGTGGCTTTCAGTCAACTTGGGGACTAAAGTGAGGACTTTTCAAATTTTTTGAAGCTGAAAGAGCTTGGGAGCTATGGTAGATTTTCAAACTGATATTGATGGAAGGTGTCACTTTATTTACATCTCTGCTTAAGTAAAATTGACTAGACTAAAAGCTGTTAGATCTGTCTTTAATGGATGCCCCTTTTGCTCTTCATCATCCCTTTTCTTACTCTTTTTACTACTCCTTGATTCTTCTATCACTTTCCCTGCTATTTTTTTTCTTTTCCATTGTCCCTCCTCCTTGATATTTCCCTTCATTTTTGCACCCGTTGCAGTCAAGCTTACGTACTTAGGTATGGACTGTGGAGACAAGTTAGTTCTTAAAGCCTTTTCTTTACAACAACAAAACCATTTCCACATTAGCTCCATACTGAGGACTTTTGTACCTTTATGAACGGACCTGGGATAGTTCAGAAGTTCTTTATGCTTGGGTAAGTTTAAGGTGAAGTTGCCTCTTTTGGTTCTATCCCTCTCCTCAATAACCACCCACCTGTCTCAGTGCTTTCCCTTCAACTATGTAGTTGTATTGTTTGACACAATGGGAAGCACAGAAGCTTACATCTGACTGAACAGATGGAATGCATTTTGCATGAATATTAACTGATTCATGCAATGCATAAAGAAAGCAATCTATGCTAAAACATTCTGACAATAAAGTGAAACATTATTGGTTAAGTGGGGAAATCTGTTTGTCTATAGATGATGTTTCTCTTTGCCCTTGGAAATACCTTCATGCACTGCTCCATGGTTAAGCACAAACAAATATTAATGGAAAATTGTATAAAACCTGTAGCAATGTAAATAGATAGTAACTGAGTGGGAAAATATCTGGATACCAAAGTGGCTTCTGGCAGCTGAGTTACGTTTTATTTTTTTAATTCTTTTAGTGAAAAAATGTCATTGCAAGAAAAGTGCATACCTGGAGAAGTATATAATTATTTCTCACTTGATCATGATTTCACTGCACTATATTTTCATAAATAAAGCTGATCAAAAGTGTTGTCAGAGGATCTGAGATAGTGTAGTCTGTATTCTCATAAATTTATTAGTTCTGCTAGCATGTGCATAATATATTGCATAATTTTAAGTTTGAAGTAATGACCAATATTTAGGGTTTTATGATGTCACACATTTGTTACAGTCACCCTCTTGTCTTTGATATTTTCCCCTATAGACTTGAGTTATCACACAGCCATGTATCCAGGACTTCTTTAATTTGGCCAAAAGCTATTCGCTTATTTCTAGCAAATACTGTACATATCCTGAAGCCAAGAACATTGAATTTTATTGTCCATTTTGTATAGCTCATCATTTGAGTACTGGAATGCAGTACAGAGCTGCTTCATTCACGGTGTTATTACATATTTTGACTCATTTTTCTCTTCGTGAGTAGTAACAATGGGAATAAAACTCAGTTGAAGTGGCTATATAAGCACATATAAGTGCCTCTAATTCTAGACTTCTTTCTATGCTACAGAGCTTTTGAGATCATTAAGGTCCTTTTTGGACTCCTTTCATAATTCTAATAAGCTTGGCCATGAAGGAAGGTCCCAGATAGCTGGAAGAAGAAATGCATTTTTCGATGTTTTTCATTTGGATCATTTTATGGTCCTACAGATAGCTTTTTTAGGTACAAAAATTGGTTGAATGTGAACAATTTGACTACAACTAGCTAAGATAAAATTTGAGGCTTTGTCAAGAAAACAATGAAGTGAAATACTTGCAGTTATTACCATGTTATGCCCCATAGTTAATATATCCACAAGGGGTATATTGAGCAGATATTTGTTGAAAAAACCTTTCAGACTAGTAGTTGGAAGGTGCATGGATGAGAAACATGTAATGTCATCTGACAAAATAAATTTACAACAATTTGGCAAGAGCCTTGCCAAATTAATGTTGTTACTTTTATGAGCTTATTCTCTATAACCTTCACTACTTAATATCCCTCCTAGGCTTTCTCACTGAAGGCAGTTGTTAGAAATTTTCAGTAGACGCACAAAGATCATTAATATAAAAAAGGAAATATGTCTTTAAATTAATAATAATGTTTGAGTTCCTGAAATACTTTGCTACATTGCAGCATTTCATAGCCTTTTTCAGGAAACTCCAATGTATCATAGGGCACAGTAAGATTTGGGTTTCCTCTAATCCCCCCATACCGTTTGGCATAATAATAATCCTTGTTCCCTTACGATAACACATATAAATACCACTGTATGCATCCTTCTTCTTTTAGAACTTATGTTGAGATTCACATGATTAATAAACACACATTTGATGAGTGGCCATGATGCGCCAGGCACTGCAATAGACTCTGTGGTAATCCATAAAGAAAATTTGCCTTTAGGAAGCTACCAGTATAAAAAGTGAAATAAAAAGGTAGATTGATTAGGTAAAATAAAACTATGAGGCCTTAGAAATATAAAGTATCAACTAATCATATAATTTTAATATGTATTTGTTAAACAACTGAATGCAGATTTGCCCTCTTGATATATGTGAATATATGACACATTTTCATAGTGGCCTACAGGTGACAACTATGTCATCAACAATATATCATCTAACAACTGTCTCTTTGTTACTAATTTTAAGTTAAAAAAGCTCGTTTATCTCTTTGACCTTTAACTTGCAGTATTTGTCTTGAAAGCTGTAGCAGCTTGATTATGCAAGCTTTCAATCTTAAAATGTCTAGGTGAAAATACTATTTATATAACTTCAGACTTCATTTGGACAAAGCTAGAAATATCTGTTTCTGTTTATTCAGAATTTTCTTCCAATGGAGAATTTAGGGGCCAGGGATATAGCTCAGTGTCATAAGTGTGTGCCTTGTTAGTGCAAGGTCCTGAGTTCAATCCCTGATACTGCCAAAAAAAAAGAAGAAGAAGAAAGAAGAAAGAAGAAGAAGAAGGAGAAGAAGGAGAAGAAGGAGAAGAAGGAGAAGAAGGAGAAGAAGGAGAAGAAGAAGAAGAAGAAGAAGAAGAAGAAGAAGAAGAAGAAGAAGAAGAAGAACAACAACAACAACAACAACAACAACAACAACAACAACAACAACAACCACCACACCTAATAAGAATTTTCCTCCCCCCCCCCCAGAATCAGGGATTGAACTCAAGCCCTTGCACTTGCAAGCAAGCGCTTATTCTACTGAGCTATCTCCCTAGCCTCGAATATTCCATTGTTGATACACTTTGCTGTATCAAAATCTGTGACAATGGGATGTTCATGCAAATATTGAATCAGAAACTGTCTTTTAGTACTGTCAGGGAGCAAAATTGTTACCCTTCAATCCAGTTTTAAGTATCATGATTGGTCCCCTAAAATTATTAGACTTTGTGAGGATTACAAAGAATGTGAATCTTAATAATATGGTTATTTTTCAAATAATATCTGTCAGACATCTATACGTGTATGAATCCCATAGATTATCTTAAATGAATCTGAACTTTATGCCTATAAATTTCCTTTGGGAGGCTCTGAAAATAGGCTCCCTTTGCAATTGATGGAAATCTTCCTCTTGAATAAGATAGATTTGAGATAGAGGGTGACTGGTGTGTTCCTTTACAAGTCCCCAAACCTATAACCATACCATTCCTAGATCTTCTCCATTCTCAGCCACATTTCTGAACCTGACTGTTTAGAAAACATCTTGAGTGTGTCAGTGGTGATGAGTGCTAAAAGAGAAAATGGTAGAACTTCCACATATGTTATTCCACCAGCCATTTTGTCTGATTTCTGTGCAGCACTGCATTGCAGACCCCCAAGTAACTACTTACAGTGGTCTTAAAGGATCATTTGATTTGCTTACTGGCCACCCAGACAAATGACTACATGGACTGCATGAATGAAAAGTTTACAGAATGCTCATGACCATAGTAAGTGACCCTGTGGTCTTTTGCCACCACAAAACCAATTGAAAGGGAAGAAGTAATGCGCCAAGGATTATGTGGTTTTGACGTGTCAACACAAAGCAAAACAAATAACTGAAAGGACCATGTAGAAACTGCTGAAGAGTTCGTAGTCTTTCCACAGCAATTTCTTCAACTGAATGATATTAAAAAAATGACCTCATCAAAATTACAAGGCCATTAATAGGCTGTCCTGTACTCTTTGGTGGTGAGGGCATGGTAATTAACTGCCACATGATGATGGATTTTCTCAACACAGCTGTCACAACTATTTTAAATCATTTCTTATGGTTTTATTGTATAATTCCCAGGAAATTGGTTATTGCTACACTTAAGTCCTGGTTTTCAATGCCTCAACAATCCTGAGCTTTACATTAGACTCATAACAAAGTTAGTCATAAAGTGCTAATCTATTGATAGCCTTTTTCTTTTTTGTAATTTTTATCTTCTTTAAAACAATATTTTACTGGTTAAAATCATACACTGAAATTTCAGGCATAACAAAAAGCTTCAGTCTTGTATTCTTTCATCTCTATTCTTTATATTTGGTCTTTTGTCATTAGTGGCTGATGCTTCCTACTCGGCATTATATCCTAGCTTTATTTATCTTGTCTGCCCTCTGCACACACGGTCTACTTCTGGATACCTTCAATGGCTAAGACTGTTCATGTATCAGTCGATGCTGTATCTCTTCTGTGAAGCCTTCCCAGATATTCTGCTCATTGTTCACTAGTATTCATTAAGGTCATATGTATCAGCAACTGTACTAGGCACTAGAAATACTAAAAAGTGGGAGAAATATAATCTCAACCTCAAAGAACTTTTATGTTTTACATGATTTTACACATTAAATAAATTATCGATATAGTAATATACTTGATAATCTACCTAGGTTTTCTTGCAGTAATGTATTTTTCAATCACATTATTCTGTAGATAATAATTTTTCCTGTGTACATTCTTCAAAATTGTCACTTTCATTGTTTTTATGTGAGAAGACTGAGCCACACTTAGGGACACCATTTGTTTTCTGCTTTACAATTTTTCTCCTCTTTTTTTGTTTTTTATTTTTTAAGAGGATACAAAATAGTGATAAAAATTAGAAATCATACAGAATTTCACTAAACAAAAAATATGACTTCACAGTATTTGTTGTATTGCATAGTTGTCTTCAAATTAGTCATTCAGATTACCAGATTTATGCATGCAAATTGGTAAGAAAACAAGTAAACAAGAAAAAAAGTTACAACAAATGAAGAGAGAAAAAGGGGGAAAAACAGAAAAAAGAAGACACAAAAATTAAGCATTAACGGCTCCTTTTCATAGACCAGCAGCAATCCACAGTACAATTATGTGATCAATTCTGCTTATATACATAGATACAAAATCACAAAGTTCAGATCTCCACTGCCAAAAAGCCAATATTCTTAGTTCCAGGATATAATATACTTCTCTCTTGAGGGTTTTCACTCAAATTCTTTGAATCTAACAAAATGTTTTAAATTGCAATTATATTTAGTATCTCCCTGACTACAATATAATAAAGCTAAAAATCACAAACAAAAAAGATGATAGAGATTATACGAATGTATGGAAGTTGAACAACTTCTAAACAAACAGTGGATCATGGAAGAAATCAAGAAGGAAAACTAAAAATTGCTTGATCTCCTCCTACATTTTCTGACAGAAATCATAGTGAATAATTGGAAGGGACATTTATTTCCTTCTGAACAAGCCCAAAAGCAGAAGTTATAACTGTAAGACAAAAGTGAGAACCTTGAGATGCTGTGTTTTAAAAGGAAGCATGTGCTTACGAAGACTGGAGACTGGTTGTTCAGTTAGAAGTCAGGCCATTGACAGTCTATAAATTTGTTCCATGGTTAGTGAGTATTCTATATTTGATTCTAGATCCTTAGTGTATAAGTTGACCTTGCTTTATTGCTTTTAACATAATCTCTCAAATTGAAAATAATCTAAAATATGGTAATTTTGCTTTCCAGAAATAAATTTGAGGTGTTTGGAATCGACTGAATACTCACAGAAGCTGATGTGTAAACTAGAAAATTAATTTATGACCACCACTTTATTTTTTATCCCTTTTTTTGCTTTTGCATTGTATTATTTTTTGCATTTGTTTTATGTACAGACACACATATACATACATACACAAATTTATGTAATTTAAGATACTGGTGAGACATAGAATATTATACATTTTAACAAAGTTTAATGTATGAAAAGAATCTGAAATTCAGATATATGTTGTAGAATATCCACAAAAGTTTGATGTTCATCTTGGATCCGTTAAATAGCAACAGCACAATAATAAATTCTGTTTCTCCTCGGGGAATCAGACAAAACAATGCAGCTTATTTGATTATGTAAATTAATTAATTAAAAACAACAATCTTTGCCAAATTACAATCAACTCACTGAGGGATTTATGTTCTCTCCTAGATAGTTTCAGACCATACTGTGAATTGAATACATATTCATCTTAATTCCTAAATTTTTAGTGCAATTTCTAAAAATAGTAGCAATACCATAATTTTATCAGAAAAGCTTTTATGACATTTATGTGTTTTTCATGCTAGCATGTATTCAGTTTTTTGAATCCTTTTAGACACACAAAATTATTTATTTTAATAACTGGTTTCTGCATTTTATTCTGTTGTGTGATCATTTTAGGTATATTCATCTTAAAATCATTTCATGAAATTGAGACTTGTAACAGCTTATCTGACCTTCCATCCCACTATCACCTTCAAACTTCATAAAAATATATTTTGCACTATGGATTGAGTCAAAGGCCTCATTCTGAGCTATATTCAAAGACCTTTTACATTCTTTAGTGACAGTATCATTTTACGTTGTCCAAGGTGGACTTAAGCTTGTTAGCCTCCTGCCTCAGCCTCCGGTGTGCTGGAATTACAAGCTTGGGTCACCATGAACAGCTAGCAGCTCCCTGCAATTTTAAACATTTTTTAAAACAATTTTCACAACTTAAAGATGAAACCTAGAAATTTACTTTCCCTCTTCTGTATTACAGCCACCTTCCTTCATTATGATCACACATCCTTCATTATGGATGAAGAACATCCTCTCCTAAAATTCCTCAAATATCAGCCTCTTTCTTCTTTCCATCTTTCCATCACTACTTACTTATTCACAGCATTGCTGCAGTTACCTCACCTTTTAAAAAAAACTAAAATATTAATCATAAATTCTAATACGTTTTTCAGTGAATATTTGAATAGTCAGGGAGTTCCACTACCTTAATAAATGCAGTACAGGACTTCATGAACGACCTTTATATACTATATCAGGTTACGAGGTATTGCGACTAGTATCTAGATTTGCCCCCAGAGATTCTTAGGCTCATAGGTAGGGCTTTTGTAAGTGACTGGATCATGAATATGTGATACTGGATCATGGGTTCATAGGGTTGGATTTGTTCACTAATTGGTTTAATATAATTCTGGTTATGGATGATGATGCATTTCCTAGAGAGTGAACACCCAACCTGGGTGGGGGTGACACCAGCCAACAGGGGCCTAAGTGTAATAAAAGATGGAAAGAAGGAAGGCTCACTGCTTCTTGCATGTCATGTCTTAAACTGCTTTTCCTCTGCCATTATCCTCTGCCATGACCCATTGCTCATTGTTCTGTAGCCAGTGGCTATGGACTGAAACCTCTACATACTGTGAGTGAAAATAAACCTCTCCCCTTTTAACTTGAAGGTATTGAGTATTTTGCTCCAGCCAGGAGAAAGTAACTAAGACAGATTTCAGACTGAGAATGGTGTAATTGCTATAACACTACGTGGCCATGTGGTTCAGGCATGCTTGAACTGTGTTGTGGAAGGAGTATGATAAGGTTTGGAGATGCTGGCTCAAGGAATACCTCTGGAATTCTATAAGCCAAGCTTTGTAGGAAATTATTGTTAGAGCTCCAAAGACGAGTGCTAACAGAAATGTAGCTGGTAAAGCCCAGACTCTGGAGGTTTCTGTTGGGAAGGAGCTCATTGGCATTGGACTTTAGATCGTGTGTGGTGTGCTATAGCAGAAAATTGGTTTATATTTTTCTCCTGCTCAAAGACCTCATAAAAGAGTGAAATTAATGACAGTGAAGTAATTTAATCTACTGGAAAAAAAATGAAGGCAGTCTAATCTCAAGGCAGTGGCATGGCTACTCTTGGATGTTTTAGGCAGCTCCACCTTGAGAATCAAAACCAAATGGCCCAAAAGAATGATACAAAAAGTTTTGTGTTTGGCCAGAAAAGAAGATTTGGTAAAATTGCAGCCTACTAAGATGAGTGGAAGTGAACTTGGTTGTTGAAAAGGTTAGAATTAAGAGGAAATTTCTAGTTTAAACAGGACAACAGAAATGAAAGCCTAAATACATAACTAGAACAAACAGGAATCCATCCTTTGCAGCCTATCAATTGCAAAAGCAAAGGACTGGGAACAATGGTCCAGAATGACCATGGCCTAGGGAATTTGTTCCTTGAGATTGGGTTCACAGTATCAGCATTTAAGACTTGGCCCAGACAGATGAGAGAGAAGTAAGGCTGGCTATCGCTCCAGCTGGTGGCATACCTTGGTGCTATCCATATGGTGTTGGTTTTAGATGCATGAATAGTGCAAGAGTTGTAAGGTTAGAAAGGCTTCCCCTCAGTTTTTAGAAGGCCTACAAGCAAGTATAGACAGTGTGCCTCTGAGAGGGCAGTACGTGAAGCTGTGAGTGTGAAGCCTGAAGTATAGTGGCGACCTCAGAAGTTTGGAGAAGCCAGGAACATGGGTCACAGGAGGAAAGATGCAAAGAGTGAGCAAAGTTTGTCAGAGAGAGATTTAATGAAGGCTACATCCACCAACAGTGCCATGAGTATAGGGCTATCCAAGCATTTTGTGGTTCACATCTCACCACACATTTTCCCAGGTGCTGAATGTGAAACTACAAGACTTAACGTTTGCCTAGTTATATTTTTGATTTGTTTCTGACCCCATTCCTTTCTGTTTCTATATTTGTACCTTTTAGAATGGGAATGTTTGTCTTCTGTTGTATGTTTAAAATAAATTTTCTTTTCAATTTTATAAGGGCTTACACCTTAAAGCTTCCTTAAGCCTCAGAGGAGAATTTGCACTTGGACTTTTCAACAGTGCTGAAACAATGAGGATTTTGGCAGCTCTTAGAGATGGACTAAATACCTTTGGCATAAATGGATGTGCATCAGTCTTTTCAGGGTCAGGATTAGAATGTCATGTTTTATATCTGGATGTCCCTCCAAATTCTCATTCTCTCATAGGTGAGGCTTTTGGGCATGACTGGGACATGGATGTATGATACTGTGTTAGATCACTGCTTTAGCATAGCTCTTTGTGTGGATGATGGACTTTGTGAAGAGGGAAGATGTGCTCTGGATGTGGATGGCATCAAGTAATAGACTTGCAACCTAGTTATAATAAAGGAAAAAAGTAAGGCTGTGCTGCTTCCCTGCCTGCCATATCATGAACTGTTTTACTCTACTGTGCCGCTGTACCATGCCACCCTGCCTTGTAGCCAGTTGACTATGAACTAAAGTCTTTACAAACTTTAAGCCATAATAAAACTTTTCTCCTTTAACTTGTAAGTGTTGAATATTTTGTCCCATCCACAAGAGAGTAATTAAGACCTATGGTATGTGAAAATTATCTGAAGTGAATAACCTGTTTTGTCACTAAAAACATATGAGCATAATTTCTTTTCTCTCTCTCTCTCTCTCTCTCTCTCTCTCTCTCTCTCTCTCTCTCTCTTTCTTTCTTTTTTTTTGGTGGAAGAGGGGATTGAACTCAGGCCCTTGCACTTGCCAGGGAAGCACTTATTCCACTGAGCCATCTCTCCGGCCCTAGCGTAATTTCTTAATAACTACATTCAAATACATTTAATGAGCCTGACTTCGTGAAAGTAAGTTCTTACCAGGAAGATGGTGAACTTTCTATTCCAAATGATAATACATTTGAGACTAGACTCAGGGATGTCTACATAATATTTTTATTACCTAACAGCTTCTCTTTCTCAAATACCAAAAAGTCTATGAACTTATAAAAAATATTAATCCATCAGGATTTCTTATGATAAAAATAAGAATTAGGAGAATTTCCTTACTTTTACTATTTGATGTTGGATCATTATTGAAGAATTAATTCTTTCATTTTGGACAACATAGATGAATGTGGAGGACAATATGTTAAATGAAATAATCCAGGTGAAGAACAGATATAAGACCTTCTCACTCATATGAATAATCTAAAAAACATTGACAAAGACTAATAATAAAGAAGAGGTAGAGTGCAGGGGGCAGACTGGAAAGCTATTCAAATAATTTCAATTATAAAAGAAGAATCAACCTAAGAGATCTATTATACAGTGTGGTTAACCATATTTAGTAACAATAAATTGTACACTTAAAATTGCCTGGAGTAATTTTTTACATTTTATTAATATATCAATTATAAACATAGAGTACAATGTGATAAGGCAATATATGTACACAATGTATGATGATAAAACCAGGGCAATGATTGTTTCCACCTTCTTCAACATTTAATCATTTCTTTCCGTTGAGATTTTTTCAAACTTAAGACAATTTTTTTTTCACAGAACCGGGGATTGAACTCAGGCCCTTGAGCTTGCCAGGGAAGTGCTTATTCTACTGAGCCATCTCCCCGACCCCTTCAGACAGATTTTAAGCAGTCTTATTTCTGACCCCCAAGATAAGTTTGATTTAGCCACTACACAATATATATATATATATATATGAATCATTTTGTTAACAGTTTTTATTTACCAATTTGAGAAAAAATTCTAATGGTCAGTCTTTGCAGTTTAACTCCAGTAAACATTGTTAATCTAGTATAGTGAGTACTGTATATTATTAATATTGCTGGTTGAAAAATTGGAAAAAAGTCACATTTATAATTAAATGCTTTTTCTGTTATTTTATAGGGTGCATTGCAATCATGTTTATTTAATATTCACTCTCAAATCCTAAATCAAATGCTTTCCTTGGCATTTTTTATGTATGCTTACAATAAATGATGCTTCAAATTGTTGTAAGCCACATACTGTGAATAAAAGCACTGGATGTTCTGAAAACTGAATTTATGAGTGCTATTTCACCATCTCCTTCAGAGAATCTGTTCATGACAACACAGCTTTGTCACCAAACTTCTTCTATGTAGTCAGTAAACCACAAGATGGTGCCACTAAGCAATTAGTTTATCTCAAGATGGCTCGTAGGTTCTCTAGATAGCTGTTCAAGAATATTACCCTTCTTCAAAACCAATGTTAAACAGTAAAGTAAAAAAGAGACTAGCAGAGAAGCAAAAAAGAGTAAGGTGAAGTGGGAAAAGTAGGGAAAGTAACAGTAATATCATATATCCCTGCTGTGATGCAATAAAAGGGGCATTCCATCTTTTTGGTATCTTTCCAAATCCACAACCACAGTCTAAAGACAAGAAAACATCAGCTGTAACCTAAATTGATGAACACCAGTAGTTTTTTTTTTAAATGTATTTAGTACAGGGTCTACAGGGTGTCACTACACAGGTCAGATTCACAGTGATAATCTTTTTTTAAGCCTCCCAAGCATTGGGATTACAGGCGGGTGCCACCACACCATCTGACAGCAGTACTCAAAGTGTCACAGTCATGAGACACAGGGGACTTAGGAATTGCAACGGATTGAAAATGCTAAGGGAAAATGACAGCTAGATGGAATTTGAGATGCTAGTTTGGGAACAGAATAAAAGGACATAGTAGACAAACTAGAGTAATCAGGATGAAGATTAACTATAATTAATAATTCTTATGTTTTACACTACATTTAGTATATTATATTTCTTAGTTTTGGCGATTGTATCTTAGCCATGTAATATACTGTGCTAACAACAGAAGAAGCCAACTGAAGGAAATACAGAAAGGTTTTGTACTATTTTCTAAATGAATTTTAGGTTTAAAATTGTTTCAAAATAGAAGTTTTAAAGATTCAACATACAAATAAAATTCTCTGAAATGCCTAACTAGCAGGAATAATTTATCATCATCTGTTATTTGTACCCTTCTTCTATAAAATCTTACATAATGGATTCATATTAACTCAATACATAGTGCCAAGACCTAGGGTTTTATTGTTCGGGAGCCACCATAGTATATTTTTGAACACTCACATTAGGATACATTGTCAATGTAATGTTATGCAATTCTCAAATGAGAATCAGTAAGAAATGATCAGGGTAGGAAGAAAATGAATTTTTCAATTCTATAGCCGTGAGTAGCACCTTTCAATGCTATTCAGTTACCTCACTTGTGTGTTGCAGTTATGACTCACGAATTTCTGACATTAAAATTTTATTTTACTGTCAATCATACCAGATACAATGTGGCTAGTATCTTTTGAAATGTGCCAAATGCTTTGTATTGCACACAATATTAGTTTGACTTGTAAGTAATCTTTTATAATCAAGAAAGGAAAATTGGGGCTGAGGAGATAGCTCAGTGATATAAGTACCTGCCTGGCAAACACAAGGTCCCAAGACTGATCACGGGTACTGCATGCCATGTGGGCCCCAAAAGCCCATGCACCATGCTGAGCTGGCCACCAAAACAGGGATTGGTGGCACACGCCTGTAATCCCAGCCCTGGGGAGGCTTGCACAGAAGGTTCACTACAGTCCAAACTGCATAGTGAGACCTCGTATCAAATACTACTACTACTACTACTACTACTACTACTACTACTACTACTCATAATAATAATAATATTAATATTGTAATTCCTTTAACAGATGAGAATCAATTGCCTATTGATTATATTTGATTATATTTGTACATGTAGTTATGGGAAGCATTTCTTAAGAAGTGATTGCATGAAATAATTAGAAAAGCAACACTTTCTAAATTGAGATAAGGACTGACAGATACTTTTATATAATTGCTCCAAGCAATGTAAATAAATTTAAAGTTTCCAGCATATTTAATAGTTTATATGGGACCAAGGAGATAGCTCAGTAGAATAAGCACTTGCTTGGCAAGTGCAAGGGCCTGAGTTCAATCCCTGGTTCCACCAAAAAAAAAAAAAAAAAAAAGTTTATATGAACACAGCTAAAGTTCAAGTCATGTCGTAATCCTATAAACTAATGTCATTGTGTCCAAACAAGCTGATCACATTAAGACAAGTGACATCAGTTATTAGCTGACCCAGTCCAGTATGACTTTACCTTAATTTGATTATATGTGCAAAGGACACACTCCTAAATAAAGTCACACTATCTGTGGTTCTAGATGAATGGAAATTTTGGGAGAACACTGATCAATTAAATGTAACCCAAGAATAAAATCCTCTTATAAGAGAAATATCAGATAAGTCATTTTGTTTGTTAAATTTATTCATAATGATGTTGACCTGATTTTTGGTAATATCACCACAACTTAAAATATGTTTTAAAAGCAGATACAAATTCCATTTTTACATATTCACTTTTTACAGCTGTAAACTGTAACTGGCATTTCCACTTAAGATGAGACTAAATTATGTTTTACATTTATTTATTTATTTATTTATTTATTTATTTAGTACAGGGTCTCACTACACAGTTCAGAGTCCTAGTGATACCAAAGATCAAACCCAGACCTTGTGCTTGCCAGGCAGACTCTCAGACTGCCAAGCTATTTCCTTAGCCCAAAACTAAATTCTTAGAACTCATCATGTTTTCAATATGAAAGAATCTTCCAAAGCTTTTTCCTTTCATAAAATGTTTGGTTCATTTGACTCAGGACTTGTCAAGCAGTTTATTATTATTATTATTAATTTATTTGATACAGGGCCTGGCTATGCTGGTTGGACTTATAGTGATCCCCCTGTGTCAGCCTCTTCAATTCTGGAATTACAGGCGTGCATCACAGTGCTCAGTTTTGGGGCTAGCACTGCATGCGGTACTAGGGATCAAACCCGGCTCCTTGTGCTTGCCAGGCAGGAGCTTAAGCCACCTAGCTATCTCCCCAGGCCCATGTCAAGCACTTTAGAGGCTGCTAAAATAATTATGACTCACCGTTACTAATGATCACAAAGAGAATGTATATGTGTTTAAGAAGGTTCTGTGGAAAGGTGTGTTTGCATAGTACCATAAGATCAGTTGAAAGTTATACAGTAGAACATTCCCTTTTGAGCCATCTTCAAGGAAAATGCCCATTTTTGTGTGTGGATACCAAACAAATCTAGCCTAAAGATCCTAAGTAAGCAATAACTTTAAATGGTAAGGTAAATCTAATACTTAAAGGAAACATAAAAAAACAAAAGTACTCCACAAGCTTGCTGAATTTTTTTTGAGTGAAATATTTGGAATTTCTTTTAAAAGTTGATAAGCATTATGTAACTTTTTCTTTTTTCACTTTCTTTGCTTCTTGATAGCTGGATTAAATAACTAACATCACATGTTTGTCACTGTCTGGTGTTTCAGGGACTCCATGAAAAGACTGGTACATTTACAGCTGTTAAAGTGATGAATGCTCGTAAGGTAATATTATATCTTGTCTGTGTTTCTTTTCTTTAAAGATTGTGTTTTTGTATAAGCAGTTCAATAAATATTGTGAATAATAATTTATTGAAAATTACTATTTTACGTAATTATTACGTTATTTGGATGTATTTTAGTTTTCTAATATTAATAAACATTGGTATATTGTACTTATTCTTTTATTGTATTTACACATTAAAATACTTTACTCATGCTATAAATTCCATATATTTTACTATTCTACAACGCTGGGGAAATACCTGTATTTCTTTCCATTGTAAGTTGGTTATCTGTTGTCAGGAGTAACAAACAACATATGTCTTGTACATTGCGTTAATCTAACTGTGTTCCATTAGATTCTCTTCCCCTCTCCAATAATCCTTTCTAAGGATGGAAGCTATTAATTCTCAATGACAGAAGTAAAGAACATGTCAGAGATGCACATTTTTCATGTATTTTCTGACAAATGACCAAGAGAAACAGTTTAATTGGCACTGTGCCTGCTAATATTCATAAAGTTTGTCACAATTTGTACGATATTTTCATAGAATTTATAAGTATTTATGTTTTAGAATAAGTAATATTTCTCAAAATAATATTAGCATGAACATAACATAAAACAAAAGACTTTTAGTTCATTATATCTTAAAGAGAAATAGCAGTCAAAAACTGAAAATTCATGAACAATTGTCGGTACTATAAATGGTTCTTTTCCAGTTTGTGCAGGAAAAGTATTACTGAAATGATTTAAAGAGTTGTGTGCTTTCTGTTTTTCCAAGAAGTGTCAAATTTTGTAAACCAGTGTGAGTTTCAAGGAATTTTGAGGTTTTGTGGATTCATTTTGTTCTCCAATCATACCATCAAATAATCAAATTTGTTCTCTTTTGAGTGAAATTATACAAAATACTTATTTCCTTGTTTCAGATTGAGAGAACTAGAACCACATTTCAGATACTCTATATTTCGAAATGTTTAAAAATCATGAATAACCAGTCAACTGTTGGTATTTGTGACCTGGTTTTGCAAGAAAAAATAGCACTTTATTATTATACAGAAATTTTGCTGTTAATATGGCTCTTACATATGTTACAAAAATTGAATACCTTGCTTATTGTCCAATAAGAAACTGCTTCTTAGATTAAAATTATTTGTAAAAAATGAAGTAAAGAATTATATTGCCTTGCTTGTCCACTTTGTGCAAATGGAGCAGCTCGTCCACTTTGTGCAAATGGAGCACAAAAGTATCTTAAGCACAAATCATTTCTAGTGTGTACTAGTGGATCTAAAAATATTTCATTCTTGATTTTACAGACCCCCTTACCTGAAATAGGAAGACGGGTGAGAGTCAATAAATACCAGCGGTCTGTTGGCTGGAGATACAGTGTGAGTGCTACTCTTCATTAACGACCACATAGCCTTTACTTTATTTTTTCAGTTTTAAACTCATTACATTGCATTATGCTATTTTTTCTAAGTCTATCTATAAAATACTCTTGCCTGGAAATGTTCATATTTTCTAACACATGCCATCATATTTAAATGTTAACACCTTTTCAAACAGCAGGGCTTAGAAGAAATAGTAAATTGAACAGGAAAATGTTGACTACAGGCGAAAAACTGAGTACATCTGTGGAGGATAGAGAGTGGCAACAAAAGAGTTGATGGGACCACGATCCTGTACTGAGTAGCTTTTCTCTCATTATGATTCAAACTAATATTAATATTATACAGGAACCAAATGATAGCCACTGTTTCTTTTTTACTGTATGTGAACTGGTAAACAGAATACCAATAGGCCACCCAGCCTCAAAGTCTTCACATCTAACAGCTGTACTCGACTACGTAAAGGAGTCAAGATCCTTTCTACTTGTAGTTTATTGAGTTCTCCTAATTTTATTTATTCACTGGCTGTAGAATAACATCAGGTGAAGACAATTCTCCTGTTCCAATAGATGTTGGTAAACTGTCAAAGTATTATATAGACTTAGCTGCAGAATTACTGTTCTTGTCAATATATTTCATTGACATATTTTCCTAATTATCTCCTGCAGTCAACTTTGCAGGATTAAAATATCTTCATTTTTCTGTATTTTAATAAATACACTCAGGAACATTAAAATAATATTTTGTTAGCACGATCACATTCAGAATCTAGTGATAGTAGAAAAGAATTGCTAAACAGCTTCATACTTTTGTCTGTTTTGAATCACACTTCTCATTGTCTCTAATGTACCTTAAGAAGACAAAGCATAACCAAAGGAAACATCTATTACAAGGTTTTATAGAACAAGAAACCGCAAAATATGAGGTGAAAAGGAATTATTTAATCACTTCTAATTTCATCAAGCACATATGTTAATAAAACTTAAATTTTTTCCCAAAATTTTGCTGGCATTCTTTCCATAATTCAAATGACCTGATTTTAGAACAGGAAAAATTACAAAGAAAATTCTGGCATCCTGCAGCTGCCTATTCTTGACAAAAATCATGGTTTTATGCTAGCCCAGAATCATTTGGCCCCGAGCCAAGAAATTCTGTAGCATTGTATTACTAGTAGATGTGTGAGTTTTAAATTACTCACTTGGCTTGATACATATAATGTACTTGTGTGATTTTCACCAGCTCAACTTCCTGTTAATTCAGAGTGGCACACACTAATGCCTTCCAAACATATCTGATCATCAATTTTTGTTTTGGGGGAAATTTGCATTTATATGAGAAACCTCCTTTTAGAAGATTTTTCTAGTTGGAGAGTTTGAGTTCTCTGCTTGTGTATTTAATAAGAAAAATCTGTGCTAGCTAATTAGCTATTTAATAACTCTAAATCGTCTCGAATCTCTTAGAATAAAGTCTGCAGTTTGCTCCTATTTTTTTAGATATCAGGGCTTTATGGAATTAGCAATAATGTGTAAGTACAGAAATCTCAGTTCAAATCCCTACTTCCTACTAAACAATTGAAAATCACTTGAAAAAGTGGTCCTTTTGCTTCTCTAGGACTCAGGTTCCTGAGAAGCATAGTGATAACCACAAATACAATATCGTACTTGCCTAGAATCCAGCTGTTATCCTCCTGTTCTTGCTTGGCAGCATGAGGTTTGTAAACCAGAAAAAAAATATTGGCATCAAAAAATCAACTAGGTTAAATGGCTCAGTTTTCCCCTTGTTCTCTTCTAGTGTTTTTTCATATTCTTAGCTTTACACTGGCATCTTTCCCTTTTATCATATTATTATGATTTCATATTCTCAGTATATCATTAAGATCTTAATATAGGCAGAGAGTACATAAAACATGACTTGTTCCTGTGGTTTTTGTCTACATAGTGCTAGATTAAGTGTCCTGCAAAGCAGAAACTGAAGCTACAAGATTAACTTTTAGTTTTTCCATTCTACAAAAAAGAATTTTAAAGGAGCTTAGTAACTGAGCTTCTTTGAGAGGCTTGGATGAAATTGGAGCATGGGTTGCCATGTAATAAATTCCCATAGAATAATTTATTCAATTATGCTTTTATTACACACTAATTAGAAAGCAGTAATCTTTTATTGGGGGGTTTCCATTTGAACAAATCAGTCTCTATCACCTTCCCTCAAAGCACAAATTGGTATGTAAATTTATAGTATTTGACTACTTATGGGTAAATCCACAGTAAAAGCCAGAGAAAATTCCAGAGTGTAATTACCAGCTATTTTTTGATATTTTACACTTTTAAAAATAAAACAGGTGAGACTGGGGGTGGTGGTACACGTCAGTAATCCCAGCTCTTGGGAGGCTGTAAACAGGCAGATCACTACAAGTCCAATCTAGTAGTGAGACCCTGAACACCCCATAGATCCTTCCCTAATATAAAAATAAATTAAATAAAATAAAACATAGTATAAATAATTGGTATTTAGGAAAAAATATACTTTACCAGCATAAAACAAATCAATGTGGAGATACCACAGAGCCTAGTGCACAGCTTTAGGTTTATGTCACAAGAATTTTTGAAGTCAAGCCACAATGTAGCCAAGTATGAGATATTTGTCCAATGTTTGCTGCTGAATCTCTGAGGCTCAGGCAAGAAAGAAGGTGATTGATAAAGGGTAGATAAATTGAGGTATTCAGTAGTTATATTCAGCTAAGAAACTTATTTCCTCAAGTTGCTAAGTCAGTGTAGTTAGTGAAAATTCTGGGGAGACCGAAAGATAATTGGAAATTAAATCTTTAATCACCTTTCTGGGCAAATGGCCTTTTGTAAGTTTACTATGCAGAAAAGTAATCTTTTAAACTGAGTTTCAGAACAGGATATTTTTGTATATTTACTTCAACCTTTTGTTTACACTCTACAAATACATTTCACTTCAGACTTTAGAGGATAACACTGTTCTTAAGTCTATATGAAGTGAACTTGTATAGCTACACTGAGAGATCTTTTAATAAAGTGTTGGTGAAGGTATGGAGAAAATGGAATCCATTTCACATATCATCACAGGGGATGTAAAGTTGTAAGGCACAGTGGAAAACAGTTTGGAATTTCATCAAAAAGTTAAGCACATAGTTACTCTTCGAATGAGCAATTTTGCTTCTTAGGTATATGTATAAGAAAATGAAATATACGCTCATATAAAACATGACATTAATGATCATAGAAGTATAGTTCACAACATCCAAAATGTGAAAATAATCCATATATTCATCAGTTGATGGATGGTAAATTAAAGAATGCAATAGTTCCATGAGGCAACATGAACTTTAAACATATCTACTAACAAAAGCCCATGTATTATATGTGGTCACATATAATCAGGATACATAAATTTACAAGAAGTAAAGATCTGTCAAATGTGTGTGTAGAATTTCTGGGTGCGTGATACATAAAAAGAAAGTTTCACTTTGGAGTAATATAAATCTTCTAAATTTGATTGTCATGATGAATGTACAACACTGTATATATGCTAAAATGCATTAAATTGTACACTTTACACATGTGAATTGTAGAGTATGTGTATACTATCTGAACAAAACAAAAAACCCAGACAATTTATCTTGGCCTTCTATAAGAAGCAAAAATTCTCTTATTCCTTTCAATCAAAATTTTACACAATGGTCAAGTGTGGTGATCCAGGGAACACATTTTAAGAACTGCTGAATTAAGAGAGCTTCAGTTTACTATTTCTGCCTCCCTCCTCTAAATACCAAAGATTGTCTAATTAACCAAAGATTGTCATTTGCTAAATATTCAAGATACTCTATTATAATTTACTGAAGTGTATAAAAGCTTCAAATAGCATTTTACTTTATGAATTTTATATAGCATGGAGATGGAGAGTCATTGAATTGCATGGCTTAGGTTGTTGTCTGTTCTTATTCCATAGGATGAAGAAGAGGATCTCAGGACTGAACTGAACTTTCTGAGGAAGTACTCTTTCCACAAAAACATTGTGTCTTTCTATGGTGCATTTTTCAAGCTGAGTCCCCCTGGATACAGGCACCAACTTTGGGTATGTTTTTAATTATCTTGCCCTTATTCAATAAAAAGGTCCTATCCAAAGATATACTTTCTTTTTTATGTATTTGGTTGTTGCAGTGTCTCACTATGCAGCTCAGACTCATGATGATTCTGCTTTCAACCTCTCCAGCACTGGGATTACAAGCATGTGCCACCATACCCGGACCCTGGCATGCTCAGCCCACTATGGGGGTGGGGCTGGCATGGCATGTTGTGCAGGGAATTGAACTGTGATCTCTCTGCGTGGTTAAGCTTGCTGAAGCAGGTGTTTTACTCTGCTGAGCTATCTTGCCGGTCCCCCAAAGATATATTTTCTTATGAGTTGCTATACCAATTTTGTACACCTACTGGAAAACTTAGCACTCAATTGGTTAATGTAGTAATGGAAATATGTGCTCTAATTCCTGGAGATGAGAATAAAGAAATAAGAAAAAATAACATATATCTAGCAAGTAACTTATATGTGGGATGGGGGAGGACTCAAATGAATAATGGAAATATGTATCATAAAAATTTTCAGTCAAATTTAGAAGATTTCTATCACTCCAAAATGAAACTTTCCTTTTATGTATCACCCACCAAGAAGTTCTGCACACACATCTCACAGATCTTAGCTTCTTGTAAATTTATGTATTCTGGTTATATTGTCTGTGACCACATATAATACATGACCTTTTGTTACTAGATATGTTTAAAGTTCATGTTCTATCATGGATCTATTGCATTCTTTTTTCCATAATTTTATTGAGAAACAAATAGCAATGAGACACTTTCAAATCAAATTGGTAGGACAGTTTCAATAATTAACACATTGCATACTCTCTTCCTAGTGGTTATTTACTGTACAAGATGCAGACATGATATCCTATTTATAAACTCTATTAGAACAAATTCCAGTATTCATTAAGAGAATGTAACCATATATCTATCCTATTTTGAATACACAGATACATAATGGACATTCATCTGTACTGAATAGTGAAACTAGTCAAGTAGTCCTGATACCAAAATGAAAAAACAAAAGAAAAAGAGTTTCTAAGAGTTATGTTTTACCTAAGTGCATAAACTTTGAAATTGCTTACAATGTACCTATGCACCCATGTTGAATTCTACATAAGAATTGTTCCTTATGTAGTCTTTATTTGCTAAGTCATCAGGAAGCCTCCATACCAGTAAAACAATGACTACTTTCAGTTAAAAGTGGCCAAGCTATATTTGAAAATTTTGACTACTTTGGTATCAACAACTACTTTGAAAATGACAATTTACAATGTACTGAACATTGTTGTTCTCCTACAGTCTTGTTTTGAAATCTTATACCATTGTTTTTATTGTTTACTTTTCTTTTCTTTGAAATAAAAAAGGATAAGGGCTGGCCAGATAGCTCAGTGGACTAAAGTGCCTGCTTAGACAGAGTGCAGTGGCTGGGGTTCAGTCCTTGGCATGCCCAGCCAGCCCAGCCCCCAGGGCACACTGAGACAGGGGTAGAGACTGGACATGGTGGTACGTGCCTGTAATCCCAGCACATGGGAGGCTGAAAACAGGAGAATTGCTACAAGTCTGGTCTATGTAAAAAGACCCTGTAGATCCTGTATTAAATACATAATAAATAAATAAATATTTACCATTTATAAATTTCATGCACAAAGTACTATTCTTACAAAGCTAAGAAGATCATTGTGAATGCGTTCTGTTCCTTTCATTATTGAACACTTCTTATTTAGATAATATTAGCAAGATCTTTCAGAGTCCATCTTAATTGAATGGCATTAATTCAGATGAATCATAGTTTAAAATGAGCTTCTTTGCTTCTATTATCACATTGTTAATCTGTACTGTTGATTTCATTTGGCTGTGTTTCTTCTTCCTTTGCTGGCCATGTACACAGGCCAAAGACATGCAGTAGTGTCAGTGGTGAACAGTTAAAAATTAGGGAAGTAGCTTTTTGAAAGAAAACATTGATATTTCAAAAGGAAATAATATTGACTTTCTGAATATTCACAATTTTGAGTTTATCTTTTTTATTTCATTCATCTATAGTGACAATTATCTGTGGATAAAAAGATGTACTTTGTTCGTTTGATAAACTGATTTTAACATGAGTAGTTGTGCATAAATGTGTACTTCAAGTTTGGTAGGTTGATTATAATTGTTATATTCTCCTGTATATAACAATCCTGGTCTGTCCTCTCTGCTTAGCTACTATTATTATTTTTAAGGAATTTTACAGTTTGCACACTCAGTTCATTGGTGGCAAAAATAAGTTTCCTGAGCTATTGAATTCATTAACAGTAAAATCAGAATGAAATGCTGTCAAAGAGGTTAGCATTAAAATAAACTTCCTTAGCATAAATCCTATTTGAAGCAAGCTGTCCCAAAGGAAATCAATTGACAGTTTCCTCTTGGGTTTACTGTTTATCAGAACTTGGGAGAAAATCTTAATTGTTTGAAAATAAAAATAAAAATCATACCTAGAGTCAATATTCATATGAACTGTTTTTAGACCCTACATGTACTTTTTCAGTTTAAATCAATCTGTTCCTTCAACTAGCCCTTTATTTTCACACAGGCATCACTGAGTAGCAGTTTCTTTTTGAGGGCATTTGTTTATTCTGTTTTTCATAAACTGAATGTTCTTTCTAATCATATCTAAACGCTATCTATAATTCAAGGTTTGGTTCAAATCTTTCCTCCTAGTTACATCTCTCTTTTATGTTACCTGACTTTCCTGCTCCACAAATTCTGTTTGCGCTAGTCTTTGGTGTCCTCTAAGACATGTGCGTCAGGCTTTGCATTGCTATAAATCTAAACTTTACAGAATAATAGAAATCATGTAGACTAAAATTCTCTAGATATTTTTAGGACATAATTTTCTGGTTCTCTATATTTTTATGGCTTCTCTGCAGATGGTGATGGAGTTATGTGCAGCAGGCTCAGTCACTGATGTGGTGAGAATGACTAGAAATCAGAGTTTAAAAGAAAACTGGATTGCTTATATCTGCCGGGAAATCCTTCAGGTGAGTTTTCATGTAATCATTCTCTGATGTTGAAAGAACCTAGGAGGAATGAATACACTGTAGTCCATATCCTTATATCATGGTTTAAGAATTTTAATGTCAGTGCACACCTGTTGTCCCAGCTACTTAAGAGGCTGAGGACTGTGAATTCAAATTCAGTCCGAGTGATTTAACAGAACTATTGCTTCAAAAATAAGAAAAAGAACTGGGGAAGTACTCGGTTTGAATGACCTGGTTTAATCCCCAGTGCCTCGTAAAAGACAGACAGACAGACAGAAAGGGAGAGAAAAAAGAATTCTAAACATAACCTTTGGATTAGATAGAATTTTAAAAACGCCAAAAATTTCATCAAAATCAAATATTGATATGATAGCCTTCAATTTTGTGTTGGACCACACCATGTGTGTAATTCTTTCCTGTTTTCTAGGTTTTTATTCCTTTTTCGGGGTATTGGGAATTGAACAACAAGCTTCATATGTGCGAGGCGAGCACTCTACTATTGTGGCTAGAGTTCATTTTTTAAAAAGCATAGCACTGTCATAATAAATTAAGACAAAGGCCTGTAAGGAGAACTCAGTGTCTTATAGAAGGGTCTAAACTGCTATCTACAGGGCTGGGGAGATGGCTCAATGGAATAAGTGCTTCCCTGGCAAGTACAGGGGCCTGAGTTCAATTCCCGGTTCTGATAAATAAATAAATCAATAAATCAATAAATAAATAAATAAATAAAATAAACTTCTATCTGCAGCATCATTTTTTTTAGACAGATACCCTCCTTGAATGGAATTTCTTATACCCAATTGCATGAAAGTAGCAATCTTCTTGCCCTCCTGAACTCAGTTAATTTTTGGTGGCTTAAATGCTTAAAGTCACCCAAGGATGTTATTAACATAAATGAGTAGCACTGTTCAATATTGTTAGAATATCTTCCCTTTAACTTGATTAGACTCATTTGTCATAATACTGTTAATGTCTTGTGTGCACTCTACACTGAGTTTAAATTTTATTTCACCATGTATTAACCATGTGGCCTTGAGTCAGCTACTTAATTTATCCAGACTCACTTTTCTCATGTGTATGTAAGATAATACTTACTAATACCGTCCTCAGAGGGGTACTGTGAAGATTTCATAATTTACTCCATGCAAAGAATTTAGCAAAATATCTTGCAAAGAATAGTGGTTCAGCAAACTTTTGTTGCTCTTATTATTCTGTTATCCATGCCCAGTTGATGTCTAGAGCAAACTAGCCATTAATGTCTGGAGCCAACTAGACATTAATGTCTAGAGCATTATACTACATACTATGTTACAGTTTTGCCAGGTCATGGGTTAGCTCTAGTGGTGAATGGACTGGGGCCAGAAGAGTATGCCAAGACAAATTATAAATGTTTTTAAATGAATTTCCATATTCCCTCAAATGCTCAGCCTACAAGGCTGACTGAAAATATTTTTGACTACACAAATACTTGGATGAGGAATAGAGAAAAACTATGTCTGAGCTATGAAATGGTCAAGACGTGCAATTCTTTGCTTTTATGTTTAGTTGGAATTATGAAGGTTAAAAAGGAAGGTAAAGTGGCCCAATGTATACACACATTACTTTCTGGGGTTTTGTTCTTTCATGGGTATCTTGGTTTATTTTCCTTTCCTTATGGCCAAAAGGAAAATTTCAGGGAAATTGTAATAATTCCAGCCTAAAGAAAGAATTTTGTCTGAAAAGTCAAATAGAGCCATTTCTTACGAATTGTTTTACAAAAAATACCAAGAGTGGTACCAGAAAAGAAAAAAATGTATACTGATGTGCCTTTTTTGTTTTAATGTTTATGCATATATATACAGGGTTTAGCTCACCTTCATGCACACCGAGTAATTCATCGGGATATCAAAGGTCAGAATGTGCTACTGACTCGTAATGCTGAAGTAAAACTGGGTAAGTTTATTTTTGTAGTATGATAGGTTCAACCCAAAATATTTTAATGGAGAAAACTACACGAATAAAACTGCTTTCTTTCATGTTCTTTCCAATATCCTGTACTTGTTTGAGCTGAGTTTAAAAATTTAAAATTCATTTGAGAAGGGAGTTAGAGCAAAAAGGACATGGCTAACTAGTTCTTTTAAAATTATGTAGGTGAAAAACATTGTTTTTTAACTTTTATTAGTACATGTTTGCAGTACATGATTACATTCACTGTAGGGATTGGTACATATACATAGCCCATTTAAATTCTCTCCCCTCAAGACCCCTCTTTTATTTTTCCATAATCAAATGCATTTATTTATCTTATAAGACATTTTAAAGTTAATTATCAGACTAAAGCTAGAGGATTAGGCCAGAGAACATAAGAAATGTCTAATTGGAAGGATTACTTTTTGCTCATTGCTTTACCCTCTACTGTAAATAGCTATTGTATTTATTTCAGTAAGTGAATTGAGTATTTACTATGTACAAACTGATATGTCATGGACAGGGATGGGAAAAATTTCTTTCCACATCCACATCTATTTTTTCCAAGAATATTAAAGACTGTTAAATTACTTGAAAACAAAAATTCTTCTTTGGAGTTACTTCTCAAATATTTAAGGCAATGATATCAATCAGAAATTATGCTTTAATGACAGCTAAATCAAATTTAGCAATAAAAATAAAAAAACAAAATCTATAGATTTATATTCCAAGGGGCAGAGTGGTATAATTTATTAACCCCCCCACACACACACGTACACGCACATGCACATGCACATTTTCTGTCAGTTAAACAGGGAATAATATGTTACAATTTTTGATATGTATATATCTATACATATCGATACATACATGTATATTCCAATAATAATATATTCTTAATAATACCATAAATTGTATATTCTTAATAATACCTTAAAATTATATCAGTACTCTATAATAACAAAACTTCATTGATATGAACATACATCATCTAATCATCTGTATTTATTACATTATTTTTAACATTGCTTTTAGCATAAATCAAGATATTTCTCCATTTTTTGCTAAACTAGTAGAAGTACAGTGGAAATTTTGATCACTAAAACATTATTTGTTGACGCCATACTAACTTTTCTTGAAATAAATGACTTTCAAGAAAATATACTATTTTTTATGTCTAAAAGCTACAAATCTGACAACACAATTTTATGAAAACATGAGAGGCATGTATATTTCTGCCTCAAATGTGCTGATTAGGTAATCCACATGAAGCCTAAACAGCATGTATAAATTGCAACACTATGCTTGGATCAATTTGCTGGCCACTCAACCATTTGCGACACAGAACAGGACTTAGAAATAAGTAAAAAGCCAGTAAAATATCTGTCATAAAGTCCTTGAATCAAAGTTCATGTATTTTACACTGAAGGAGATCTTTTATTGATGCATTAGAATTCAATCAAGTTTATTTTACATATAACCTTTTTACAGTACATTTAGATTTCTCAGATCTTAGCTTTATTTTTTTTCTTTCAGTGCTGGAGATTAATCATAAGATCTTGTACATGCTAGACAAGTATTGTACCAATGAGCTGCAGTCCACCCCGATCATAGGGTATTCTTAAAGTACATAATAAATTGTAGAAGGGGAAACTAATGATAGCCAAAGAAAATGACAGTGAGAAAAAAGACCAGAAAAATTTTACATTGCAGTTATTATTGATCAATAGTATTCATATTCCATTCTCAAAAGGTTATTAAAGGTTAAATTCAGCCATTAGTAAAGTTTCAACTCTACTTATCTTAATTTCAGCTTTTGTTTTTCTTTAATTCTTCTCCCTTTTTTCTGTTCATCACTGTTTCTCCTTGTATTTTTGCCACATATCAGCTTCTGGGCCTGATAGATATTACTCGGTCCTTAAAATTCACCATTAGGGTTACTGGGAATGCTAATTTAAGCTATTTGTGAAGAAAGAAAGAAAAAAATAAAAGGAAGATTGATTTTAAATAATGAGAATATGCAAAAACCAGTAATGATCCTCACAATACTGTATGATACTTTGATTTTTGTTGGTATTGGAACCTTTATTAAAGGCTGCGTTAAACTACTAAGGTTTTTTTCTTTTTCTTTTAAATTTTCAGACTGCTTTTCAGTCAGTTTTGTACATTGGGCCAGGGAGATGACTCAGCAGAATAAGCACTTCCCTTGCAGGCCCAAGGGCCTGAGTTCAATCCCCAGTTCCGCAAAAAAAAAAAAAATAAATAAATAAATATAAATAAAAAAAAAATTACATCATCCTCTGAGTTCCTGAAAGCCATTTTCTTTTTTTAAAAATTTATTTCGAAGAGTAAAATCAAAAACAGAAGCAAAAATAAATAGCAAAAACAAAGACAGAAGCAGAGTAATATATGACAATACATATGGTACAGAATTTCAAAACAAGAATAAAAAATTAAAAATGGTTGTTATACTATGTATTTTTATCATATAATTTTTTGCTAAGGTTAACAGATACAGATTTTTCCCAATTTTTGGATTTTCTTTTCAGTCTGTTGATGATTGTCTTTGATGAGCAGAAACTTCTCACTAATATGAGATCCCAGTTGTGGGTTTTTAGAAGTATTTTCCGTGAAGTTTGTGTTTTGTTTAAGAACTCTCTTCCTACCCCTATGCCTTCAAGATTTCCACCTACTTTCTCTTCCAGGAGATTTAGAGTTTCTGTTTTAATCTTTAGATCTTTAATCTATTTTTACTTATTTTAGTACTGGGTTTCGTTTTAGTTTTCAGCATGTTGGAGAGCCAGTTTTTCTAGATGTTTATTAAAGAGGCTATCTTTCTTCCAGTAAACATGTTTGGCCACTTTGTGAAAGATAAGGTGGCTGCGTATGTTTGTAATTGTATCTGCATCTTCTAATGTGTTTCACTGATCATCAGGTCTAGTTGGTTTGTTGTTGTTGTTGTTTTTGCCAATACCTTGCTGACTTTATCACAGTAACTTTTTAGTATGATTTCAAGTCAGAGATTGTAAGGCTTCCTGCCTTGCCTTTGTTGGCCAGCATTGCCTTTGCTTCTCTAGGTCTTTTCTGGTTCAAAGTAAATTTTCAGAATATTTTCTCTACATCTGTGAGGTTAATTGATGTTATTTTCATAGGGCTTGCTTTAAATCTGTATGGCCATTTTCACAATTTTGGTTCTTCCTTTCCCAGAGCAAGGAATATCTTTCCATTTTCTGTAATCCTCTTCCATCTCTTTTTTCAGAGTATTTTAATTTTAATTGTTTAGACCTATTACTTCCTTTATTAAATCAATTCCTAAGTATTTCATTTTTTGGATGCTATTGTGAAAAATCTACCGACTTTATCCCTTCCTTATTTTTTTCTGGAATAAATAACGTAAGTTTACTATAGCCCTGTTTTTGGTCTGTTTCTGAGGATACTATACTAACTATTTTCTTATGAAGTATCATACAGATTAGAAAACTAAATCATTGTACACGTAAGCTAAGGTATAGAGATCATGGTAAGTATTTGCATTTAATTCAAAAGATGAGCTAAAGAATTTAACTAAATTCTATCAGAGAGGTCATTTTTCTTTTTGAGTAGATAGTACTTCTGATTTCATGAGTGAGGTTTCCAAGTCAACTGCTGACAGTTTTCAGTTTCCTGAGATATTGCTTATAGTGCTGTCCTTTCTCCAGCTTAGTGACACTTTAAAAAGTTACGTAAGTTATCACTTCAGAGACACTCAGGTTATACCAGTGGAACTGTATTTTTAATATTCATAATATATATTCATTCAAATGTCCTACAGATAGATACAATGTGGTGTCTCAGTCCAACACAAACATCAGTAATTACTTGTTTCCCAGTATTCCTGCAGTAAAATTAATGATGAAGTTTTCTTGGCTGGAATGAAAAATTTATTATCCATCATGACTTTCTTTTGGTTGATTTTCCAAGTAAAAGCAATAACTTATTGAGCTTTTTGTTCCTGATTAATTGTTTTGACATATGCTAAAATTTGCAGTGGATTTTGGAGTGAGTGCCCAGGTGAGCAAAGCTACTGGAAGGAGAAACAGCTTCATTGGGACACCATACTGGATGGCACCAGAGGTGATTAACTGTGATGAGGACCCAAGAAACTCCTATGATTACAGAGTAAGTGTGAGGATCCAAATTTTGAAAGGATTTTTGACTAACATTTCTTTCTGTGGATTAAATAAAAGAATAAAAAACAAACAGAACTTCTTTTGATACTGATTCTATTTTTGGATGTGTTTTTATAGTATGCATAAGAATGATATTTTATAAGAATATAGACAAAGTAAACCATGAGGAATTATTTCAAAGTAGCATGTCCAGTTCACATTGCTTGTAACTTCTTGGTAAAAGCATTATATTATGCGGTTTTATATGGAAAATTAACTTCCAGAGTCTGCGGGTTTTATAAACTCAAAAATGAGTAAATGTAAAGCCAGTGATAAATTCCCATATTATCCCCTAAAAGAAAAAAAAAGTAATTTGATTATTATGGGTAATGGAGAAAATCCTTAGTGCATAGTTCATTTCTAAAGCCACAGGAAAATCATTGGAATAGATAAATTATGTAAAATGCATGCTATTTATTAAAATTTCCACTGAAGCTGCAATATGTGCCATATACATTTTTATATACATTAAAAAGAACTGGTGAGGAAATAAAGAAAACTCTACATTTTCTATAGATGGGAAAATCCTCACTCTCCACATCATAAGTTATCCAAACAGTTCACTGTGGTCTACTGTATGGAACTTATACTCAAAACTTGAAGTTGATTAATTTAGGTTTCATTTCTTTTCCATTTTCTTAAATGTCTTCTACTTGACCTGAAGAGCAATTATTTACTGAAAGCTTATTGCATGTTCACTGCTATACTAGGACCTGTTGAGGCTAGAGAAGCATACTGTTCTTCAAATGGCTTTCTGTATAAAGTTGTATTTTATTCCTGTGTGTATGTTGCTATCTTCCACAGACTTTCATTGGTATTAGTTACTCATTTTAATTTGGCTCCATGTACTCAAAAGAAAACTTAAGCTTAGACTTTAGCAAAACTGAAGAGATCTGAAAATGAGGCTTCCCAAAATTTATTTATTTTCTTTAGGAGTCATCCAAACAGAGGACCTCTAACACTATGCCCTTTCCATTCTCTGAAAAACAAAGTATATAGATGAAGATAATTCCATTATCTCCATAATTCTAGGATCTGTTTACATAATTCTAGGATCTATTTAATTGTCAAAAACTATTAAAATATTTGTGTTTATATTTATGTATAAATATATTAGCTAGAAATATTGCTTTTATAAGTAGCATAATGTAATTCATATATTACTTGACATATAAATTGCTATATGTATAATTGTATACTTAATACAGGAATATCATATAGTTTATATATCAAGTGGGTGTATGCCTCAGCAAAAATACACACCATTTCGGGGAAGTGGCTGCTATTTTACTCAGAATTTTTCATAATGTGAAACCAAAGTATAGAGAGTTAAATCATTCGCCCTAGATCATGCTGGTTGTGGTTCTATATATTAAAAATTCTCTATGGCAAATTTCCTTTGATATTTCAGGTAAGAAAGCAAGCAGCACATCTGAAGCCAACTTTCCTTATACTGAACTTCATTCCCTATAAACTCTTTATGTAGTGGGGTACTGCATGGTCATAAGTCAGACAATACCCTACAATATCAATATATAATGAATTTTTCTTGCAGAATAGAAATGAATGGGCTCTGGCATTTGTATCCTTGTTGCCATCAAAAGACTGTTTTGAGTCTCTTAGTAACACCCATCTCCCATTTCTAAGTGACCCATTTTTGGCTGTTTTTTCTTTTGCAGAGTGATGTGTGGTCTGTGGGAATTACTGCTATTGAAATGGCTGAAGGGGCTCCACGTGAGTAAAAATCTTCAGTATTTGTTAAAGATTAAGGAAGTGTGCATATAAATCTGACTTTTGGAAGAAAATCAAGTAATTGTTTTAAGCTGTCAGGTTTTACTGGCCACAGATGTGTCACACACTATGTGCAAAATTATAAATGATGATCTACCATGTTGGTGATGCTTTTGTTGTAATTGCCATATTTAAGCCAGACATATACCTATAATCCAAGAAGGAGGAGTTGTTTTGATGAGGATGACAACAACTTGGGCTACCTAAGTGAGAGTTTCTTTCCAAAAACCAAAAAGCAAATTGATAATTTGATATATAAAAATTTTGTACTTTTTCTTTTGATAGTTTATGTTAGGCAAAGTGTTATTTCAGTTTAGCCTCAGTAGTGCTATGACTTGCGACTCTTGAGCAACCAAAATCTAAAATATTTCACTTTACATGGAACCATGGAAAATTTAGGTTTCAGAAAATTTATAGTCATGCACTACTATTGCTTCTGGTTAAGATAGATGGGGGAAAAAACCTCCAGTGGTTCATTTAAATTGTGTAAGTCCTAAGCAATTTTGGATAGTAAGCATTGTTTGGTGTTGGTTTTTCTTTTGCAGTCAACCCAGCCCACTCCTAGTCCCTCCTTTCCTCTTTATTTTCTGTTGTATTTAGCACCTCTTTATCATTTAGATGACCAACCAACATCCTGTTCTCTTAAAGCACAGCTTTCTGGTAGAAAAGTTAAAATGAAATGGAAACATTTGTATAAATGATTGATATCCATTTAATGTATGACTGTATGTCATATTTGCTATTCTCAGTGTTTACATCCCAAGGTATAAATGGTAATGAATTACTGAAAAATTGTATGAGAAGTGAGAGAAATATCTTTAGGGATTATGTAGTGGGACTTACTTGTTTCCTCTTCTCCAAACATCCTGTAATCTCCATGTTCTCGTATGCTCTATCTTCATAACATCCACCTACCACTTTGCAAACTTGAACTATCTTAACATTGGATTGCAAGATCAATGGGAAGAATTTCAAGAAGTACACATAGTAAAAACATAATTATTGATAATTGCTGATGTCCCTTGGAATACTAAGGAAGATTTCAAATAAAGTTAGAATAGATGTAAAAAATAGTCTTGATAAGGAGATGTAAACCCTATTTTCTGCCTAGAAAACATAACTTTAATTATATTAGGTTGAAGAGTAGAGCAGCTATTGCTTCTGGCACTGCTTCTCCAATTTTTCTTTTTTTATTTTGTATTTTAGAGAAGGGTCTACAGGGTGTTCAGGGGCTCACAACTAGATTGGACTCATAGTGATCCGCCTGTTTACACCCCCCAAGAGCTGGGATTACAGGCATGGGCCACCACACCCAGTCTCAGTTGCTGTTTCAGCGTACCCTGGGGGTGGGGCCGGCACAGCAGGCCTGAGGATTGAACCCCAGCCCCTCCACCTGCTTGCAGGCACTTTAAATCTTAATTTCTTTTTTCTTTTTATTTATTTGAGAGAGAGAGAGAGAGAGAGAGAGAGAGAGAGAGAGAGAGAGAGAGAGAGAGGGGTGTGTGTGTGTGGCCAACTCAGCCCACCAGGGGGCGGGGCTGGCTGGCATGTGGTGCTGGGGGATTGAACCTCGGTCCCTGATGCTTTGCTAAGCTTGTTCTAAGTAGGT
>NW_004524835.1:940074-953722 GCF_000260255.1 Octodon degus | reverse complement strand
TCTCCTCTCCTCTCCTCTCCTCTCCTCTCTTCTCTTCTCCCTATGCCTCCTCTCTTTCCCTCTTCCTCTTCCTATCCCTCTTCCTTTCTGTATATTATAGTAGTTCATCTCTGTATTGGTACATAAATTTGGTTATGATGCATGACTTCTTCATCAGATAGTTATATAAGATATCTAAGTACCTTTTCCCCATTGTTTCCAAATGCTTCTCACAGAATCTTCCCCTTAAAGCCATCTTTTTATTCCAAAATATTAAGTTATGGGAGGAAATAAATTGATGAGCAAATTCACAGAAAAAATGCAGAGACATTTGGCACAGAGTAGGTAAATGGTAAGCTTTTTGCAAAAGACTATTGAAGAGCAGGATATTGTAAACTCACAAGAGGAGAATATAAAACAGAATGTCTGGACAAGTAATTGAAATGGTGCAGCTTTGATCATGAATGACTCTAGATATCTGCCTGCTAAAACATTTCTTCTTCAATATCTTCTTTTATTGCCTGGAGTAGTAGCTATGTAAGAAAATGATTGTTGTCAATTTAACTGCAGAAGGCTTCGGCTTATAATTATCACCTTAGAGGGAATGGCTTTCCAAAGAGACAGTTATCTGATAATATCCTTTGAGATCCAAATAACAATATGATCTCCCCTTGATCTTTCTTGAGTATCTCCAAGAATTTTATGAAAGGGAAAGAATAACTTATCCTTGAAAGTTATAAAGAATGATTTCTTCAAAAAGGACAAGATACTTGCATACAAGAAACTTTTTCGTTCTTTATGTTGTTGGTGGGAATTGAAACAATATGAGGACTATCAAATAAAGGCTAGAGTATTGCTAGTTGTTGCTCGAACAACATATAAATAGCCACCTAATATTATAGAGAGAATAGCCCTTCTCTGTTATGTAAATGTGAATGTTTCTTTGTAGATAAACAACTTGGGATCAAAATTTGTTCCATGTCAGTTTTGTATAGCAACTAATTTACCTTAATCTTACCTCAATTAGCTTGCTTTTTGATATTTTTGAAATAATTTTGCATATCATCAGTATACTTATTCATTATTCTAGTTATGTTCCTTTTATTCTGTCTTTCACTCTCCATGTCAGTATTTACTTGACTATATCATTATTGAGAATTACCTTTGTCCCATCAAGAACCTCATTTCTTCTATAAGCAGAAGAGTCTTTCAGATCTTAATAGATATTAGGAATAAACTGCATTACTTAGTGTAATTGCAATTAAGCACAGTTTAATGTGTCCCCAACTCAGCTGGGCTTGATATGTGATATTTGTAAGAGACTTTATATTCATTTTCATATTAATTTTATTGAGAATTAAGTAACAATGAGACAGTTTCAAAACAGGTTAGTAAGACAGTTACAATAATTAATACTTTGCATATTGTTGTCTTCATAGTAAAAAATGCAGACATGATATCTTGTCTAAACACTATTAGTTCAAAACTTTCTTCTCATTGAACTAAGAGAAAGTAGCTGTATATCTATGCTAATATATATATATATATATATATATATATATATATATATATATGACTATACAACTTTATATTCAAAAGAAGGATCATGGGCACCTTTCAACATTCCTAAAATTAAGCAATACAGAAATATTTTGTGGGCATTGCTTTTTATCTACCCTATATACATTATTTTTGTATGAACATATCCCATCCACTAATGAACCTTGACTAGTCTACATAGTCACTCTTGATTTCTGAGGATGTCAGTTGACTGAATGATGCTCAGATGTTAATAAATAGCAATCATTTAATATTTGACAAGGACAAAATATGTGTAAAGGACAGAACCTAATGACTGATTGCAAACGGTAAAGGAATTAAGAAAGTCAGACATAATCCTGAACTTTGGTTCTTAGATCTAATTCTGCATTCACTGAGAAGCCTGTACTTTCTTCTCATTGTACCCATGTAATTCAGGACAAAGTTTAGTATTTGAGCAATTGCATTAGTTATTTTACCATAATAAAATAGTTTTGGGGATGGAACATTATTGTATTACTTTAAGAAGGAAGCTTGACACTGTAGGTTTTCTGAGGATGCATGGTTGAGAGAGGAAGAATATTTCTAAAAAGTATCATGTATGAAAACTGTCCTCATACAGCTGACGTGCTTATAGTGTTACACCGTGGTTTTGTATTAGGAATTATTTGGACTTGCAGCTTTTTTAGTTAAATCACAATAAGAAATAAGTGAAGTGAGACACATATGTAAACATTTAGAGAAAAATCCAGAATTCCAAAAACAATAAATTGAGCACTTTATATAGCAACATACTAAAACAAGTTTTGTCTGTATCACTGTATGTAAGAACAAAAGAATGGAAGTTCAGTAATTTGACACAGATTTGACGGGGCAGGTTGTCCAAATGTTTATTACAATATTGTTAGCTAATATGTATTAAACACTTGAAAAATGCCAGACTCTTTTACTTGTAGGTTGCAGTTTAATCTCTAAAGCAACTATTTTAAGGGGATTTCTTCTATGTTTCCTGTTTCTTAGATGAAGAAATGGAGGCGTAAATAGGCAAAGTAATTTGTCTAAAGTTGCCAAGTTAGAGAGCTAAGATTTGAAATTGCAGTGTGTTTTTAACAATTATTTTTACTGGTCATACCTTTTTCCTAAGACTCATAGCTTGCTAAGCAGATTATTCTCAAGCTTCTAGACTACTAAATCACCGCAGTCTACATATGATTGTGCTCAGCACAAGCTGGGTTCACTTTTTCAGGCTATAATTATATATTCCACTCTTTAACTGTAACTTCCTACAATTTGAAAACACAAGTGAGTGCTTTTCTCCACTTTTGATTAAGTTTTCTAATTTGTCAACCATATATTTCAAAAATGTCAATTTAATTTATTGCTGATTTGTTATACTGGTGATGGGAAAGCTTTAAAATCCTATATAATGCAATGTTTTATGAAAATGGGTTTTGCCATTAGCTATTTTCGTTTGTATCTATTCATCTCTTAGGGTCATTCAGCAGGGTATGTGAAAGACCACTGAGATATATTCCCTCTAGAATGAGAAGTGCATTGTGTAGTAAGCTTTTTCCTTCTCTCTGAATGTACTTTTTTTCCTTTGCAGCTCTGTGTAAGCTTCAGCCCTTGGAAGCCCTCTTCGTTATTTTACGGGAATCTGCTCCTACAGTCAAATCCAGTGGATGGTAAAGATGCATGTTTTAATCTCCTAAGCATGCTGACTTAACAGTTTTATATAGCAAATCTTCATTTAGTTGGTTTGTCTTGCTTCACCATCCTTGTGGAGTAACATTTTGTAACACCCAATATCTTAACTTGAAAGTCTAAATGATCAGTTTTCATTAAGAGCTAGTTAGCCAACTAAAAATAAGTATTATCTTCAATCATATATGGCTATGGCACTATTAAACAGTCGCTAGTGAGCATTTTCAATTGGTTCCATGGTTGTAAGATGGACAAAGGACAACTCTTTGTAAAGTTTTTCCATATGTCTACATAGGTTGGCATTCATTATTATATATGGCAAAATTGATTGTCTTATTATGCTAAACATTCACAGACCTATAACAGAAAACTTATTCTTTCAGGATGCTGTTAGAAAACTTGGAAATTCTTCCCTCTAAAGCTTGTTGATCTAGTACCTTAAACACTTGCATTATTTATTGCTTACTCTAGTAGAAATGATTACTATGATTTGATTATTGATATTCTTTATAATGAACTTCAAAATAACTCTGTTCATAAATTAAGGATTTCGGGGCACATCGATTTCCATGGGTCATTTTCTAAGATTAGCTATTTCTGGTTAGTTAGCATCCAATTTTTGAGTCATTGCACCCATTCTTCTGTAGTAAAACTAAATATAGTAAGTGAAATATTCAGGCTTCCATGGATGACTGTTGTGAGGAAACCAATCTACTCTCATAAACTACATTATGTTATACTAAATGACTTAATTGTGAAATCACCATGTGAGTGTTTCTTTTTTTTTTCCTTTGGTGAGGAAACCAGTCTACTCTCATAAACTACATTATGTTATACTAAATGACTTAATTGTGAAATCACCATGTGAGTGTTTCTTTTTTTTTTTTTTTCCTTTGGTGGTACCGGGGATTAAACTCGGGACCTTGCTCTTGCCAGGCAGGCACTTAAGCCACTGAGCTATATCCTTAGCCCCACCATGTGAGCTTTTATCATGTATATGTTGCTGAGCTCATTGACATTTCTATTATTATCTGTATGAGATGTGTTGATTTTGGGTTCTTAAAAAATAGCCTCATTGTATAAATATCAAAGACTTTCAGGATATTTGCTAATTGAATAATTATAGTTAGAGACAACTCTTTCTAAAAGTACCACATTCACAGTGGAATATGGGTAAGGAGGGAAGATATGTGGCAGGCTGAAGCATATTGTTTTATCTGTTTAATTTCTTTTAGGTCCAGAAAGTTCCACGATTTCATGGAAAAGTGCATGATAAAGAACTTTCTGTTTCGCCCTACTTCTGCAAACTTGCTTCAACACCCATTTGTTAAGGACATAAAAAATGAACGACATGTTGTTGAGTCATTAACAAAACATCTTAAAGGAATCATTAAAAAAAGACAGAAAAAAGGTAGAATTTGAGATGTTTCATTTCACTGGAGTAAATATTTAGATGAAAGTAGAATTGATTCATGTATTGTATTCAAGAAAATTTTCAAATTAGGTTTATTGGTACATTCAAAAGGAAGGTGGAACTAGGGTGGGGAAAAGGTAAAATGAAAGAAGGAAAAAGGCAAAAAAGCAAAAAAAATCAATAAAAATATTTTTAAGAATTAGATTAATAGTAAAATTTGAGAGGCTTTTTAACATTTAGTTTTTCTAATAATTTGTTCTTTTATTGTACAATTGTATATGAGGTTCTTCATAATAGCTAGTTATATTTGGCAAATATATGTACAAAGAAGTTGAAAGGCTTAAATAAAAATTTCTGTTGTGGTAAGTTAACTCCTAATGAAAAATAATTCATTTGACTCTATGGAGAAAAGTGAATTTGTAATTGATCATTTATTAACTAATTTTGACATAATGTTTGTACATACAAAGCCTTGTTTTACATACTAATTGGCAACTATGAAATACAATTAAAGGAAATAATTTATATCAATAGAAATTAGCTTCTATCTATTGAAGGTTAAAATGGCAGGACAAATTGTCACCAAATATAGGGGAAAGTACTTGGGATACTGACTTTATGATTTGTGACATTTTATACATTTATATTCATGGGTTATGCATGGGGTCCAGAGTAACAGTGGAATGGAGATGGGGAAGTTAGACACATAACAGGCATCTGCAAATCAGCTGCAGGATTTATTACAGTACAGTGGTGTTTGTCACATATGCATAATTATATGCATCTTCTTTTCAAATGAAGAAAAGCTAGAGTAATTTATATACCTTTCACAATGAAGTCATTAATCCAAGATCACAGAAGCCAAGCATTCTCAAATGGGTGCAGCAAAACTATACAGATACTTAATGTTTGACTGATATCCAGCAGTGCAAGATTTCCAAAATGTTACCTATAGGCAAAGTCTGACTTATGTGGTGGTTACCCTGAAAATGTAAATATACTTGTCAAAAACATTTTAATGTAGGAAATTCAAAAGAGAACTCTTTTATTTGTAAGCTTCTGTTTTCTAATAGCTATAATACAAAGAGAAAGAAGCTGAATGTTTCAAAATATATTGGGTAGCAAATCAAGAATTAAGATTTTTGCCTTCTCCATAAAAAGATCAAAGACCAATCCCAGGTCATGAAGTCTTTACATGTGGAGTTCATAGTTCTAAGCCACGCCCACCAAACATCGGAAGTTTCTCTAAATCCATTTTTCCTTTGTCCCATTTGTTCTTTTTTCTCTACCAGTAATTGGTTTGAGAGACTTTCTTTCCTGATCCCAGATATATTTATCTGCTTGCAATAGCTGTATGGTATTGCAGAAGTGAACCTAGAATATTGTGTTTGAAGACAACCACATGTTTGAAGGACTGTCATCTCTGCCACTTTGAGGTGCAAAACAACTAAGATGGATTATGTGTAGCTTTGCTTAATAATGATCAAATATTTGTTTCTCTCTATAAAAAGATACACCTCTGGTTTTTAAAAGAGAAGAAGCAATTAAGGAGCAGCATGCCATGAGAAGATTCAGGTGTGTTAAATAAATTGAATATAATTTCATGATAGCAATTCACAAGATACACTTGATTCCATACAGTTGCCTTTAGCTCAAAATAACTCAACCCTTTCTGAAGCACTAAATAGCACATCTGTTTCCATGCGATATTGTCTTGGAAAATTTTATTACTGCTCAAAGCTTTCTTAGTATGTGGCAGTAGAATGATCAACAGATAATTAGAGCCCATTAATCGTTTGATACATTGACATTGCAAGTGTTACCACCAGGAAATTTCAAACACTACAAAAATCATTCCAAAAAGATTTCTTGAAAATATCTTTTGACAGAAAATGTCTCTTAAAATAAAAACAATTCCCCTGAATGGCTCCAATCTACTGAAAGTTCTCATTTGTATGTTTATTTCAGAGGACCCTCTTCCACTCATGAGATTCTGAGATTGCCAACAAGCAGCAGATGCAGACCACTTAGAGTGCTGCACGGAGAACCCTCTCAGCCAAGGTGGTTGCCTGATGGAGAAGAGCCGCAGATCCAGGCACTTCAGCACCTCCATGGAGCAGCTAGGGTGTCCATGCCACTACAGGCTCAGGAGAACGCACATGGGCCCCTGCAAGGGCAAGCTCAGGCACCTCAGCAACTACATGGGGCAGCTCAGGTGTTCACGCCACTACAGGCTCAGGTTAAGGCTAAGGCATCTAGGCCTCTGCACATGCAGATTAAGGCATCTCCACTGCTACGGAGGGCAGCCCAGATGCTCATGCCACTACAGTCTCAGGGTAAGTTAGACGTACAGGCCCAACGGCAGGATCAAGCCCAGTCACAAACCCAGGAATTCAAACAACCTCAAGACCTGGACCAGGTTCCAGAGGAATTGCAAGGGCAAGATCAGATACCTGAACAAGAACAAGGACAAGGTCAGGCTGCTGAACAGCAGCAGAGACAGAACCAGGTTCCTGAACAACATCCAGAGCAGAACCAGGAACCCGAACACCCAGAGGTACAGGCCAATGAACCTGCACAAGCAGAGAATGAGGCAGAACCTGAGCCATTAAGGGTACATGCCCAGGTATTCCTGCCCCTACTGTCACAGAGCCACCACGTGCTGTTGCCACTACATTTGGATACTCAGGAGCTCATTCCAGTAGGAGAGCCAACAAGAGCATCACCTCAGGCACACAACTGGACACCAGAGCCCTTACAAGCAGTTAACTCCATCCAAGCACTGATAGATGGACTAGCAAATGACCTGCTTCGAGCACCAGACTCGCATAGCTCAAAGCCACTTGGCCTACTGCAAACTCTGATGGAAAACCTGGCATCAGATGTGTTTTATTCTCAACCAGAACAGTCAGGGAAAAAAAAATCCAAGGTTTCTAGTCTAAAGAAGGCACTTGCAAAAAGATTGTCAGCAAAGAGGTTCAGGGCAAAGTCATCAACTGGAGAACTTGGAGACTTGTATTTAAAAGCCCGGAGGAACAGGCGCCGGTGCAGACAGGAAGGAAGATTTAACCAGCATGAGGAGGATTTGAGACAATTTGAGAATGTAAGAGTTTTGATGTTTTTATTCATTCAAAAATGCAGCAAAAATTTGCTAGTTTGTAACTATATTTTTCTTTTGTAAAACCCAGTGTTAAGTGAAACAAATCAGATGCATGGGTTTAAAGCTGTAGTTTTTTTTTTCTATGAAGAGAAAGTCAGAGTATAGATGGCAGTCAAAGGCCAAAACAAGAGACAGGAGGGAATAAGGAGATCGATCGTTGAGAAAGGAAGGGAAGATGGAAGTGAGAGAAGTAAGGTGATGGAAATGAAACTTGCATCATATAAACATACCTCATAGCAGAATGTATTCATGAGGCACTACAAATGTACTAATTTTAAAGAAGGAAATAAACATTCCCTGTGTTCTAGAGAAGATTTACTAAATAATTTGTGCTTCAAACAAATTATCCCAAAATTTGCAGATAACTATGATGAAATGTAAGGAAAAAAATTGAATTATCCATGTAATTGCTTAATATATCAATAGAAATACAACTTTATTAGCTTCTGTTATTACCTTGACTAGCACAGTGGCTCCTATAGTTTACACTTATAATTATTTGAATCTTTACAGACTATTTTAATATTTTAAAAACACTTTGTTCTTTAGTCCTCTAATCCATAAGTGAATTAATTTTTGCTATAGAATATTGGACCGCACTATTTGGGTGAATTATACTAATTTTTGTAGTGATATAAAATGATATTTAAGCTAGTGCTATGAGAAGAATGTTTCCAAAATATTTTTCATATATGGTATTTGTGAATTATCTCACTCATTGGCTACTTTTCTTATGAAATTAATGAAAGGGCTGCACATACTGTGAAACAGTTCCAAGTTGGTCAGTGCACCCTTTTGAACTACAGAATATAGTGCGTTAATTTCTATCTTACTTAAGAATAATGAAAAACCATTATTTTGAAACTTTCAAATATAAGTCATACAATTTGACTGCAGTTATTGAATTTACCTAACAACTCTACCCTGATACTGAAAATTACAAGCCTGGTGAACAATTTGCTGAGGTTATACAAAATTAAGAGAGCAGTTGTTTTCTTTTACTCTTGAGCACCCATTTCTATAATACAATTATTGTCATGATCCTCAATTAAATCCTGTTATCCACATCAACCTACTTAATAATATTGGATATAGTAAGTAAAAAATTAACCTTGTACCAACATTCAGATAAGTGTGGTTGGGGGGTACAGCATATGTTTGGTATAATGTGAGGTCCTGATTCCCTCACCTTGTGCTGGAAAAGGAAAGCACATGGGATTTATACAGCTATTGATTCTCCACAAATACTATTTTTTTCCCTACAATCTGGATAATATTTGGGGGTTGGCCAGATAGCTCAGCAGACTAAAGTACTTGCTTTGGCAGAGCGAAGCAGCTGGGGTCTGATCCCTGGCTTGCTGTGTCGGCCCTGCCCCATGGAGCATTGAGATGGTGATTGAGACTGGGCATGGTGGCGCATACCTGTAATCCCAGCTCTTGGGAGGCTGAAAACAGGAGGATCACTATGAATCCAATTTACATAGTGAGACCCTGTACACCCTGTCTGAAATTCATAAAAAAACTGGGTATTTATATTTTGTAATAAAGGGGGATTTGATATTTCATTAAAATATTTTTAAAACTTGTTTATTCAATTCGAAATATTTATTTTGCTTTTCAATTAGGGCTGGCCAGATAGGTTAATGGACTAAATTGCCAGGCAGGCACTGGGACTAGGGTTTGATTCCTGGTATGCTGTGCTGACCCTGCACACAGGGCGCAATGAGAGGGCGACCAAGAATGAGCATTGTGGTGGGAGCCTATAATCCCAGTTCTTGGGAGCCTGAAAAACAGGAAGGATCACTATGAGTCCCATGTATGTAGTGAGACCCTAATTTGTAGTTTATGAAGATTATTAAGTGAATAAGAACGAATAGGTCATGCTTTGCTTTTCTGATGTCTGTTACAATTTTGATCTAATATATATATATATATATATATATATATATATATATTTAATCTGTATATTGCTTAGTGAAGTTGTGCTGTTTACTGAAAAAAAGAATTCTTTGGATGTGGGCATATTGGAACTACCAAACACGTTGCAATTTCTTGGCATGTTTAATGCAGCAGGAGAAGAAAGGCCTCAAAGGGGGAATGCATGCTTAGCTTCAAGAATACAAAGAAAAATAACCCAGTGATGGAGAAGGGGATGATATGAGTCCAGAATAGATTAGATTTGTTTAAAATTCAGGCACATAGTATGCTACTTACTACTCTCAGAGTCCTATTAATCATTTAGCCCATATGGGCTTTGTATTATAAAAAAAAAAAGTATTTATCTGTGAAAGGCTCATAATGTTTCTGGTGTAGCAATGCATATTGTCATTCTTGGTCTTAATACATATGTGAGAAGTTATTTTATTTATTTATTTATTTAGTTAGTTAGTTATTTTTGGCGGAACCAGGGATTGCACTCAGGCCCTTGCGCTTGCCAGGCAAGTGCTTATTCTACTGAGCCATCTCCCTGGCCCCATTTTTTTTTTGGAAAGAAGTTATTTTAAACTAGAAGAAAATGTCAGTAAATAATAACAATGCCTTGCTTACTGGTCCTTGTACAGATATTCATATCTTTACATGTGGTCCTTAGTAAAACAAATGTATTAATACTATTTTGAAAGGATTAGTCTTCTGAAATAATCTGAAATTTTACTAAAATTTTGCAAAATATATAAGCTCTTCATCTCACCAGAGGAAAAAAATTTTTATTGCATTTTCATTTGAAGAGATAATTTGGCTTAAAATAAAAAACAAGTTCCTAAAATCTTGAAGCTTAATCAGGGAGAATATGTGAATCTTTATGTTACAGGTTTTCCATTGTTCAGAGGTCCAAACTTGAGAGTTGTCAAAGCTTACTAAATGTGAAAATTAATTTGGGTTATAAGTTAATCAAGCGAGATTTTTGTGTGTGTGTGTGTGTGGAACCGGGGATTGAACTCAGGCCCTTGAGCTTGCCAGGGAAGCGCTTATTCCACTGAGCCATCTCCCCGGCCCCCTAAGCGAGATATTCTTAATTTTGAACCTACAGATATGCTTTAGGAAGTCAGGAGTCCCGCTGAAAATATGTGTAAATATGTGTGTTTATAAGCAGGTTTCTATAGATAATTTATCACATTTCTCAGATTTTGAAAGAATCCAGTTCTAAAAAATTACCAGAAACCACTGATTGAAGTAATTTTAATATTTGAAAAGTACACTTAAGTTACTTAGTAGGATAATGCAGTTGATTGGTACTGTCATTTTTGCATTCTAAGAACATTTAAAGTATTTGTATTAATGTTTTTGTTTTAAAGGACAAAGATGAAGAGTCATCAGATAATGGCGAAGTTTTCCATTCAGTTCAGGCAGAAGTCCAAATGGAGCCAGTGCAGCCACCCATTCGAAATCCTCCAGAAAATGAGGTGAATTTCATATTCTAGATTGTGAAACATTTTGTTATCAGGATCCCTTAAACCTTAAACATTCAGTACTCCCAAAAGGTTTTGTTCATGGTATGGATTGTGGCATTCAAAATTTGAATTACAGAAGTTAAAACAAAAAGCTAAAATACATGTGAATTTAGAAGATAATAAAATTCTTATATGCTAACATAAAATTTTTAATGAAAAATACCTATAATTTTTAAAAGCAAATTTTGGAGATAATGTCTCCAAAATGTTTTCTATTTTTCTAGATATCTTTATTGTACCTCACTTAATGGAAAATAGCTGGAGCTTCATATCTGCTTCTGCATTTAATTTGTTACCATATGTTCTTTTGGTTGAAATATATGAGCAAACAATGACTTGTAACATATAGGTAGTTATAAAAAGAGAATTTGAATTATCTCAGATTATTGTTCCTATTGTTTGAATATATGCCAAAACCAGGAAATTGTAATCTAAAACTACCAGTGAAATTTTGCAATCTATTACTCAGACTTGTGAATGAAATAGTGATGTTTTATGCATGATTTTTAATTTCATGCATTCATCAGGTGGAAAATACTAGTATAATCTTTATGTAAATCTTCCAAAATATGTGCGTGTTTCATTACATAATATCAAAAACATTTGTTAATAATGCTATCAATTTTAAAGTGTGTAATTAGTATGTCTAAACGTCAATGGCAAATACAAGTTTAAATTCTGATTTTCACTTGAAAGATGAGATTTTATCAGTGCTAGCAAATTACATCAGTTTTAATTGACATTTTTTCTTATTCATTTAAAATAAAATGCCTTCCAATTTCCCAAAGCTTAAGTAATCACAGGTTTTCTATCAGTGATAACTTAAGTACAAATATTTCCCATAAATAGTGATGGTACTTCATAATCATAACATCTTTCTCCTTGGTTGTTTCTTTTTCTTTTTTCTTTTTTTTTTTTTTTTGTGGAACTGGGGATTGAACTCAGACCCTTGTGCTTGCCAGGGAAGCGCTTATTCTACTGAGCTATCTTCCCAGCCTTGATTGTTTCTTTTCAGTGATGTAATTTGTGACATGATCTGGGTCATTTAATTTCAGGTTTATTTTCTTACACTTCTCAGAATTGCTAAGTCAAGCTTTGTGTCCCTGTTAATTTATATAAATATTATCTTCTTTAGAAATGCATAGGTGAGGCCAGATTTATGGGTTCAAATCTTTTGATGTTGTGGTTTTTTTAGTACATATTTGAAGTACATAATGATTGGATTCCTCTTGGGGAGTTGTATATGCACATAATACATCTCAATTCTCTTTTTCATGCCCTTACTTTTCCTTCCCTCCCCATCTCTCCATCTCTTGGTCTGCTTCATTCTTGCAAAAGATCTATTTATTTGCTCTTTTATTTTCTATTTATTATCTGACTTTTATTTTCCTATTTAGAGTTTGGATTTCTCTTATAGGAGAAACCATGTGATAATAAATACTGGCAAGGCTCCAAGGGAGGGATTAGAACCCTTCTACATTATTGGTGAGAATGTAAACTGGTAGAACTATTGGGGAAATCAGTATTGAGTGTCCTCAAAAAACTAAACCTAGAAATTCCATTCAATCCAAATATTCGCTGAAAGAGATAAAGACACCATATTATGATACACAAGTACCCAAGCTTATAGCAGCAAAATTTATAACAGATAAATATAGAAAGTAGCCTATATGTCCATGAACAGATGAATGGATAAAGAAAAGTTGGTATTTATGCACAATGGAGTACTGCTCTGCTAGAGAGAAGGATAAACTTGAGTCAATTTTAGGAAAATGGATGTACGCTGAGAGCATAGTGTTAGTTAGTTTAAATTCTTATATGCACAAGACCACATTATCATAGGTAGCATTCATGGTAGCCAGCCATTGAAGGAAAATTTTGGTTATTAAGAGATTAGGTGAGTGGGTGAACAATGCAACATCTTGCTTTATTCATGGTGAGGAAGGTGCCTCACTGCTGTTCCTCTCAGTAAGGACTCAGCTCAGCACAGGATGTTTCACAGATGTTATGAAGCCTTTTGTGGGCAGTTCCCCTTTTAAATACAATATACCAGCATACTAATATTCTGTTGAGTGAATAACTGGATTATAGCTTTTTAAATATTAACCATTCATAGAAGAATGAAAATTATAGATTGTTATTTGATGAGATCAGACAATATGTCTTTCTCTCTGCCTTGATAAGGTACTTGTGTTCTTATATGATAAGCATAATGCCAGCAGCAAAAAAAAATGTAAGGACCTATGTTTCATTTAGAATAAATTAGTGCAGGCTATTCTTGCTAATTATTGTAGTCTTCCCAGTTTTCAAACCAAATATAGACAATTTGTGCAAGGCTTTGCCTTTGCTAATTTTGGCTTAAATCTTTTTGTATACTACTATCAATAAACTTCCTCAGTTGGA
>NW_004524835.1:892226-939759 GCF_000260255.1 Octodon degus | reverse complement strand
AAAAATACAATCAGGTGATATATTGGCAGGACTATGTCGGGCATGGTAGCATATGCCTACAATCCCAGAACTCAGGAGACTGAGGCAGGGAGATCACTGTGTGTTTGAGGCCAGCCTGTGAGTTTGAGGCCAGCCTGAACCAAATAGCATGACCCTAGAGGGAGGAAAGGAGGGAGGGAGAGACAGAGACACAGAGAGACAGAGAGAGAGAGACAGACGGACACACAGACAGACAGACAGATACACACACAGAGAAAATTAGTTTTTTTTGTAGTGTAAAGATGGACTTGAAAGGTCATTTCATAGGAGAAAATAGTGTGGTAGTAGAGTATAGTTCATAGAAACTGTGTAGTGAGTTAATCAGCATGAAAATATTAGATAATTTTATTTTTTATTTCTATTTTATTTCCATTTTTTAAAGAGTACAAATTAGAAGTAAAATGGAAAAAATGTAAGTGATACAGAGTTTCACTTAAGGATGTAATATGAATTTCACAGTATTTGTTGTAATAGAGTGTTGTCTTCTAACCAGTTAATCATATTACCAGATACATACACGTAAAATTGGAAGGATGAAGAAAAAAAAGGCAGAAATGTGTAAGGAATTAAGAAGAGAAAACAATTGAAAAAAGGAGATGAAACAAATTAAGCATTAACTGCTCCTTTCCATAGACAAGCAAAAATGCACAGTACAGTTGTCCAGATTATCCTGCTTACATACATAGATAAATCGCTGTCCCACACCCCTCTCCTTTCCTTCTCCACGCAGTAATGCTTTCCTTTTGAATAAGTTCATTCCCTATTTCCCCGTATCTATGGTACCCTTCAGATTCCGTTTGTCTTTTTCATATTCTCACACGAAGGAGACAATATGATGTTTGCACATGTAAGTGTAATTTATTGCACTTAAGAGTATGTTCTTGGGCCCGGGGAGATGGCTCAGTGGAATAAGCCCTTCCCTGGCAAGTGCAAGGGCCTGAGTTCAATCCCCGGTTCTGCAAAAAACAAAAACAAAAACAAAAAAACAAAAAACCAAGAGTATGTTCTTTAGTTGCATCCATTTATCGACAAAAGACTGAAATTTTTCCTGTTTTATAGCTGAATAATATTCCATTATGTAAAAATACCACATATTCTTTAGCCATTATTCAGCTGATGAGCATTTGGGTTGTTTCCATGATTTAGCTATGACAAATTGTGCTGGTATACACATGGGTGAACAAATATCACTGTGGTATGAGGTCTTCAGTTCTTCTGGAAAAATACCCAGGAGAGGAATAGCTGGCTTGAATGGGATTGCCAGTCCTAGCCTTTTAAGGAATCTTCACACTGATTTCCATAGTGATTATACCAGTATGCACTACCACCAACAGTGCAGAAGTGTTTCTTTTTCTCCACAGCTGCTCCAGCATTTGTTATTGGCTGACTTCTTGATGTTAGTCATTCTTACTAGGGTGAGATGGAATCTCAGTGTTGTTTTAACTTGCATTTCTTGAATGACCAATGATGTTGAACCTTTTTACATGTATTTACTTGCTATTTGTATTTCTTTCTCAGAGAAGTGTATATTCATCTCAGATGCCCATTTTTGGATTGGGTCTTTGAACTTGGGGGACCGGATTTTTTTATTTTTTTATATATTCTAGGTAGAAGACCTTCATCAGAGGGACAGTTAGTCATAATGTTTTCCAAGTTTGTGGGTTTTCTTTCTACATTGTTGGAGATTTGCTTTGAAGTACAGAAACTTTTCAAAAAGATGAGATCCCAGTTGTTGATTCTTTGAAATATTTACTGTGCAAGTTAATTTTTGTTCATGAGTTCTCTACCTACCACTAAGTCTTTAAGATTTCTATCTATATATTCCTCCAGAAGATTTAGTGTTTCTTTTTTAATATTTAAATCTTTGTTCTATTTTGATGGTAGCTTTGTGCATGGTGATAGGTATGTGTCTAGTTTAGCCTTTGGCATGTAGAAAGCCAGTTTTTTCAGCACCATTTATTAAAGAGGTTATCTTTTTTCCAGTGAGCCTGTTTGGCCCCTTTATCCAAGATAAAGTGGTTGAATGTGTTTGCAGTTGTGTCTTAGAAGATGCAGACACAACTGCAAACACAGTTATTTTTTTTTTGAAGTGTATCATATTGAAATTCGTTCTCTAAAGAATCAAATGTCATTGTCAGAATAATTTTTAGCATCTAATAACTATTATAAATAAGACCTAGGATGTGAAATTAAAGAGACAGAACAGATTCCATGGTCCTATCTCCCAATATTTGCAGAAAGTAAACTTGTCCCCCTCACGGCAACTGGGTAATTGTGTGTGTGTGTGTGTGTGTGTGTGTGTGTGTGTATGACAACCTTGGAAAATCTAGAATTAGCTGAAATGCAAATGTTTTTAAGTCACATTCTTAAATTTTAAGTGAGAAATATGGACTTTATAGAAAAATAAATGTGATAACTTCGAATATTTAATGAGATTTAAAAGTCCAGATTCTCATTTTACATATTACTTTGACTGGGTGCAAACTTCTTAGAAAAGTCATTTTTCTTCTCTGGGCTACTTATTTCTAGGACAAGTATAAGAATTTTTGACTAGATACTTTTTAGAACTTGTTCCTATTCTAGAATTGAAAGAACCCATCACAAATTGTCAGTAAGCAGTCTCAATGCAATAATATTGGTAAAAGTGAAAATAAAGTCTCTTTATAAAGTCATGTTATATTTTTCAGAAAATATACAAAGAAAAGTATTTTTCTATAAATTATTATCTCAAAATAATTTATTAGTTAGAATTTATGGAAATGTTTCATTCTGTATTTAAGATGCAAGACAGATCTGCTTCCATGCCTGCCAACAAGAATTGCACACACCATGTCAAGTTCCATTCAAGGTATTTGTCTCTGATTGCACAGTTTCAGTTACTTATTACTAACCCTCTTGTGGAAAACTAAGCTTTGTTTCTTTGCCAACAACTTCACTGAGAAGTCAAAACTAAAATACAAGTAGCAACTTTAACATGATTGTCCAGGTTTACAACCTTAACTATGGTGATACAATAACTACATATTTAACATCTGGATCAACTGCAGCCCAATGTTCTTTAGTTTGACAGTTTTCTAGTATGATCCATAGTATTACAAAAATAGTAAATCAAATTGTTTGGTAATTTTCAATTAGTAATTGATGATAAAGAGGTATTTCAAGTGAATTTTTGACCATTACATGATAAAGCACATACATGTACAAACACGCACACACACATACACACATAATTTATTTCCAAATGCAGATGAGAATGCTACATACTAGGATTTATGACCTGAAATTTACCTATCATCAAATTCAGGTATTATCTCAATGTTACATTATTTGTAATATTAACACCATACATGTTTTTCATCTTCACTGTATTGGTAATCTTCCATGATCATGTTCCATATTTTACGTTTTGTGAGCAGATGTGGTTATATCTGAAAGCTGAATTTTAAAACATATTTTTTGTAATCATAACCTCTCAACCTCCAAGCATCATTTAAAGAACTTGGCCTATATTCATTCAATCTCTCAAGAACTATTTTTAAAGTAGTCTCAATATTCAAGATATCGGACACTGTGGTCAAATGACACAAATAATGTTATGTAATACAGATATTCTTTCCTTTTTACTTTTTAGCATTTGTATTTATGTCTTCAGATGAAGAAGAGGGTAGAAATATTGAAAAATTAGAAATCAAGACCAAAAATTTTCTTTTAATTCACACTCTCAATGTTGGGCTCTCCTAGTGCTTCTGTCCTTGAAGGAAGTTTTATAGTTGTACTTGGTACCACGGAACATAATTTTTAAAATAATTCAGTGTTTAAAAGTTAAACTTAGTGTCAGTCTGGTAATGATTATTCACTTTAAAAAATTATATTTATGAGTGAAAAATTAATTGCTTTCAGGTATAGTTATATTTACAAAATTATCTAAAATGACACTAAAGTTTTCCCTTAAATTTTGGGTCTTCAAAAAGTCTTTGACTACTCCAAGCCTAAATCAGTAACCGAATTCCTTCTAGTACACAAATTTTAAAGTGATTATAAAATTTTACATTGTTCGCCTTTAAATTTGGTTACAACTGAACTGTCTCTCTGTCATCCCATCTAAATCACCAACTACATTTAAAAGAAGACAAAATCTAACCATATCAATTTCAGGATAATAGCACAAATGTTTATAAAATAATTATTTACTATATTTTCCATGCTAAAAGATTCACAAATATTGTTAATTATGTCTATTGCTATATTCACCTGGAAATACTATTGTCTTATTGTTACCTTAAAGAAAATTCATAGAAAATTTTATAAATAAGTGATATGCGAAAAAAATCACGCTGTGTGAAAGCATGTTTTATATTTCTCCATCTTGGTAATTATTTCTCTGTTCTTAATAAAATAGCAGATCTGGTGGAAAATGGAAATTGGAAGCAATAACTTAAGCTCTAATTCTTTTCCATGTTATATATATCCTTATGTATTTAACAGAACCTTTTAATCAGTCTTTTGTTGAATTGTATGTAGGTTCCACTTTATAAATGTCAGGATGTGGTCCATGCTTTTCTTTCTTTTCATTAGTGTCCCTCAACCATCTCTTTTGGAACAAGCACAGAATCCCATTGATATCAGAGGAAGGAGCCAGCAAAATCCTCAGAAATTTCAAGCAGCATCAGGTGAATTAAAGCACAGAGTTCCAACAGTCAAATAACATTAATGTTTAATAGTTTGTATTTCAGAAGTCAAAAAAGAAGACTTCTGCGAGAAAATGAACCAAACATGTCAGGGAATCTAAATAGGATTAGGAGAGAAGACCTTTGGGTTTAGCAATTGGGTGGTTAGTGGTGACCTTTGTGGAACAGAAAACGTTTTTTCTTAAGTTTTTTTCTTGAAATGTGTCTTAAGAAAGTACAGGGGTCAACTTTATTCAGTTTCTATCCCAGGAAAGACAAATAAGAAAAATAGTTTTAGAAAGTATTCTCCAGTAGGGAAAATATATAATTAACCTTTAGAATAATGGATAAAATAGTTATCAGTGTGTGTTTTGTTAGCTTTTTATTTAACCTCTTAAAATGTGATATAAGCAGCATATCATAAGGATTTCTTTTTATGAGCAAAACATATTTATTGGGGGAAAGAAAGCTCCTGTCTGAGAGAGGGACAGGAGGGGCACCCTGAGTGAGTGGTCTCCCCATAAGTATTTCTAAATAGTGAAAAGTGATTACCTTACTCATTGTACATAAATAAATTAATCATATAAAAGAACTTCACAAATTGTAATATGAACTTTTTTTCTGTATTTTAGGGAAGGGTCTACAAGTGTTCAGGGTCTCACTACTAGATCAGACTAGTAGTGATTCTCCTGTTTACAGTCTCCCAAGTGCTGGTATTACAGGCATATGCAACCATGTTCAGTCTCAGTTGCTTTCTCAGCACAACCCAGGGGTGGGACCTGCACCTACTTGCAGGTGCTTTCATTAGCTGAGCTATTTGGCCAGCCCAATGACATGAATTTCAAACAAGTGTCATTTTTCAAGATATGCCTTTGAGGGCATTTAACTAAATTAAAATTTTGTGATACGTGATGATAAAACAAAAATTGTACCTTAGATCATAAAATATGGCATCACCTAGTTCTAATTATCCCAGTTAAGATAAGAAAAGAACAAATGCCTGTTGGAGCCACCAAGTTATTTGTAAAAATGTGAAATATACATTGTACTAAAATTAGGAAAACACAGAAAACTAGTGTTCAAAACTGTGAACTTAAAAATCCCATTCTTCAGTGTAGGAGAATCAAGTAATGACAGAATTTATTTAATTAGTAGTGTTTTCTTGTACTGTCATCTGAGAGGTAAGATAAGCCTGAATATTTTTTTTCTCAGAATCTTCTCTTTTTTGTTCAAGTAGCACCAATTTTTGTATACTGGGCAAACAACTAAAATTTTAAGGTTTTTTCATGTTTTATTTTTGAAATAAAGTATGCACCAAAGCTGCTAAGTAGCATTGATCCAAGGAAGAGGGAGACAGAAATACCCAAATTCCTTTTCAGGATTTCACCTTTTGTTGTATATTGTACTAAATAGATACTGTGAAATTTCAACCTCCCTCTTGTAGAAAACACCTTATTATATATTTTTCTCCATGTCAGAAGGCACTGAATCAAACTTCTTACTTGGTCTACTGTCATAAGCAAAAGACTTGAGAAAATTGTTTCCCACAAAAAAATTCAATGGCAAAATCACAAATGTCAGAAGATGAAGAAATGCACTGTAGAGTATGCTTGTAATGTTCACCGGTTGCAGTAGTGTTTTAAAATGCGTGCTTTTTAGAGTGGTAATTGTCTTTCATTTGGCCATTTTGCTAAGAATACAAATAAAAGAGGAGCAAAACTATTTATCTTTAAAATCCCAATGTAAAAAAAATCATAAGCAGTGACCTGAGTATTCCTTTAGAGAAGCTTTTTGCAGGTACACTCACACAGATCCACTGACTTTTGAGCCTGATATATAATTTCACTTGGTTTTTAACTACATTTATTATTTACCAGTGAGATTAATATCAAAAGTTACACTTCTGAACTTAGTAAATGAAGATAACCACATTATGGAGTTGATCTGTCTAATGTGACAACAAATAGTAACATGAAGTTTTAAAATGAAAACCTGACAAATTAAATTTAAAAGTATATTTCCCATGTGCACTCGTAACATTTCAAGTGCTCTGGAATCATTTGTGACTAGTGGCTATGGTACTGGACAGTAAAAATACACAACATTTTCATCCATATGGAAAGCTCCATTGTGCAGGGCTATTATAGGAAGTTATAGCTTTACCAAAAAAAGGTTAAAATTTTCATCTTGTTAGTAGTTCACTCTTAATTTTACATATTTAAGGATATGTCACTAGGAGCAAATCGAAGATGGGGAGTTAAGCGTGAAGTGTCAAATCATGTAATTTTGGACTAATTATCATTTTCTAATTAATACAATTGCCTTCTTTACTGGTTATCATGTAAATCCAGTCATATTCCTAGTCCTTCATATTCTTGATACGTTCATTTTTAATTAAGTAGATCTACCTGGATACCAGTCTTGTGCACCTTTTTACACAAATAGAAATATTTAGCAAATACATATTTAATATTGGAAAAAATTCAGCCATATAGGTCTTTAGATGGAAGAAATCTTGAGTCTGCTGCTAGCTGAAATGACAGAACTTAGGATTTGGACCCCATGAATATTTACAGGTATTCTTTCCTAAATGGAATTACAGAGGTTATGAAAAAACAAGAGATTGAATTGGAGCATTACATAATGAAGGCAATCACTGTAACCACCAGTATTACTAATGTATTTTTGACATTCCATAGAATCTTCTGAGAAGAGTCCTGTGACTGGGAGGAGGTCCCAGTCATCACCGCCTTATTCTACTATTGATCAGAAGTTGCTGGTTGATATTCATGTAGGTTTCAATCTTAACACATTTGTACTTGTTCCTTTTAATTTTCATTTATGTTTTCACCTAAATTTTCTCCTCTTCACTTAAGGAGGGAAAGATTAAAGTATTTGATTTTTAATTAATCTTCTCAAGACAGATTCCTTATGTGTAAACATTCAGAATACAAAATTTAGAAGTTCATATGGAAATGGGGAAAAAAACCCACTAATCCGTCATTAATTTCACATTTTTCTAGCAATGTGAACATATTAAAGATAGGAGTAATAAGTAGATACCTGTAGAAGCTGAAGTCAAATTAAGGGAGTGAAAGTTCAATTTGAACTTTCCTATCTTCAATTTGAGTTTAATAACATTCCTTGGTTGATGAGACAATGTATAAAATGAAAATATTTAATGAAAAACAAAATGTTTTCTGATACATAAATATAAATGCCTTCAAGATCATTTTGAAGTGTGCTTTCTGATAATTTTAATTTTGTAATTGCCTTTACCAGACACATCCATGCCCAAAAGTTGCTGAATGATATATCTCATATTCAAGAAGTGAGTTTATATTAATTAGCTTTTTAGAAGTGTTTGATATTGTTTAAGATAAATTAAGCATATAAAGACAAACCTACAAAACTAACTTATAAATTACACAGGCTATGCATTAACCCCCCCATCAAGGGAAAATTTTTCACAAAAGGAAAATACCTATAGAGCATCAAATTTCTTGTTCTCTCTAGCATCAAAAGAAACTGTTAACTCCTCAGCAGACAAGTAGGGCTAATAAAAATAAGTTGAGTATATACTTTCCTTGTGTGCTCTAGGAAGTCCACTAATAATCATAGTTTAATGTTTGGGTTTTGACATCTCATCCTCACTAAAATATTAAGTCTCTAGTAAGTGTATATCTTTATTTAAACTGAAAATATGTTTTAAAATGTTTGCATCTTGAAAACTTTAAAATCTAGAAGAAAATAAAAGTGTACTAGAGGCTACATTAATCTTTCTTCTGCACACAGATTCCACACGGATTTAAAGTAGGAAAAATATCACCCCCTGTGTACTTGACAAATGAATGGCCAGGCCATAACTCAGTTCCCGATGTCTTCTGGAATGATTGGTTAAGTCCTGAATCTGTCCTTGAGCCACCTGAGGAGAATGGTGAATATGTGGAACTCTATGACACTGCTGCTGATACCGATGGTGGTGAAGGTGTTTCTAATGATGTTTATGAAGATTCCTATGGCCATTCTAATAGCAATGAAGATTTGGATAAACAGGTTGCTCAGGAAAAGGATGTCTGTGAAGACCATGCTGTTGAGAACAACATTGATGAGTCTGTTGATAGCATAGATAAAAATCATGTTGGTGCTAATTGTTCAAGGTTGGTTTTCTCAGTGATTCATATTATATGTGTTTTATGACTTTAGAATTGTTTGCATCTTTGTTTTATTTTGAAAATATACTGTGTTATCTTGAGGGAGACTGAATTACCCCAGAATATTGGCAAACAAGTGATTATTAGTATGTTCTAAATTGTTCTAATGTAGAATGCTTAATTTCACACTAGTTGCATACTATTTTATTAACATTCACATATTTATTACTTGTTTTATAACTGGTGTGGTCTGAACATTGATAGTAAGATTATTGTGACTAAAAATTTTTTTTCTGTATTTAAGACAAGGTCTACAGAGTTTCACTACATCTATCAGACTCTTAGTGATTCTCCTGTTTTCAGCCTCCCAAGTGCTGGGATTACAGGCCCGCACCACTATGCCCGGTCTCAATCGCCATCTCAGTGCATCGCGGGGGTGGGGCCAGCACAGCACGACTGGGACTTAACCCCAGCTGCTGTGCTCTGCTTAACCAGGCACTTTAGTCTGCTGAGCTATGAGGCCGGCCCTTAAATTTTATTACTATATAAAGCAACAAGCATAATAAATGAACAAAAGTATTTTCAAACATACTTATGCATTTGTGAAACACTTGACATTTTAACATGTACGTAATAAATGTAGCATGATATCTACCTAGTTAATTAGTACAAGGTCTATCAGGGGCCGGAGATACAACTCAGTGAAGTGAGTACATGCCTGGCAAATTCAATTGCCCTGGTTTTTCTTTTCCCTGGTACCAAAAAAGAATCTATCAAAATTTTCATTGTTGAGAGTCTGAAGCAGGTAGATGGTTAGTTTCAGACCCACTTAGCAACTTAAGGAGAACCTGTCTCAAAACAGAAACTAAAACAAAAGGATTCATGATGTAATTCAGTAATAGAGTGCATACACTAAGCTCTGGATTCAGTTTCTAGTACTCCAGGTAGAAAAACCAGAATTCCATTGTCACATAGACTTGTTTTTTGAATCACTACAGGCACTTATGTCTAATAGTTGTTACGCAAAAAAAGAGAATACTATATAAGTCGTGTATACTGATTGTGCCCCTATGGAAAATAAAAGAGAATACTAAGACATTTTGGCAAGTTTAGTGTTTTATTCAAACTGATTAAATGACTACCGTCGTTATACAAGATATTAGGTCAATATTTTAACTTTCTGGGAGATCAGTTGATAAATGATATTCTGTAGAAACAAGTCAATATATGTTAAAATGTGTCAAATTTAACATAAAATAGATATGCAGAATGAATTATTCAAGTGTGTTGCGGCTGAGCCAATAATACTGGCTTAACTGTTTATGTAGCTGTGAAATTTCTAATGCATGAAGTAATCTATTATGCAAGAAAAAGGTACATGTTTGTGCTATCAAAGGCCAGAGATCTAACTCAGTAGAGTAAGTTCCTGCCTGGCAAGTTCAAGATCCCAAGTTAAATTCCTGGTGCCAGAATGGTCTATCAAGACTTTCATTGAGTGGGTGAAGCATGGCAAGTTTGAGATCTAATACATGTATCTAACAAAAAATGTGATTTCTTTTATTATTTTTTTTTATTTTTTGGTCCCCAAAATCAAACTTGGGACCTTGTGCTTGCCAGGCAGGTACTTATGCTGCTGAGCTATATCCCCACCAAAATGTTATTTTTCCTCTGTAACTCAAATATAACCCAGGAACTGAGAGTGGTATGGTGCTAGTCAGTATTTAAGATTGACACTTGGTACTTTTCTCTGAATACTAGTGTTGTTTGCGCAGAGCAAAAACACACCTAGACATGGTATATGTATGAAAGAGATTTTTAATTTTTGTTTCATTTACTGACTTTCAGCTGTGTTTTCATTTATTGAGTGGTTTTCTTCAATTTGTCCTTGTTATTAGGGCAAACTGTGATAAAGATGGAAGCTGCAAGCAAGATGGCAGTGATGGAAAAGATGATACCTGTAGAGGCTCTAGCAGTAGAAGCCTTGGAAGAAGTGCTACTAGTGGAGGCAGTGAAGCCATTGGAGATCAGGAAAGACTTGGAGATGACATAGGAAGTGAAAGAGGTACCAGGAGTAAAGGAAGTAAGAGAGTCAGTGGCATCAATGAAGAGAACAGTGCATTTGGACCCAATCAAGGAAAAAAACACTCAGACGCAGATGCTACAGGTTTGGAGAGATCCAAATTACAGAGTTTTGAACATCAACAGGAGGTAATGTGCCATTTGTAAAGAATAATAACTTTCTCTCTTTAGGAATGTGTTTCTGCACATAATATTTGGCATTTCCATTTATGCCCAATAGATGTTAACACTGTTCCCCCAAACATTAAACATTTTAACTAGAACTTTGTGTGGAGGTCTTTAGTGTCTCTAATTTGGCTGGTTCGTTTCTTTGCTTCTAAGGACAAAAACAGTCTTGTTTGTCTTTCTTTACTCATATCATGTGTCTGGGGTAGTATAGCCTAATACATAATTTTTCGGAGAAGATTGTTTTTCTTTTTTTCCTTATGTATTTTTACTACAGTATCTACAGAATCTCACCACGTAGATTGAACTCTTAGTGATTGACCTGTTTTCAGCCTCCCAAGCACTGGGATTACAGATCGCACCACCATGCTGGTTCTTAATTGCCATCTCAGCATGCCCTGGGGGGCTGGGCCAGCAGGGAAGATTGTTTTTATTTAAAAATATACATGTAATACCATTTAACTTTTTTTTTGTCAGTACTGGGCAATGAATCCAGGGCTTTCTCCCTGAGCTACATTCCCAGCACTGCATGTGGTACTGGGGGTCAAACCCGGGTCTTTTCCTGCAAGCGCAGGGTCCTGAGTTCTATCTCCGGTACCACAAAAACAAAAACAAAAACAAAAACAAAAAACCACGAAAAACAAAAAATAAAAAACGGGTCCTTGCGCTTCCCATACAGGTGGTTAGACTGCTGAGCCATCTCCTCAACCCAGTTGTTGAGTTTTATAAGTAAATACGGATTTTTATAAGTTCATATATATTGCAGATTTTACATTCATGTTTTAAAGTGAATCCTATGCATTTTCTTCTCCTTAAACTTGGTAACAAATAAAAATTGTATTTTGGTGCCCTTTTAGGAGCTAAATGATGGAAGTGATGGCTCAAACTCTACTGCCTCAGATGTTGCATCCCCTGAACTAGATTATGAAGATGGTCATACAGACACATCAGAATCATCGACACAGTTGGATGCTTTTGCCAATAACTCATCTCCTTCCAAAGGTTCCGGGGTGACTGCTAATGCTGACTTTGCCTGTGCCATCTGTAAGTTTCTATTATGATTTGTCAGTGCTTCTATCTGTTCTCGTATTCAATACTGTTTAGTCACTTAATGCTCTGAAAGAGTTAAATTATTCTGATATTTAATTGACATAATTCAGATGAATGTATACTTTTAGTCTAATCTACTCTACATTTTTATGGTGCATAACTTTGAGCTACAGTTGACAAATTGAGTCCCTTATTAGATTTTGTTTGCATTCTAATAACAGTCACTTGAGCAGTGTAGTTTAACCATTGTGATTTGTGTTGTCTGATCTGTTATATTAAATAACATATAGTACATGAAAAGGAATGTTTTTTTTTAGACTGTGACTTTTTCATGGAAACACTCAAGGACATAGGTTGTATAAATTAGCAATTTCTCTTAATATCACCCTCTTGTTTATCAACAGTATATGCTGGATTCATGGAAGTACCTGAAAAATCAACTAAGAGAACCTTTGAAGTCAATGTTAATCCACCTTGTGTCTCTTCTACATGTAAAAAACCACTAATTCACATGTATGAAAAAGAATTCACTTCTGAGATCTATTGTGGTTCCTTGTGGGGTGAGTTTGACTTTTTGAAACTGAATTGTTTTTATAAAAGACTCTATTTTTAACCTATGTAGAAAACATGTGAAAATTATGTATGCATAACATTTGCTAATTATTATCAAATCATTACCAAGTAAAATTTTGTTTATTTGAACAGAAATGATTTTGCTGATTATTACCTCATCCTTAATATTTTTTTAACCTGAAGTAACATTGATAAAATACAAAACTGGAGAAACTTTGCGTTCCTAATTTAGGGTGCAGTCATGAATATTATGCCTAGTAGGGTATTACAACAAAGATTTCTGTAGAACATTGTTTTTAAACAGTCATGAAATTTTAAGAGAAAATTGGGCTAAAAGGTCTTAATTTTGACAGCCGTCTTCAAGTCCTCATTTCAAAATATAGTGCTAGCAATCATGCTGAGGCACTATCTTACCTCAAGTCAGTCTGCCTCATAAGTAAAACAGAGTAAGTGAATGCAGTGAATGCAGTATTTACTTTGTAGTCTCCAAAGTAAATACTAATCTCCACCTTGTAATGTGACAGATTCTACTTGGTGTACAGTTGAGCAGGAGAAGGGCTTTTGGTTGAAAATAGGAAAGGCTACAAATGTAAATCCATGGATTGAACAACTTAGAAAAGTAGCATCCTCAAAACTTTTCTAATTGACTGTATCAGACAATAAGAATGCATTAGCATTTCAGTCTAGCAGCTATCAAGAAATGTATTGTTGGGCTGGGGAGACAGCTCCAGTCTAAGCACCTGCTTGGCAAGCATAAGGACCTGGATTCAATCCCCAGTTCTGCATGTAGTGCCAACGTGCTGAACACTGAAACCATGTGTGGTGGTGCACACCTGTAATCCCACTGCTGGGAAGGCTGAGACAGGGGGATCACTAGGAGTCCAAGCTGTGTAGCAAGACCCTGTACCAAATAAGTAAGTACATAAAAGATTTTTTAAAAAATTACAAAAAGAAATATAATGTTGAGTAATTTATACCTAGTAATTACATGCTTTGAAAACTAAAAGATCACTGGTAGTGCTTTCCCCTCCTGCTCCAATTCCCCTTAAGGAAGATGCTGTTTCAAGATCAGCCATTGGCTCTGAGAACTGGAAAGGGGCAGAGTGGGAAAATAGGGACAGAAACACTTGTCTTTTCTCCTTGTATCCACAGAGCACAAATATTTCTCAAGGGGAAAACAGATACCATATTTTCCTTCTCTATCACTTGATTAATTGTCTGTTGTGACTCAGTTAGTGGGAAGATTTCCACAGTAGTTTGAAATGTGTTTTATTTTATTTATTTTATGTATTTGGTACAAAGTCTCACTACACAGCTCAGACTCCTAGTGATTCTTCTGTTTTCAGCCTCCTCACTGCTGAAATTACAGGCATGTGCCACCATGCCTGGACTCATTCTCCACCTCAGTGCGCCCTGGGGGGGTGGAGCCAGTGCTGCATGTGGGACCAGGGATAGAACTCTGGTCCCTGCATTTGACAAAACAGGCACTTAGTCCACTGAGCACTCTCACCGGCCCCTGAAGTATGTTTTACATTTAATTATATCTTTTATTTCTCAATCTTTCCATTTAGCCTTGAAACAGTACTTATATTTGAACTACTAGAGTAAGAAAACAAAAAAAAGATAGCAGAGGCACTAGGTACATTAAAATAGGCACAATTTCATAGATATTTAACAAAGTGAAATTTTAAATCTCTTCAGAGATTTAGAAGCACTCAAGTTAAAATAGCATATAAATAGCACTCAAGTTAAAATTACATATAATTATTCTAAAACATTAAAATATTTTGTTATACTTAGGAATCAGAAATAAAATAAATTGAATTATTTATGTGTTAGGCTAATGACATTTAATAGTAATCTGCAGAAGGATTGACTGATAAACTTTGGGGCACTAATAGATGCTGAGATATACATAAAATTGTATTTTTAAGATGACATAGATTGTAAACTATTGCTACAGAATATCATCTCAGAGTATATAGCTACAAAGTATGAAATTAATATTAGCATAAAATTATAAAAGTCATCTTTATATAGATTAACACATTGAAGAATGAAAAATTCTAATATAAATGTAATTGCAACAAATAATCTGAATTAATGTAGTACTTTTTATATCTGAACAGGAGTCAATTTGCTGCTGGGAACCAGATCTAATCTGTGTCTACTGGACAGAAGTGGAAAAGCAAACATTACTAAACTCATAAAGCGAAGACCATTCCACCAAATTCAAGTTATAGAGTCACTCAATTTGCTGATTACCATCTCTGGTTTGTTTAAATACTAAAATTAGCTGAGCAATTATGCAGATAAATTAGGTTGCAAACTAGGTTAAAGACTTCCTCAGGTGAATGCGTTCATAGGCAAGCACTTTAAATATAACATTTAAGTGGGACACAGGGCTCTCCTATCTATATTTTTTGTATCTTTTTTTTATCTATTTACAATTTAAATCAACTTTCTTTCATTGCAATGCACTTGATCCAGGTTATTGATAAGAAAAACCATACTGCATTTTTTTTCTGGATAACCTCCTGAAATGTCATACCTCTAAATTTTCATGAACTCGTACACACAGACCACAGCAATGTGCACCACACACCATTCATGATCTTAGAAGCAGAACGACAACACCAAAAATAAACCAAATTTGGACACACATCAGTAAAAATGAGACTTGGTCTTGGCACAATATTATATAGTATCAAATCATACATTTTTATTGGAACATTTTTCTTATCACTACCCAAAACCAAAAGAACTAGCCATGTTGCAGGCTGAGCTCTTCTGTCAGGAAGTGACTGGCCTGCCTGGAATTGCTTCTATTTAGATAAACACTGTCTGCATCATCCAAGGAGTAGGCTGTCCACTGAAAACATTGGCACGCCACTGCAGCTCTTCCAAAAGATCTAAACTTAAAGCATAAAATAATCAAGATAGGGTCATTTAAAATTTTTTATATTTATTTTTATTTATTTTAATGAGAAAAAACACAAAACAGCAATGAAACAGTTTCAGAAACAGGTTAGTAGGACAGTTACAATGCTTAATATATTGCATATCATTGTCTTCATAGTAGTTATTCAGAGGACAAGATGTAGTCTAAGGAAGCAACCTTCTCAAAATCTTCACCAAAGATTTGTAAATACAATAATGCTAATAAAGGAAAACACTGAACTCTTTCTCCTGTATACTAGGGCCTATTATATATAAGACTTGCTACAAGAATGGGTCCTAGGATACACCTTGAATCCGTAATTTTAAGTGAAGTATATCAGACACATAAGCTTATATATCATATGGCTCCATTTGTATAAACAACTGAACACGAAATGAATTAAAATTAAAGCAGATAATAAGAAACAGCAAGATATAAATCTTTTGGAAATTGGAAGAGGGCCAACATATAGGGAGACCAGGAGAGGGGGAACAGGGAAAGGGTCATAACCAATTAAGATATGCTACGTACAGGTACTAACTAGTCACAGTGAATGTATTCATTATGTGTGTCACAAACATGGACTAAAAACAGAATGGATTCCCTCAAGACCACTATACATTTTCCACACAGTACTTGGATTTCTTATTTTGGAGCAATCAGATCTTAAATATTTCTCTATGAAAAAGCAACTAAATGAGTGTTAGAGTAATAGTTATTACTAACTAGAACCTGTTATAAGAAAGAAATTGCATTAAATCTGCATGTAGTCAAAAGATAAAAGACAAAAAGGTAAAATTTAAAAGTGGTTTATCTATAGAGTAAAATCCTAGAAATTAGTTTGTTGTGATAGAGAATAATAGGGTGTATGTAATAGCAACGCATTATAGATTTCAAAATGGAAAAAAGCAATTTGAATGTACTCACTATAAGAAAGTACTAACAGTTTTAGGTTAAGGTTAAGGTTAAAAGTATCCTGAATTGGACACTGCCCAGTATATGCTTGAATTAAAATATCACAATATGTACCTCAAAATATGTATTTTGTAGCAACAAAAGTGTTAGAAGTCATTGAAATAATTTTAGAATAAGAATGAATCGGGTTGAAAAGGAAATAACAAAGCTTCAGCTGTTTTATAAGTATGCTAGAATGGTAGAAAACCAAGAGATCCATCTTTGTGGCCTTAAATGCCTAACCAGTCACTATTCAGACATCCTTCATACACACAAACGTTATCAGGGATTGCTTCTAATTTTGTGAACCACAAAGGAATAGTGACTCAGTAAAAAGCCAAGGTATAAGTGAATGCATTGTATCTCTGTGGCCAGTTTAGTGGCAGTCATAATTTGTCTCAGAGAAGCGTTTTAGATCCCACTTCACACAGATATGTATGTACCTGGTTAGCACTTTATCACTTAGAACTTAGATAGACTTTTGATAATGTATTTCTAAATTCTGAAGGGGAGATTCTGACTCAATGTAGTGATTAAAAATAGGATTTTTACATTAGTGAGCACATGTTAAAAAGGCAAATAGCTTTACTTTTTTATTCTTCTAAGATATGAAGAAAATAGGTAGAAATGAAATATTGTATCTTTTCTTATCTACCAGGTCACAAGAATCGACTTCGCCTGTATCATTTGACGTGGCTGAGGAACAAGATTTTGAATAATGATCCAGAAAGTAAAAAACGGCAGCAAGAAATGCTGAAGACAGAGGAAACTTGCAGGGCTATTGATAAGTTGACTGGCTGTGAACACTTCAGTGTCCGTATGTACCATTTCACATTTACTATAAGCTGTATAGTGTTTCCTTTCTTTCACTGAGCCAAGTACATAATTATGAAATGCAAAGGAGAAATAGAAAAGAATTTGCAGTTTCTAATACACAGATGCGTAAATTTCATTGAGACAGGTTTTACTGCTAAAATCTTGGCTGCTAGAACACTGATTGGCTGAAATAGCTATTGGTGTTCAATTTGTTATTTCTTCACCTTTCTTCCCTTATAAGTTACAATAAATACCTGAGTTAAACTGATATTTTCCAACTTCTATATACCTATAAATGCTTCTGATATATCTTCAACAACCTACACAGATTTATGGTATTTCTTCAGAATAACAATACAATGCAACTCATTTTAGTAATAACCAGAAACCTTATGATAAATCAGAAAGAAAATATTTCTGTGATCTTCTGGCTCTCACTGTCAATATTGATTATGCAGTAATTATGTGTTTAGTGTGATTTGATAATTTTTTCATCTTTACAACCATCCACTGTGAAATAACAAATGGAGTAACAACTCCAATATCTCAGATTCCTGCTTTCAGCTGTCAATTATGAAGTTATGTCATCCTATTTTGTTCCATTTCTGAATCAGATCCCCTTTACTGTCTACCTTATTTCTATATCTCTGCATAAATTTTCACTTCAAGAACTGCTAGCATAGGTGGAAGATAGTTCACATTATGCATTCACGTTATATGAATTGCAGAATATTTCTAAATAATCATTTTTATGTGTATAAAGCAGCTTTATCGGGATATTTGTTCTCATGTGCATGGTTGTGTACACAAACACTGATAGAAGGAGAAATTTATACCACAATAATTTAGGCAATAAATAAAAACATTATTTTCTTCTGGTTTTGAGTATCACTACTCCCTTCCAATTATATTATGTAAATGTGATGAGTTTAGAAGTGAAAGATACCCCAAATGTTATCTTAGAGTTTATATTATAGAACTATTTCCTATTAACTTGTACCATTTTAATTCAGTAATAGATAGTTATGAAGGGAATAATCTTGTAGATCTGTGCTCTTGGCAAGGGGATGAATTACTTAACAATTTTCCTGACTGTTCCCATTCTAATGTACTCCATCATTCAGAGCAACCAGACCTGGGGATACAGCTCTGTGGCATAAGTGCATGCCTGTCCTGAGTTTCATCCCTGGTACAAAAATATATGGTAATATGTTCACAAGGAAGGATGACTATGAATCATACTGGCCAGGTGTTTTCATAATCTTTCAAGATTCATAAGACAATGAAGTAGCCATTATCATTGCCCTATATTAAATGTATAGGAAATGTCTGCTTAACTAACACATTTTGTTTTCTTATTGGGGATATAGTAGTCATGTTTCTTTGACTTGGAAGCAATACAAAGAAAATGGAGAAGTAAAGAGAGTGAGAGAATGAGAGAGAGAAGATAGAGAGAGAGAGCAACAGAGACAGACATTGTGATAAAGAAAGAAGGGATTTAATGGAAAGTATAAATCTATTGAGTAACAGCATATTCCATATCAATCAACCAGAAAGACTAAGAGGAAGCATATACTTGTTACTTTTCCTTAAGAAACAGTCCTATTGAAATAATTGAAATGCTACAAACTGCACCAATTTAAAGTACACAAGTCAGTGGCTTATGCTGTATTTGTAGAGCTATGCAACATCTCTATGAGCTATTTTTCATCCCCAAAATAACGCACTCCTATCTGTTAACCTGTCTTCCCATTCTCTTCTTTCTCCCTTTCTCTTACTCCCTTTGCAGTCACATGTACCCATTGATATACTTTCTTTCTGTACAAGATTTTTCAATCCTTAAATATTAATGTAAATGTAGCCATACATTATGAGATCTTTTGTGACAGACTTTTTCACATAGCATAATTGTTTTGTAGGTATACATCACTTTTTGTTTGCCTATACCTTGGTTGACAAAAATTTGCATATTTTCTTCTCTTTGGCTATTACTAATAATTTTGCTATTAATATTTCTATATGTCTTTGTATATATGAATATTTTTCATATGTTTGTATGAGTATGTATGTTTTGTTTTCCTTTAGATAGTACTGTGAAAATGATTTCAAAGTAGACGTACCATTTCACCTTGCCATTAGTAATGTGCTAGGACTCACAATATTTTGTGTCCATTCAAACATTTATAGATGCTTATGTTTTGACTCTTGCCATCCTAGTGTGGTAAAAAGCAGTAAACTGGGTTTAAATTTTCCAAGAGATTAATGTTAAGCCTGTTTTCATGTATTTACTGCTCCTTTTTTTTATCATCTTTGGAAGAATAAACTATTCAAGTATTTCCCCATTTTTAATGGGTTTGTCCTTTGTTGTTGAGTTTAAGAATTATTATACTAGCCCCTTATGAGATGCGCGATTTGCAGATATTCTCTGCTGACCCACAGGCTATACTTTCAACTCCTTGATTGTGTCCCTTGATGCACAAAATTTTTAAATATGATGTATCCTAATTTATCTATTTTTTATTTTGACCTTTACACTTTCACTGTCAAACATAACAAATTGACATATTCAAGGTCATCAATAGTTGTCCATATATTTATTGCTGAGTTTAAAATTTTAGATCTTACATATAGGTCTTTGATTCATTTTGGGATTTTATAGGGTAGAAATTAAGAGTCCAGATTCATTCTTTTTTGTGTAGATATTCTCTTGTTCCAGCACCATTTACTGTACACTGTTTTTCCTTATTGGGTTGGTTTAGGTACCATTTACTATGGACTTATGGATAAATTTGTTGACTCTAAATTATATTCCATTCATCTGTATGCCTACCCTGATGTGTGTTACATATTTTTATTACTGTCATTTGTAGTCTCAAATCACTAAATATAGGTCCACCAATTTTGGGTTTTGTTCTATTTTCAAGATTGTGGGGTCAGTCAGATAGCTACCTGGCTTCAATCCCCCGCGTGCCATACCGGCCCCACCTGAGGGGCGCATTGAGATGGCAGCTGAGACTGGGTGTGGTGGTGCTCACCTGTAATCCAAGCACTCGGGAGGCTGAAAACAGGAGGATCACTACGAGTCCTATGTGTGTAGTGAGACCCTGTAAGACCTTGCACTAAATACATAAAAAAATATTGTGTCGGTTGTTCAGAACCTCTTGTCAGTCCATGTGAAATTTAAGAATAGCTTTTTAATTTCGACAAAAATAGGATGCCATTGGAATTTTAATAGGTATCTCCTTCAGTCTATAGTTTTCCTGAAAAGTGTTGCTGTCTTTAAATGTTACATATAAAAATGGATGAAAATTTTTTCCATTTATTTAAATCTTCTTTAATGTTTTCATCAATATCCAAAATTGTATAGTAATCTTACTGTTTTGAAGCAGCATGAAATTCTAAGTAAGTAGCTTTTAAAACTAAAGTCTTGGAGAAAAGCACTCCCAAACTATGTTCTAGCAAGCTCTGCAAATGATTTTCACACATATTAAAGTTGGAGAACCATTGATCTGAATCATCTCAGAACTTGGGAAGAGTCTGATTATGTGAGAGGCTGCTGATGAATAGAAAAATTAACATGAAAAGAAGAAAAAGTCCACATTCAGATGACTAGAAGAGAAAACATTCTAGAAGAAAAATTACCATATTCAGACCAAAGTCCATAACTCTTTTTAACTGGGTGTCTGTGGGTATGGTATTCAACTTCAGAGTTCTTTTTTTCCCTCATCTGAAAAGTATTCATTTATTTAACCAATTAGGGAGGTAAGAGAAACAAAGTACATGAAAAACACATTCTAAAGCATATTATAGAGCCTATGATGGTGCTTAAAGACGGAGAAGAATTAGCAATTAATTCTAGATGTGAAAACCAAGGAAACCTTCAAAATGAAGACGTTGTGAAGTTAGCCCAAGAAAGACGAGAGACAATTCCAAGGATGGATGCCATAAAGGTAGAGAATAAGGGACTGTAACATGCCAATGACGAAAACAGTGCAGCAAGGATTGGCATCGCTGAGACCATGTGGAGGAACACAGTCTCTCTCAGCTCAAACATCATTTTTTCCAATAATTTTTAGCAGTGTTCATACAACAGGTAAATTTGAATGTCATTTCAGCAACCAGTGCTAGGACATATGTTTCATTTTACAATAATAGTTCATAAATATTGAACTTTGGGCAAATGTCTTTTTTCTAAATTCTTCTTGGCTGCCTGCAAGGTAAAAACAAAACAGAACAGAACAAATCAAAACCAAAACAAGAGTGTAATTTTTCAAAGGAGTGCCTATTCCTACTCTTTTCCATATTCCTTCTGTGGAGATTGTGGGCATTGCTGGAGTCACTTAGGTTTGCTTACCACTTGGGAAACTGTTGATGTTCTAAAGCCAGAATTGAAATGGATTTCATCACAAGAAAGGAAGAACACACTACTATAAATTTTTGATTAACCTTTAAAAAAAAAAAAACTAAAGTCTTATGTTATGACTTTATTTGTCATAACAAATGAAAATGCCTGAGTGCTCTTGTTAAATCTGTGGTATTGTTTTTTGTATTTTATCATTGTAGTCCAACTTGAAGAAACAACATATATAGCAATTGCTTTGAAATCATCAATTCACCTTTATGCATTGGCGTCAAAGTTCTCAGATGAAAGCACTGCTGTTAAAGTGAGTGATCTTTTTTTCCTTTGCATCATACTCTTTTTATTTTCATCACAAAAGCAAAGAAATATTTTCAATACAGATGCAGTATGCCATTATTTTAAAATTAATGTAATTTAGATATATCATATCAGTAGTTATCATTTAGCTCTTTTTAACTGTTATTTAAACAATGCACAGCAGGGCCAGGGATGTAGCTCAGCGGCATAAGCACCTGCCTAGCAAGTGCAAGGTCCTGAGTTTGGTCCCTGGTACCACAGGAAAAAACAAAACAACAAAAAGACCCCCCCCCAGCATCAGAGCATGGGAGAATATGAAAAAAATCCTTGACCCCACCTTCATTGCCCTACTTCCATAATGTCTCACACTCCTCACCCACAATTCCTGTATTCAACATGAATACAGGATATTCAACATGAATATTTTCTTTTTTAAAATCCCAAGCACAGGCTCTGAGTGTCATGCTACAAACCTGAATCTGAAAATCCCTGTTCTTTCTTAGTAGAGGGAAGGAGATTAGAAAGATGGTAAAAACAAGCTTGGAAATTATTGGAACAAAAAGGAGGGAAGAGAAAAATCTTTGCTTCAGTTACTATGTTGATGGAGTATGGGTGACGATGGGAGTAAAGGATGGGTCTACTCTGCTTACAAGCTGAAAGTCTAAACAAATTTTCTAGAATCATTGTGAAATATGGTAATTAGGTTTACAAGTAGCTTTCCATGCTTATTATGACTTAACTTTGCTTCAGTTCCAAACAAGGTGCTGCTGAATTTTTTATCAGAAGCACATAAGTTAAGGACTGTAAGTAATTTTAGTGCTCCAAAATTTCACTCAAATAGGAATGTTTTGTATTTCTTGTGTTGTAATGAGGGCTGATAGTGAAATGGTAACATTCTAGCAAGTCAAATAGCTTTTAATAAATGGTATATATAAGAATTGACTGACCTATTTCTGAAACATTTAGGTTTCAGACCTAATCCCACAAAGAATTAGTAGATCTGAGTGCAACCTGGGAATCTCTTGTTTTTTATTTTTTTTTAAATCAAAATGTGGCAGATAGTATTGAACTAGCTAGTACCTGGGCTGGTCTTTACAAATCACTAGTAGAAACACATTCTGATAAATTCTAACAAGGTATTAATGAAAAATAATTGAATCTCAGATGTTTTTATATGCTTTGTTTTGTAGGCCAAAATATCTCAATAAAAATGCACTAATTCTTATAACTTCTCCTCACAGATTTTTTCCACAATAGTTATACACTTTTTATAAATGACACAGATTGCATTAAACAAACTTGGTTTGCCTTGACACAAATTCCATCACTGACTTTATCTCAGCTATTAATATTTGGATATAAGTTTGCTCTTTAGTGTCAGAGCTACCTGATATGGAACATGGAAATCAAAGAGATATATACCAACAATCTCTCAAACCTGATACATGGTTCCTGTCAAAAATCCGCAATCTAGTTCTTAAATCCCACTCAAGATGCTACTATGGTGAATTCTTTGATAGTTCTCCACTGCGATCTGAACTTGACAGGAAATCCTGTTTGGTTTTTTGTGGCCTTGGACTGCAGACCATAAAAGCCAAGTGCACACTCAGTTGATAGTACATTAGTATGTTGGCCTTTTAGATGTTTACCAAGTATGCTTCAAGAAGTTAGTAGACTGTAAAGGACCTTACATGCCTTATGAAAGTTATATACAAGTAATGGCAAAAATACAGCTGGCTAATCCAGAGGAGTATCTTCATTTTTTGAAGCCCAATTTGAGGAATTTAAGCACAGCAAAGAGGAGAATGATGTGATGTTCTTAGTATCACTGGCAATTTGAAAATTCAAATATTTATTTATCTTCCAATTTTTGAAATTTTATTTTAAAGAGTAAAAACAAATAGCAGAAATCAAGACAAAAACAGAGAAATGAGTGTCAGTACAAATGGTAGAGTTTCAAAATAAGAATTTAAAAAAACAACAGTGGTTGTTATATCACATATTTTGACACTTGAAATATTTAGAAACTAACTATAATTGCACCTTTTGTTGTAGTGACAGATCTAATAAAACCTCCAATATGTAGGTCTTTAAATATGGTATGCCATTTAAAACATCCACCTAGGTTCTACAAATCTGTTAATCTAGGAAAAAATGGAAGATTTTGTTTTTTTTCTTTTCTTTCTTCTTCTTCTTCTTTTTTTTTGGCCTTGAAAACAATGTTGTATTTTGGCCTTTCAGTCATACTTGGCTTCATAATTTCAGGTGTTTCCAACTCTTAATCATAAGCCAGTGACAGTTGATCTGTCTCTTGGTTCTGAGAAAAAACTAAAGATTTTCTTCAGCTCCGAAAATGAATATCATATCATTGATGTAGAATCTGAAGTAATATCTGATGTGATCCTGCCACGTAACGTAAGTTAATACCTTCAAATTCTTAGAAATGATAGTATAGCAGCATTATCACTTTCCAAATACTAAAATTCTGAAAGGCTGAAAAATATCAATAACAAAACTTATACTGGAATGGGCAACTAAAAAGTATCTATAGAGCACACAGATTTTTGTTTTATTTGATTATTCATTTCTTCCTAATGCATAAACTTGTGCTTCCCAGGCATTTTTACTCTCCTACAATCTTTTGTTTTTTCTTTTCTTTCTTTTTTTTTCTTTTTTTTTTTTTTTTGTGGAACCAGGGAATGAACTCAGGCCCTTGCTTTGCCAGGCAAGCACTTATTTTACTAAGCTATCTCCCCAGCCCCTCACCTACAATCTTGCTTTGAAATTTTTATACCATGTGTCTGTTGCTTTTTTCTTTTAAATACAGAAAAGAAAAGCCACTGAAGAAATTTAAACCCAGTGTTCCAACTAACCAATAAGCAAGAAAACATATCTGTTAATTACTGTGAGAGTTAGAATGAAAGAAGATGAGGTTTTAAAAATAATTTTTCTGACCTAATTAGGATACCTTGTGTATATTTAAAATTAGATTTAGCTAAATGCCCTAGAGTCTTGATCCAGTAAAAGAGAAAGGATCGTAATATAAAAGAGAGGAAGGTATTTTCTGCAACAGAATGTACTGAAAATGATATTTTTCCAAGAGTGCTGAATTACAAGTCTGTAATGCTACAAGATGCTATGTGTGCCAAAGAGTTATCTGGTTATTTGAAGAATCATTTGAAAAGCAAGTAAATTAAATCAGATGCTGTCTGGATTATCGGAAGTCCAATTTTGTTATAAACAAGATTTTATTGAGACAAGGTTTTTTCTCGCAATTTTTTTTGTTTTCTTCTTTCACCTCTTTTCTGATTCAATTGCTCATGCAAGTGCCCAGAGAACGCATTAAAATTGCTTTTCGCCTCTGGATCCCCATTTTAGTTTTAAGGATTGTTGTTGCTGAGACATGGACTCAAGCTCTTGGCCTCAGTATGCTGAGTTTGGCAAGTATAGCTTTCAAACTGTTTTGTTTTGTCTGTAACTTGCTAACTTGAAGAAGCAGTAGAGAACATAATTGTTTATTTCTCAGGGAAACATTGTCATTGTGACAGTATTAGCTTAAGCAACTTTTGTTACATTTTATGTATCGTGGAATTTAGATGTGCTCCTAAGTTTGTGCAGTGACTATAATTTAATCTATAAAAATGAGATATAAAAGCCTAAAAGTTTTGCAAAGGTGGGGGTGAATTATATGCAAAGCTCTGAAGAATACTATAAATGCAAGCTTTGTAAACATTTTGAACTTAAACTATTTTATGTTAATTTCCTATTTTTTATTTTGATGAATATGCTAACCGATGGTTATATATTTGCTACTTGGTTCACATACTCATTATTCAAATATTTAATAATTGTTAAAATGTATTTTAAGCCAAGTCTACAGTATTATGGAGGACAAGAAAACTCTCTGTATTGGAAATATATTTTTTATTGTTTTTCAAATAAGCCTTCCCCCAAATTTAAATGCAAAGCTTAAACAGCTATAACTACCTTTCATCAGGTAAGCAGCTCTGCAAGTGGTGGGTAGCTTGCTGTTTAATTTGGATACAGAAGCTTAATCTTGCCTAATTCTTAGGCAAGCTCCTTCAATTAAAATCATAGTGATACAAATACTGGACATATAAGTCCTATGAAACATAATTTCAGCTCCCGGGAATCATTATATTACAGAATATCATCATTTTACCTGAGTCTTTGGGAATTGGCATGATGCTCACTTTCAATGCTGAAGCTCTTTCTGTGGAATCAAATGAACAACTTTTCAAGAAAATTCTTGAAGTATGGAGAGACATACCATCTTCTGTAGGTATGTACAAGATATATCACTCTTTAAGATAATTCCAGAGAAACATTTTAAGGGAAATGTATCCTAAGTAAAGTTTTCCTGAAAGATTGTTTTTTTCTTAAAGAACAGAGGGTTTTCTAGAGACTTGCACACCTTGTCCTAGTAAGGTGAAGCAAGTATCTGTCATATGCTCAGCACATTCATGTGACTATTAAATAGAAATCAATTTTAGTTATCTTCGTTGTTCATTTCCTTATTTTATTAAAATAGGAGCTAATGCCTTTCCACTATCTGTAATTTTGCTTTAAGTCTCTTTGCTTTAAATATGTTGAAAATACTTCTTATCATTGTATTAATTTTATTTAGGAGACTACCATCACAAAACAATAGCAAAAAATTTCTATTTCATACAGTCAGTAGTGTTCTGTTTAGTGAGTGATAGTTTACGAAGAATCAGTTCATTTGGAAAAACAACAGATGCAACTGGAATGCATAAAAGGTATCAATCTGAAGACCACATAAATAAAACTGTCTCTTCATCCTCTTCTGAACAGGATATTTTTCTCTACCCAATGTAGGTAGGCTTATGATCTGGAAAATGCAAATAATTTGGGATGCTTGTGTATGTTTCTGAGGATTGATTATTCTAGGTAGGGAGCAGAATGCATAGGAAAAGTAAAAATATTGGAGCGATATTATCAAAATGAAAGACAGTAATTTTCATAGAAAACGAGTTTGAAGGAGAAAGACAGAAGTGTGGCAGGGCAGTGGAAAGCTGATGTAATTGGTCAAGAGAAAAACCAACAGTTCCACAAATCTCTATAAATTAGGTAAAAGTTATACTCATGTGAATTTAAGGACTAGTTTTAAAGAACTAATTTTGATGAACAGTTTTTCTATGGGATGATGGCACTTTGCATTGTGTCTGCAAAATCTTTTACTGTTTTTGCATACGTAGTCAATATTAAGGATTGTCCTGAAAAACTGCTCCAATTTCTTCAAGCAGGCAAGTATTCACAAAGGGTTTAAAATCATTTTAAGTGACAGAAGATAAATGCTTATCGTGTAATTGGCAGATCTGGGGCACAGAAGCAAAAATAATCAAGTGGTGCTTTTATAGTTAATATATTAATTGATAAGAATAAAATAATTCATCTGAAATAGGAAGACAGAGACACTCCTATATTTATGCCATTAGACAATCAGAGGAGACAAAAGGATTTTTCTTTGCAAAAGGATCTTTAAAATTTTCCTTGTCCAGTTTTTGTCCTTAAGAGACAATGTTGTGTTATCTATATAATAAAGCTATTTTAGTTTGCTAGAATTTGGAAAATACTTACACATAAAATGAAGTAAGTTGTAACCTTATAGCCACATGGCATTTTTAGTTTTAAGTATTAAGGATATACATTATAGTGCTGATGTTAAAGAAATTATTCTTCTGTATCAAAGTGTTTTGTTATTTAAAGCTAACTCAGACCCAAATTTTCCTAGTCTAAATTTTGCATTTCTTTGAACAATGACAAATATTTTTGAGAGAAAGTTCATTGCTCAGAATTCCCAAACAAATATAGAGAGGATTGCAGTAGTTGGTAGTTTTACTAGGTATTCTCAGTATAACTGAGTGAATCTCATTTCAGAAAGCTCAGTAGCTAGGGTCTTGGGAGATAGCTCAGTAGAATAAGCGCTTGCCTGGCAAGTGCAGGATCCTGAGTTCAATCCCCTGTAGTGCAAAGAAAGAAAGGAAAGAAAGAAAGAAAGAAAGAGGAAAGAAAGGAAAGAAAGAAAGAAAGAAAGAGGAAAGAAAGAAAGAAAAGGGAAAGAAAGAAAGAAAGAAGAAAGAAAGAAAGAAAGAAAGAAAGAAAGAAAGAAAGAAAGAAAGAAAGAAAGAAAAGGGAAAACAAACAAGCAAGCAGCAAGCAAGCAAGCACAGTAGGTTGGTAAAGTTTCAAATTTATCTGTTGCGGGACTAAGGTAGAAATTTTGTTTTGTCAGGTGAACTGTGTTCTTGTATTTAGCAAGTAGCCTTTGCATTCACTTTAGAAACATTTTGCTGTTTGGTTATCTTTTACAGAAGCAATAATATGGGCAAAAAGTTTAAACACATATAGAAAAATTATATTACTTATTTCCTGTATTCATTTCCATTACACTCTAGGTTAATGTTAATTCTATTTTGAAATTATACTTATAAAGTTCTTCAAGGACAGCCATGTTCTGAGTTAAAATATGTTCATAATTTAAATTTTGAATTTGGTGTCCTAAATAAGTAAGTAATTGTGATTGTAATAAAAACAAGCAGGAGATACTAAATTCTTAGTTATTTTATTTGAAAGATCCAGTGCTCACTCTATTTTTTAAAGACACTTATATAAAGATTTAGGAGTTCTTTCATGAATCTTATATAATAGTTGAGTAAGATACCATTTCTCAGCAGCAGAGTGACAAAATGATTGACATAGGAGTAAGGGGAAATGATGGGTTAACTTGAATTGCAATGAGTTTCTTTATAATCAAATAGCAACTTTTTGTAACATTCAAATGACTGCGGGGAAAATAATGTTTCTGTGATATTTTTCATTGATGAGTTAGCTATTGAATGTACACAGCGGACCACAGGATGGGGCCAGAAAGCCATTGAAGTGCGTTCTTCTCAATCAGAGGTTCTGGAAAGTGAGATGAATGCCAGGTCAATCAAGAAGCTGAGATTTCTGTGTATCCGAGGTGACAAGGTATGATGTGCACTGTTAAGTTAGAGCAAAACTAAAGAAACAATTAAAACTAACTAAATAAATACATGTCCGTTTGTTTCTGACCATAAATATGCTGGTGTTATGTTTTTCAAATTAATGTGCCATTGGAAAAATAAATTTTCAATTTTGCAGTAGAAATATTGACTTGTTAAAATTTGAAATTGTTTCAAAACAGCTTCATTTTCGCAAAGTAGTTTTCAGTTATGTCAGACAAAATATATCCATTATTTATTCAGTATAAACTCTTTTACTGTCCTTGATCCACCATTCTTTTGTTTTCATACAAAATATTTTTAAACAAAATGTTTGAACAAATCCTTTTACATATTGCCTTCTATTAATATGTATTGATTGTGCATATTCAATGCGATTTAGTCATATGTTACCATATACACGCAGTGTCACTAATCAAGTCCAACCTGTATTTATCAAACCTACATTCTTGTAAACATCTAGCAATCACTATTCTACATTCAGGCCAGTGTTTCACATGAAAGAGAGCATGAAGCACTTGCTTTTCTGTGTCTGGTTTATTTCACTTAACATCATGTTTTCTTTTTCCATCCATTAGATTGCATACCACAAGTTTTCTTTCTTTATTAAGAATGAATAATTTTCCATTGTGCATTTGTGCCATATTTCCTTTTTTCATCAGCTGGTGCCTGTGCTTGCCTAAGTAGGAGCTTAGTCTGCTGATCTATATCACTGGCCTTATTTCATTTATAAAAGGAGGAATATTTCTACTTATGAGAAATAACAGTTGGAGAAATAGTCCTAGTAAAAATAATAAATATTCTTATTTAGAAGAAACTGAAACCAATTGTGGTGTCATATGTCAATAATCCCACAATTCAGGATGCTGAGGCAGGAGAGTTAACACAAGTTCAAGGCCAATGTGTATAATGCAGTGAGTTTAAGGCCAGCTCAAACTATATAGTGAGATTTAAAAAAAGACTGCACTGAACTTAATTTTAGCATAACTAGGTTAAAGTATTCTATGACAAGGGAAGACGTATATTTGCAAAGCATAAAGATAGAGTGACAAGAATTAGTGTTTGAGATCAGATAGGCCTAAGATACAGTCCTGGCTGCCATGTTAGTAGGTATGAAAATCTCAGAAATTTGATCTTCTTGATCATTAGTACCTTCATCTCCAAAAAGGGAATATTAGCTACTGTTTTGAGAACAATTGTGAAAATTTATGTGATGTGTGCATAGTAACCTTCTCCCAGCTTTAGTGAATAAAATGTGAATGTATTAAGCCAAGAGCATCTAGCATAACTTATCTGCCTCCTTACTATTATGTCTCAAATCCTTTGAAATAGAGACATTGTGGAGGTCAAAATAAGATCTAGCTATGGGGCCTGTTATGTCCATATTCTGTTTTGATTTTCTCTGGGAACTCTACCTATTTAGACAACATGTCTTATAATCCACTGGCTCAAACTTGTTCTTTAAAACTATGGATGTCAGCTTACTTAACAGAAATAGGAAATTATACGAAAAAAATTTCAGTGACTTCTTTAACTACAGCAGTTAATAGTAAATATGAAAATGAGTTGTTTCCTCATGTTAAAAGAAAAGCTAATGTAAGTAAAACTAAATTTTTAAAGAAAATAATTATTGTCAGTGTCAGCCATGTGGATGAGTCACGGCCATTGCTTGGCCAATGTGCTCTCTGTGAAAGCCTGAGACAATGTTTTCTCTCCATGTGACTCTCCTTAGGCACATTCTACAGCATCGATCACTTTCCTCTTTGGTCCCATAATCTTCTTGATCAGAAAATTTGGGACACTACTGAGTTACATGACTTTGTAGTACAAGTTCTCATATGTCCTGAGTCTTAATTGAACTTGGAAGGCTAGGGCCAAAATATTGGCTTTTCTTGCAGCCCTCCTTTTTCTCTAATTTTGGTCTGCCAACTTAGGTTGTTAACCATCCAGAAGACAAACTTATTGTTATTACCATACAACTTAGGCTGTTAAGCTTAACTTCACTATCTGTCTGCATATCAAACATATTAGACATAATATGGAACAGCTATTTTTCATCAAGTATTGATATGTTGAACTGACAAAGTTTCTACAGTCTGAGGAACAGGATCTCAGGATAAATCCTGAAGGGATTTCAATGACCTTATCAGATCCAAAAGCTACAACTCTTGTTGCATATGTCCTGCTTTACCTTGTTCTTAACCATCCAGCAGAAATGTATAAAAATGAAATGTGAGAAGTAAAGTCATGCTGTTACGTTGAGCTGTAGCGGACTCAGGTCAGAAATTTCTGACATTGCCAATTAAGTGGAAGACCCAATATTATTATGGGCTACTGGTCTCTTTTAGAATATTTTGCTGAGTTTACACACCTATAATATTCAAATAACAGAACTTAACCAAAAAAGGGGATACAGATGAATGTCCATTTTGTATCTGTGTATTCAAATAGATTAGGATAGATATATAGTTACATTCTCTTAATGTATAGAGTGATTTGTTCTAATAGTGTTAAGATATGTCCGCATCTTGTACAGCAATTAACCACTAGGAAGAATGTATGCAATGTGTTAATTATTGAAACTGTCCTACCAATTTGATTTGAAACTGTCTCATTGCTATTTGTTTATCAATAAAATTATGGAAAAAAAGAAAATAATTATTAATCAAAACAAATCATGAACTTCAATGGATATATGCCACCTAAAAATGATTTAAACTGTATGAATTGCAAGTATATAGAATATGGTAAAAGGTCATTTTAGTGATATAATTGAAACTCCCGATTAATTTTTGCTCATCAGTTTGAGGAAACTTGTCTGAAACAACAGTATAGGTCAATATTTGAAATAGGAGGTACAGATAAATTGAAATTATATGTACATTTTAGTCATTAACATTGTTGATCACTAAATATTGGTTGCAATGTTTTAAATATCTACTAATAGTGTGGTTTTTTTCTTTTAAAGCTGTTCTTTACCTCTGTCCTGCATAATGGCCACAGCCGGGTATATTTTATGACCCTGGGAAGACTCGAAGAGCTCCAGAGCAATTATCCTGTTTAAAAGATTCCAAGATTTGTTGTACACGTACAAACATCATATATATGCTACTACTTCTTCATTTTTCTGAGATTAAATGCTGTTTTATTATTAAAGAAATATAAATCAGAAACAACTTTTAATGTAGCACAGAATACTTTTAATGAGAAATGCAGCTTTATATATAAAATTTACTATAGCAATCTTTATGTACTCCAATGGTGTACAGTATCTTTTGCACAAACTTTGTAACTTTTGTCACTGTGAATTCAAGTATTACTCTTAAGACTGTTGGATGTTATCTTTATTCAAATTACAACATAAAGAAATCTATTATAAGTAGATTAAAAGCAGTTTTAAAAAGAATTGGCACTGAGTAGAATTTTAAAGAAAGAGAAGTAAGAACAAACTATGTAGTTTTTACAATGTCATATGAAAATTTAAGGTTAGGTCAATGATGGAAAACCTTTTAGAGCTTTCAGTAATAACAAACAGCACATTGTGGCATGCATGCCATAGGTTGACAATACTGGTTAGGCCATGCAAGAAAAATTGTAATGACTATGCTCTAACCAAATGAAAGTTGCATGCACAGAGAAAATTGATAAATGAGAAAGTATCACCTGTTTCCTCACCATTAAGCTGATAGCTAGAAATCAGTTGTGTTTTCAATCCATGTTACACTGGCTTCCTTTGTTTTATAAGAAAAGAGTAAAGCCATAGATGATAGGGTTTACTCAGACTTCCCAAACATGTGCAATAGCTGGTTCTACAAACCACCAAATAATACCCTTGTAAACCTGAATAGGACTGAACTCTCATGTACTGTAGAAATAATATTTCTTTCTTAAAAAACTTTACACATCAAGTTCTTTGCCTAGATGGGTTAATTTTTCAAAATTATTATGTAGTCACTAGAATGATCATTGGACAATACCAAATATGTAATCCCAAGTTAAACTGTATGATCATTTCCTACAATTATCAAGAAATTAAAATCAAATATAACAGAATATCAACTCTCATTAAATAAATTTTCAGATTTCTACTGCTGTAAAATGAGAAACTAACTTAAAATTACTTCAGGGATAATTCCATGTGTAGATACAATGCTATAAGTAAAGAAATGAACAGATTTTGAAAAAAAAAAGTTTACTTTTATCATGTGTCTAAATCTGCAAAATTACTATGGTAAAAGTAATGCAATGCTATCACCCAAATATATTATAGACACCACAGATAGATGATGTTTCTTCACCTGTGGTGAGTGCTACCTGGTGAAATGCATAATTTCTGCATATCTATCCTTGAAACTCTGGCTAGTTCTGGGGCAATAGAGAAGCAACAGAACTACAACAATGTATACCTCATTTATGTTTCCTGTAAGTTCTGCTTCAGAAATTTGAAGACAGTGCTAGTGGAATAATAATTTTCAAACTACCTGGGTAACCAAATCAAATATGTAGCTGACTAGCTATGATTTCATGTTAGTACATCATTACTTGGCACATTTATACAAGAAATGAGGATTTGGATTTTCCAAACACTTACATTAAGATTATAGTAAGCTATAGATGAGAATTTAGGAGAACCAGAATCAATGAATTAAAAAATATATGAATGTGATTCACATTTCTGTTACTGTGACACAATGATGTGGTCCTAAAACTGGTTTATCCTTGAGTGTTTACAACTCAAATAACTTTTTAATGCAATACTTTTTTTAAAGAAAATGAATTTTTATGTTGAAGTATTTCCTTAGAAGTAGTATTATTATAAACTTATATACCAAGAAGCTTTAGGGGAACTTTGTACATGTTCCTTTTTGCTGAGCAGATGGAGCTTGCTATGGTTGAATTTCAGAAAATTTTCTCATGTAACTATATATAGAACCAAGTCTTTAAAATTTCATTTATAATCATATTATTTACTCAGAGTTAAGTCTAAAAGTAAATTTTAGCTTAGAATCATATTCTGAGGCAGTAATTTTGGAAAAACTATTTTATAAAGGCAACCCCCATTGTACTTTGTAAGCAGTAGTTGAGAGAATATACAAGTTGTCCCAGTGAAACCATATAAGAATGCCCATAATGTGTAACTGAATTTTGGAGAATAAGCCACTATTGAAGGAAAGGTAGGTACATACCAAGAAGAGAGATTAAAATGTTGAATACCCAAGTAAAAAACACTGAAAGTATTTGAAGTGGTTCATAGATTACCAGTGTTTCAAATTGAGTCAAACATATCTTAAGTCTTTATACCTTTTGGCAGCTGAAATAAAGTGAAAGAAGCAATGAAATTTCATAGTGTGTTGTGTAATACACAACTGAAATGATATACCCACTTCATCTTGTGAGAGCAGCACCTTGAATCCCTAGCTTGTCACAGAAGTATTTAGGGGTACTTGCAAAACCCAATTTTACTAGCTCTAATTTGGTGCATAAAAGTGTTAATTTAGGTTTTCTTCCTCAAAAATATTGCACAAAGTAATAGACATTATTAGCATTATTTGCAAACCAGAAAATTTTGTATACACTACTTGGGTAAGAAAATTTTGAAGTGGCTGAGTTAATTAAAGTAAGGGTAACGTCTTAGGTGGAAACAGAAGCAATCATTAAAATGGTAATACCAGCTAAAGAGAATCACAATACTAATACACGCACACATAAACACATTGCAATGTACAATTATTTCTTCTTTTTTTGCCATCAGTTTTGAGATAAATTAACCACTTTTTTCTTCCAAGATTCATTTAGTTGAAACAGTACCCATAAAACTGGGAATAATATGATACATATGCAATGGGATATTTTAAGTATTTTTCAGTTTATTTCAAGAAATATGTTTAAGTCAATTTATATGTAATCTGTACTCTAAAAATATTGGAATAATCTTTGTTACTAATAATTTCTTCCCAAACTAATCACTTATTGTTCAATTTCTAAAAATAAAAATTCAAACTTACTGGTTGATGTCTTTATTGAAATATACTTTTTAATGATTTGTAGGTAAAATTCATTTGAAGACTATTCATTTCTTTAAATTTTATAAGAGTACATTGATTAGTAAATGGTGGAGGTTCTACCTAATGTTTATTAAGAATGCTGGCCATAGAATGGGTAAAAAAATCTTTCTGGCTACAGTGGTGAGATTAAAAGCTAAAATGTGTTTCTTTGGGGCTGGGCAGATGGCTCCATGGAATAAGCGCTTCTCTGGCAAGCACAAGGGCCTGAGTTCAATCCCCGGTTCCGCCAAAAACAAAACAAAACAAAACAAAAACCCACTTCCTTTAAATATAATGAGGCTTCATATAGGAACAGACACACATAGTTCAGATAAAAAGCGAACGTTGCTGCTACCTTCCCTGCCCCATATCTTGAAATCCAATGGAAAGAGGAAATAACCTATCCAAAGATGGGAGTAAGCCTTTGGATTTTCCTAACTTTGAAGAAAAGTTTTAGTGGAGTCTGATGCTGGAAAGCAATATGGCACATCCATGGCAGTTTTGTCAGGAAAAGCATTTTCACCCTTTGGGGCAATAAAAGAACAAAATTTCCCTCAAGAAATTTCTTAGCATAGAAGTGTTAAGAACTTGGTCCCACCAACTTTCTGTTCCTTTAGTATCTGCTGAGTAGGGCTCTAATATGTCAAGTGTAGCCCGATATTCAGGAACTGAGCTACTTGGGTGCATGAAGTTTATCTGTACATTCAGAAGTTAAAAAATACTTCATTACAAGAAAATGTAGCCTAATAGTTAGAACCCACTGACTTCAACTAATTTAAAGGACAGTATTACTAACTTAAAAAATTATTATGAATTACACTTAGCTTACACAGAAGTCCCAAAGCCAAGACAACATTAACCTGGGAACCTGTTAGTGAAGCATGGAAACAGGGTAAATTATGAGAAGTAATTAGCTGTTCATACCGTTATCGCTCATAATAGGAATGGTGGGTTTGTAGACATGAATACTGCAATGGTATTAAGTACATGGACTGCCAACACTGATTTACAATTTAAAACCACAGTATTTATTTTTTATGGAGTACAAATTACAATTAAAACCCAAAATCACAAATGATACATAATTTCACTGAACAAAATAATATGAATTTTCCATGTTCCTGGATAGGAAGAACCAACATCATGAATATGGCCATACTCCCAAAATTGTTATATAGATTCAATGTAATCCCAGTTAAAATACTATTATTACACCTCGCAGAGTTAGAGAAAACTTTCCTCATACTCATTTGGAACCAGAAGAGATGCAGAATATCAAAAACAGTCCTGGAAAACAAAGGCAGGAGTTATCAAAATCCCTGACCTGAAACTATACTACAAAGCTACTGTGATAAAATGAGCATGGTACTGGCAGGGAGACAGACCTGAGGATCAGTGGAAAAGATTAGAAGATGCAGAAACAACTGCAAACACACTCAGCCACTTTATCATTAATAAAAGTGGCCAAACGTGTTCCCTGGAAGAAAGATAGCCTCTTTAATAAATGGTGCTAGAAAAACTGGCTTACCACAAGCTGAAGGTTAAAACTAGACCCATGCGTATCACTGTGCAAAAAGCTACAATCAAAATTGATCAAAAATTTAAATATTAAAACAGAAACTTTAAATCTTCAAGAGGAAAGTGTAAGTAGAAATCTTAAAGACATGGATAGGTAGAGTTCACAGTTTTAATTTAGAGGGAATTTGCTCCTCACAAAAGTCTACTCCTTTTTCTGAAGACAATTAGGTAATTGACTGTAGCTCCTCTTTAATTCCAACAACTGAATTATGGTAGCTAATGAACTAAGGTGAACTATACATCAAGGGTATCGTCACATGCCATGTTTTATGGTTAAATAATGTAAACTAACTCAAAACTAATAGTACCTGGGAGAGTAGAAGGTGTTTTTCATGAATTTGTACTGTTACACACTGGGCCACAACCATAACTGGAGATAAATACAAAATCAGATTTCTTTTTCAAATTTTTATTAGTTCATCATTGTAGTACATAATGATTCCATTTCTCATGGGGAGTTGGTACATACACATATATATTCATTCTTTTTTTCATCCCTTTTCTCTCCCTTCCCATTGTTTCTTAATTCTCTTCCCTTTTGCAAAAGATTTATTTCTTATTACATAACTTATTTTGGTGATCATTTATATTTTGGGTTTGTCATATAAGAGCAACTACAATAATTGAACTTGTGTGTCTCATTTCACTTAATATCATGCTCTCAAGGTACATCCATTTTTAATCAAATGGCTAAAGTTTATCCTTTTATGGTACAGTAGTACTCCATTTTGTAGAAATACTAGCATCTCTTTTCATTTATGTACTATTGGACATATAGGCTATATCATAATTTAGTTATTACGAACCATGCTGCTATAGACGTGTTTATGCATGTATCACAACAAGATATGTTAAATGTCGTGGAGGATACCTACAAGTAGAAATCTGGGCTCAATGTCATTTGCATTTTCTTTTGGAAATTTCAATAATGATTTCTATAGTGGTGGTAGTAATTTACATTTCCACCAACAATGCAGAATTATTCTTTTCTGCACTTATTTGCATTTCTCTCAAGCACTTATTATTTGATCTTTTAATTATAACCATTCTTTCTGAAATTAGTTGGAGTCTCACTATGGTTTTAGTATTCAATTGTATAAAGCCACAAATGAGTATTTTTCATACATTTATTGGCATATATACTTCTGCTAAGAAATGTTTATCGATTTCCATTGCTCAATTTTAATTAAATCTTTTACTTAGGTGAGTGTGCCTAATTTTTCTGCTTTTCCTATATAGTTTACATATTAATACACTAAGCAAAGGCTGCAAGTTTTCTCCTATTCTGTAGTTTGTCTTTTCACAAACTTCGATTTTTCCTTTACGGAGCAGGAGCTTTTCAGTTTGATGTGATCTTATTTGTTGGTGCAGTTGGCATTTTGTTCAAAAAGTTCTCAACGCAGAATCAACCCTAGCCCATGCCCGGTGAGTGCATGGGAAAGCTTCCGTTTACACTGCGCTGGCGGCCCTGTCTGGTCCAAGCCCAGGCGCAGCGTGGATGAGAACCTCTTCCACCCCTTCGGAACGCCACCACAGCTATGCAGTCCCGCTACTCCCGCCCAGTGAGTGAGAACTCCTGCGACATTCTCGGGACCCCTAGATCCAAAGCTAGCCCAGGCCCAGTGGGTGTGGGAGAACTTCAACTCCCCCCTATTCCAACTTGTCCCCATCAGACTCAGCTCAGGCCTGGGGTGAAACCCGGCAGCTGCAATCCCTGCAGAGAGTGTAGGGGACAGAACCACCCAGCTAGTGCAGGAGCAGAACATCTGGCCAGAAGAGCACAATAGGTACACTTCACAGAGTGGCAGCACAAAGGAGCTGAGCAGAGCAACCATTCCCAAACCAGGCACAGCTGGATAAATTCAAACTTCCTAGATCTGCACCTGAATTTCACTAGGTGCTAAGGTTATAACTGCACTAAATCTCTACAACAAAGGCCAGAGCACAGTTCTATAGAAAATGACAACAAGAGGGAGCAAAATGCAATCTCCATTTCAAGCCCATCCATAACAAGTGCAGAGGACACTTAACACAGAACAAATTCAGAATCACAGAGCTGAAATCAATCAAGAGCATTTAAATAGAGAAACAGCTGCAGAAAGGTATAGAGGAACTCTGATCAGAAATGAAAAAAAGAAATCCCTGAATTAATAGCATCTGCAGTAAAAAGTCAAATGCAGAAACATGGAGGAAACACAATGCCCACACAGAACAAGTGCAGAGGCCAGGAGCTGAGCTGAAATGTATGAAATAATAGCATCAAAAGAAAATAAGCAAAGGTAGAAAGTTATAGAGGAAATTAGAGTGGAATTATTCACTGAAATAAAAAAGGAATTCACTGAACTCATAGCATCTGAAGTAAAGAAACAAATATAGAATCATAGGGAGGAAACCCAATCAGAAAAAAACTCAGCAGTAAAAGAATTAATAACTGCTTCTAAAGAAGACATTGATAAAAAATTAGAGGAGATTAGAAAAATGAAGGATTCCTTGAATGAGCAATACAGGAAAGAAATAAATCACATGAAGCAGAGTCAAAGAGATATAGAGGAATTTAAATCTCAATCACAAGCTTGCAAAACCATTTGAGTGAAAGTGACGACAGAGTTTCAGATCTTGAAGATGTGGGTGCAGCTAGTGAAAAGGTAAGAAAGAATCTCTTAAAAAACTAGGATGCAGGAAAAAATAATTCATCACTTGCAAGACGATGCAAATATGAACAATGTGAGACTAATAGGTATCAATGAGAAAGAAGGCATCAATCAAAATGACATAAAATATAGACAGAAGTAAGAGCAGAAAACTTCCCAAATATGAGGAAACAATCTCACATTCAGATAACCAAAGCAAAACCAATGTTAAATATTTCAACCCAATTAAAAACACACCGAGACATATAATAGTCAAGACCCCAGAAATCCAGCACAGCAATAATACATTGAAAGCTGCTAGAGAAAAGAAGTAGATAACACTCAAAGGAAAACCCATCAGAATTACATCCAACTTCTCTTCACAAACAATGAAGGCAAGAGGAGCATGTAGCAGAATACTTCAGATCTTCCATGAAAAAAACTCCAGCCCGGACTACTGTACCCTGCAAAACTGTCTTTCAAGTTTGATGGAGAAGTGAAATACTTCCATGACAAAGAACAACAGAATAATTTCATGATGACAAAGCCAACTCTGCACATGCTCCTGAGAGATGTTCCAGAGAGGGACCAAAATGATGAGAACTCCACGAATGAGATCAGAAGCAATCAACTAAGCAGGGCCCACAATTAAACACAGGAGAAAAAGGAGAAAACAACAACAGGTAAATAACATGTCAATTGTAAGTCAACACATCTCAATTATAACCATCAATGTAAATGGACTCAATTCACAAATTAAGAGAAATAGACTTGCACAGTGGATTAGGAAACAAAATCCAACAATGTGCTATAAACAAGAAACACATGTAACTCATAGAGACATTCATGGGCTGAAAGTCAAAGGAAGGAAAAAATACTACACAACCCAGTACCTCAGAAACAAGTAGAGGTAGCAATCCTATTCTCAGAGAGTCACAACTTCAAATGAAGAATGATCAAGCAAAATAAAGAAGGCCACTATATACTGGTTAGGGAAAAAATACAAGAGGAAGAAGTAACATTCATAAATATGTAAGCACCAAACATGGGAGCACCCAAATATATAAAATAAATCTTAATGGACATGAACAATCTAATATCCAATACCACAGACTTAACAGGAGACCTTAACACACCCTTATCCCAAAAAGATAAGTCAACCAGTCAAAAAATTTGCAAAGAAATAATCCAGAACTGAACCAGAGCTTGATACAAATGGACTTGGGGAATATATATAGTGTTCCACCCAAACACAGCTGAATATACATTTTTTCTCAGCTGCACATGGGTCATTTTCTAAAACAGACCACATACTGATCTATAGGTCATGCTTAAGTATATGCAAGAAATCAGAAATTATTCCATGCATATTATCTGACCACAGTGCAATGAAAACAGAAATAAATGAGACAAGAAAACAGAAAAACCCTATAAATACATGGAAATTAAATGACACCCTACTCAGCAACCAATGGGTCATAGACAAAATTAAACAAGAAATTCAACAATATCTATAATTCAATGAAAATTCAAGCACACCTTATCTGAATTTATGGGATACAATGAAAGCAGTTCTCAGTCAGAAATTCATAGCTGTGAACGCACATATTAGGAAAACAAAATGGGAACAAATAAACACTCTAATGCTGCACGTGCAAGAACTAGAAAAAAAAGAGCCAACAAAACCCAGAGCCCATAGATGGGAAGAAATCATAAAGATTATAGCAGAAATTAATTCAATTGAGAGGAAGGAAACAATTCAAAGAATAAAAAAGCAAAATGCTGGATCTTTTAAAGTTTAAATAAATTTGATCAGCCCTTATCTAAATTCATCAAAAAGATGAAAGAAAAAATTCAAATACAAGCAATAAGGAATGAAAACTGTGTAATTAACACAGACCCAAGGGAAATTCAGATTATCAATAGCTACTTTGAGAAACATTACTTTCACGAAATAGAGGACACAGACGAAATGGACAGATTCTTAGAGAGGTAGAAATGACCTAAACTGAATTCAAAAGATGTAACCACTCTCAATAGCCCAATAACAGCCAATGAAATTCGAGATATGATAAAAAATCTACCGACAAAAAAAAGTCCAGATCCGGATGGATTCACAGCTGAATTCTATGAGAAATTTACAGAAGATGTAGTCCCTATACTCCTCCCACTCTTCAAGGAAATTAAAAAGGAAGCAATCCTCCCAAAATCATTCCTGGAGGCAAGTATTATACTGATACAAAAACCAGAGAAGGACATAATTAAAAAACAGAACTACACTCCAATTTCCTTCATGAGCATAGCTGCAAATATTCTCAATAAAATCCTAGCTAATAGAATACAGCAGATAATCAAGAAGATCATTATCCATGACCAGTGAGGATTCATCCCAGGGTTGGAAGAATGGTTCAATATTCAAAAATGCATAAATGTTAAACACCATATCAATAGAGCGAAACTAAAAACTATATGATAGTCTGAATTGATGCAGTAAAGGCTTTTGACAAAGTCCAACACTCATTCATGTTCAAAGTCCTACAGAAAATTGGAATAGATGGCCTCTAATTCAATCAGGCAAAAGTCATTTATGAAAACTCAATCGCTAACATAAGTCTAAATGGAGAAAAACTGAAATCTTTTACTCTTAGACTTAGTACAAGACAATCATGTCCTCTATCATAACTCCTATTCAATATAGTTCTGGAATCATTAGCTTGAGGCATTAGGTTAGAAAGAGAAATAAAAGTAATAAGAACTGGTAAAGAAGAAGTTGAATTATCATTATTTGTAGATGACATGATATTTATTTTGAAGACCCAAAAAACTCCACCAAGAAGCTACTACAATTAATACAGAAATTCAGGAGCATAGCAGGTTACAAAATCAATACCCAAAAGTCAATAGCATTCCTCTACACAGATAACAAACACACTGAGAGGAATTTTATAGAAACAATACCTTTTACAATAGCAATGAGGGAAATGAAGTACCTTGGAATTAATCTAACTAAAGAAGTCAAATATCTCTTCAAGGAAAATTACAGTACGCTTAAAAAAGAGATTTAGAGAATTTCAGAAAATGGAAAGATTTCCCATGCTCCTAGATAGGAAGAACCAACATTGTGAAGATGGCCATACTCCCAAAATTGCTGTACAGTTTTATTGCAATTCCTATCAAACTACCACCAACATACCTCCCAGACATAGGTAAATCATTAGTAAAGTTTATTTGGAACCAGAAAAGACATAGAATAGCAAAGGAAATCCTGGAAAACAAAGACAAGGCAGGAGGCATTACAATTCCTGACTAGAAATTATACTACAAAGCTACAGTGATAAAATCAGCATGATACTGGCAATGAAATAGACCTGAAAATCAATGCAATAGATAAGAAGAGGCTGAAGCCTCTACAAATACACTAAGCCACCTTATCTTTGACAAAGGGACCAATCATACTCACTGGAAGAAAGACAGCCTCTTTAAGAAATGGTACTGGAAAAACTGGCTCTCTACATGCTGAAAACTCAAACTTGACCCAGGTCTATCACCATGCACTAAATTAAAGTCAAATTGGATTAAAGATGTAAACATTAAAACAGAAACACTAAATCTCCTGGAAGAGAAAGTAGGAAGAAATCTTGAAGAACTAGGGGTAGACAAAGAGTTCATGAACAAAAGTAAATCGCATGGGAAACACTAGAAAGAATTAAAAACTGGTTGTGCTGGGGAGATGGCTCAGTAGAATATGCACTTCTCTGGCAAGTGCAAGGGCCTGAGTTCAATCCCCTTTTCCGAAAAATAAAAAATTAACAACTGGAACCTCCTCTTATTGAGAAGTTTTTGCACTTAAAGAAATTACCAACAAAGTGAAAAGACAACCCACATATTTGGAAAAGATCTTGACAAATAAAAACTCAATGGTCTGCTGTCTAGAATTTATAAAAATTAAAAGCACTAGGGCTCCAAAATTTAAAGAACCAATCCAGAATTGGGGAACCAAGATTAATACACTCTTCTCAGAGGATAAAATTAAGGAAGTTAATAATGATATGAAAAAATGCTCCACATCACTAGCCATCTGCCAAATGCAAATTAAAACAATATTGAGAAATTTTCTCACTCCAGAAAGAATGGCTATCATAAAGAAATCACCCAACAACAAATGTTGGTGAGGGTGTGGGAAAAAAGGAATCATTCTCCACTGCTGGTGGGAACGTAGACTGCTGCAACCACTGTGGAAATCACTGTGGAGGCTCCTTAGAAAACTTGGACTGGAAATCTCATTTAAACCAGCTATTCCTCTACTGGGAATTATCCCGGAGGATCTGAAAACATCATATCATAGTGATATATGTGTGACTATGTTTATAGCAGCACAATTTGTGATAGCCAAATCTTGGAAACAACCAGGATGCCCATCACCTGAGGAATGGTTGAAAAAGATGTGGTACTTTTACATAATGGAGTATTATTCAGCTATTAAGAATGATAAGCTCGAAGCCTTTATATTGAAATGGATGCCACTTGAAGATATATTCATAAGTAAAATAAACCAGACACACATGTGTAAATATCACATAGTTTTCCTAGTATAGGAACTCAAAAGAATAAATACAAATAGAAAGGTATAATACAAGTAAAAGGAAAGCAGGATCTCGAGGACTAACTAATTAAGATAAGGAAAGGAGAAGAGATAGGAAACATGACAGTGACTAGTCATACAGTTATATGTAGAAGATGGGTAAGGCAATGATCCTGAAAATCTCCAGAAGATGTTTGAATCTAGCAGTTAATTGGAAAGCTTCTCACCATTACTAACTATATACTGACACCTGTGAACTAAGCAACTGCACTGAAGATGGCAATTTGTAATGGTAGGTTCATACTTGGAGTGCCTGTCATTCTGCTCTTCTTAATACGGGCTGCTTGTCATGACATGCCAGTTACTGCTGTGCAGTCTCTTGGGAAGATGATTGTTCAAAGGCCTGGGGGTGGTGAATGAAGGCAAGAGACAGGAAATGGAATGTCGAGGGACTGTCGTGCTTCAAGGTTTTAAATTGTCAGATTTTTAGACTTATGTGTAAACATGAGAATTATATAATGCTTTATACCTAGTTTTAAAATATATTCTAAATTTTAAATGCTTTTTCATCATATTCTGTAGGGACTTAAAGTTCAACATATCAATTCTTGATGAAAAATACCTGTTTCATGTTATACCTAAGATGTTTGATATTCAGACAGATAGTGAGGTTAAGCTTAACAGCCTAGGTTGTATGGTTATAACAATAAACTTCTCCTCTGGAGGGTTAACAACCTGAGTTTGCAGAGCAAAATTAGAGAAAAAAGAAGGCCCCAAAGACAGTCAACACTTTGTCCCTAGCCTTCCAAGAACAATTAAGACTCACAACATATGAGAATTTGTACTGTTACGTCACGTAACTCAGTAGTGTACCAAATTTTCTGATCAAGGAGATTATGGCTCCAACGAGAAAAGTGATTAGTGATGTAGAGTGTGCCTAAGGAGAGTCACATGGGGAGAAAATATTCTCTCAGACTTTCATGGAGAGCACATTGGCCAAGCAATGGCCGTGACTCATCCACATGGGTGACACTGACAAAGATGTGCAATCCGAGGTACAGGATCTCAGGATAAATCCTGAGGGGATTTCACTGACCTTATCAGACCCAAAACTACAACTCTTGTTGCATGGGTCCCGCTTTGCCTTGGTATTAACCATCCAGCAGAAAAGTATAAAAGGAAATAAAAGAAGTAAAGCCATGCTGTTATGTTGAGCTGTAGGGGATTCAGGTCAACAATTTCTCACATTGCCAGTGAAGTGGAAGACCCCATACTGTTATGGGCTACTGGTCTCTTTTAGAATATTTTGATGAGTTTACTCACCTATAATATTCAAATAACAAAACTTAACAAAAAAGGGGATACAGATGAATGTCCATTTTGTATCTGTGTATTCAATGTGATTAGGATAGATATATAGTTACATTCTCTTAATGAATAGAGTAGCTTGTTCTAATGGTGTTTGTAGATAGGATATCATGTCCACATCTTGAACAGCAATTAGCCACTAGGAAGAATATATGCAATGTGTTAATTATTGAAACTATCCTACAAATTTGGTTTGAAACTGTCTCATTGCTCTTTGCTTCTCAATAAAATTATGGGAGAAAAAAATTTTTTAAAAATGAAAAAATGCTCCATATCACTAACCATCAGTGAAATGCAAATTAAAACAGCATTAAGATATCATCTTACCCCAGAAGAATAGCTATCATAAAGAAATCAACCAAAAATAAATGTTGAAGTGGCTGTGGGGAAAATGGAACCCTTATCCAACTGCTGGTGGGAATGTAGACTGGTGTAACCGTTATGGAAATTTGTGTGGAGACTCCTTAGAAACTAGGACTGGAAATCTCATTTAATCCAGCTATTCCTCTACTGGGAACTTTCCTGCAGGATCTGAAAGCATCATATCATAGTGATACATGTGTGCCTATGTTTATAGCAGCACAATTTGTGATAGCTGAATCTTGGAAACAACCAAGATGCCCATCATCTGAGGAATGGATTTAAAAGATGTTGTATTTTTATACAATGGAGTATTACTGAGCTATAAATAATGGTAAAGTTGAAGCTTTTATATTTAAATGGATGCCACTTGAAGATATAAGTTAAATAAACGAGACACACATGTGTAAATATCATATATTTTCCCTACTATATGAACTCAAAAGAATAAATACAAATAGAAATGTATAATACAATTAAAAGGAAAAGAAGTTGAGGAGTAGACAATTAAAAGGGAGCAAGAAGAACAGCTAGGAAACATGACAGAGGCAAGTCCTACAGATATATGTGGAAGATGGATGAGGCAATGATCCTGAGAATCTTCAGAAGATCTTCGAATCTAGCAGTTAATTGGAAGGATTCTCACCCTGACTAACTATATATACTGACATCTGTGAACTAAACAACTGCACTGGAGATGGCTCTTTGTAATAGTAGGTTCATGCTTGGATTTGCCTGTCATTCTGGACTTCTGAGTACACGCTGCTTGTCTTTACATGTCAGTTGCTGCTGTGCTGTCTCTCAGGTAGATGACTGTTTAAAAAGGAAGGGCATGTTGAATGAAGGCAGGAGACAGGAAAATGAGTGTTGCAGGACACTGCTGCAAAAATGTTGTATATGGTTAGATTCCTGGACTTATGTGTAAACATATACAACTCATTATTCTTATTTTTCAAATGTATTTTTCAAATATAGGGAATTGAAGGTTAACATATCAATACTTAATGAAAAATGCCTGTTCCATGTAATGTGTAAGATGTTTGATATTCAGACAGATACTGAGGTAATCTCAACAGCCTAAGTTTTATGGTAATAACAATAAGCTTCTCTTCTTTAGGGTTCAGAACCTAAACTTGCAGACCAAAAAGTAGAGATAAAGCAGGGCCACAAGGAAAGCCAAAATTTTGGCCCTAGCCTTCCAAGTTCAATTAAGACTGAGGACATATGGGATCTTGTACTGTAACGTCATGTATCTTGGTACTGTGCCAAATTTTCTGACCAAGGAGATTATGGGACCAAAGAGGAAAGTGATCGATGATGTGGATTGTGCCTAAGGAGAGTTATATAGTGAGAAAATATGCTCTCAGACTTTCACGGAGAGCGCATTGGGCAAGCAATTGCCATGACTCATCCACATGGCTGACACTGACAATGGTTCTTCAATGTAAGGTACAGGGTCTCAGGATAAATCCTGAGGGGATTTGACTGACCTTATCAGATCCAAAAGCTACAGTTCTTGTTACATAGGTCTTGATTTATCTTGGTCTTAACCATCCAACAGAAATGTATAAAAATGAAGTACAAGAAATAAAGCCATGTTGTTGTATTGAGTTGTAAGAGACACAGGTTAACAACTTCTGACATTGCCCATCAAATGGATGAGCCAGTACTATTATGGACTTCTGGACTATTTTGGAATATTTTACTGAGTTCGCACACCTATAATATTTAAATGATTTTTTTTTTGGCGGAATCGGGGATTGAACTCAGGCCCTTGTGCTTTCCATGCAAGCACTTATTCTACTGAGCTATCTCCCCAGCCCTTAAATGATTGAACTAAACAAAAAA